>NC_134850.1:30752851-31082601 GCF_965363235.1 Mytilus galloprovincialis
CCTTTTCTATAGGGGAACTACAAATGTTAAGTTCATCTATAGGAAAGTGTGCAGACGTTTACAAAATATAAAAAAAAACCATTTTCCAAAATGCAAGTTTTCATGAATCCACGAAAAATGGTACCCACAAAAATACTAGAATCCATAATATATTTTTACTTTATATGAGTTTACATTTATTGCTGCTTTTAATTGTTGATTTTTAAGGTTGTAAATATAGACTATTATTTGTGATATTTTTATTGCTGAAAATATGTGTACTTAACATGTACCCTTGAGATGGAATCATTCCACGTTAGATTGATGAAATAGGTCAAGTTTTTACTATGTCAAAACATTTGCCAAAATATTCAAAGGAGTAGGTTCAGTAAGACCCCTTTTTGGCCCCAAAATATAACAGTTTTACAAAACTGGAAAGAAGAATGCTTCTGCTACATAAATATGGGCTGTTTTTGACAATTCAATGCATATATATCGGGTACTAGCATCATTTAGTCATGCTAAATAACTGAAATCTTCACAATTTTAGCATTTTAGTTAAATTTTAAACGGTTTCCGCATTCGTGTTCATTCATAATATTAAATTGTAAGTTGTATTTGATGATATTACAGAACATATATAAAGGTTGAGTATGAACACGGATGCGGCCACTTTCAATTTTGACAAAACCCATCTGAAAAATGACGTTTTTTGGCATATTTGGTAGATTTTTCATATTGAAGCTTGAATCGGATAAACTAATTAAATCAATTTAAATAGACACTTAAGTGTTTAAAAAATGTCCAAAATCTTTCATTAGATGAACCTGAAATTTGAGGCCAAAATCAGCCCTTACCTGGCCTTGCGGTCATAAAACTTTCGAGCACTATTTTTGTACTCAGACTCAAGAATCAACCAATCAAAATGCTTGATTTCATGTTTCGAGCATGATTTTTGTGCTCTGAGCACTGAGCAAAGTTTTATGACTTCAACCCCAGACCTACTCCTTTGAATACAGAAAACTTACATATTCATATTCAAAACCCCAAATAATAAATAACATTCATATCATTTGAATTAAATCTTTTTTATGAAATCATAAATCTGTTTTTTTCATCATCATCATCTTTTCTTTTCATTTATTTTGTACATGATCAGAAAAGTAGCCTCATTGCACCATTTCAGAATCTTATGCATCCTTGGTAATATTTTCAAAAGATAACATAAAATTTGTTGTAATTGGTTTAAAACATTCGAAACAAATAGATGTGACATTATTTTTATTTAGGTGTACCAAAAAAGAGATTACCCATAGTTCTTTAGATTCTGAACAGGCAAATTTACATTTGCAGACCCTAAAAGATTATTGGTGTAATTGAATAAGTTTCTGAAACAGTGAACTTTTGAAATGTTATATTATTTTCTTGCCACAAAAGAGTAAAGAGTTTGACTTAAATTTAACTAAATCATATTAATCAATTTTTGGGTGGTGAAAAAGATTTTCTTGCCATTTCGAGATAAATAACTCAAATTAAAACTTTTATTCCTTTTATTCAATTTTTTCTGTGCAAAGAATTTCGCCGATTATTTTCCGTATATTGATTTATGACATTTAAGCTTTTTTATTGTGTTCTACTTAATTGCTTGCTATTTTATTATATTTTCCATACATAATATAATACAAGTGACAAGTGTGTTATTTTAAAAACAGCATTTTTAAAGAGAGTCTACAAATATTGCGTTTTATTTGTGTATAGTGTATATATATTTTTTATAGAGTATAGAGACGTGGAGCTTTAAAGATTTTTAAACAAATATGTGATGTAGAATATTTATTGGTGTCGTGTGTCACATTTATAAATGTATAGTTGTGTGCTTGTATTGTTTGTTATAGAATTAGTCCTACATTAAGCCAAACAAAACTAATATTCGCTTCTCGGGTGCTTCCTCAAAATGTTCAAATTAAATGTGACTGTGTTTCTCATTGAATAGTGTTGTGTCAGACGGTTTATATACACTGTGCTTTTCAGATTTATTTCACTAATTAGGTGGATCATTGGTATCGGGTGTGGATCCAGCCGTTCTAAAAAGGGGGGTTCCCAACCAGAGTAAAGGGGGGTTCTAACTATATTCAAATGCATTGATCGGCCAAAAAAAAGGGGGGTTCCAACCCCCAGAACCCCCTGGATCCCCCACTGGGTATATTGTATTTCCTCAGATAGAATTTTCTTATACTTTGTCAAAATAAAGATTTTCCCAAGCTTTTTCGTTAATATTTTAAAAAGAATGGGTCATCTTGGCATTTTTCAAGCTACAAGTCCTGTAAAATTGTTCAAATTTGTATTGATTGTCCATGAAAAGACACTTTTCTTGTGAATAAAAAGTAATCTATGAGATAGAGTTTTGAAATAGAATATTAGAAGATAGGTTTTAAAATTTTTTTAAGAAAATTAAAATAAAAGATGAGTCACCAATATTTTCTTGCTATAAGTTATAAGTAAAATTTAAAAAAAAAAATATTATTCCTTTCTAAAATTTACTATTTGATCAAGTTATCTGCCTTTGAATAGCCAAGTTTACAATTTGATTCAAATGAACACAATAATGCCATAAATAAATTAAATAAACAATCTAACACATAATTGCCAATTATATGTCTCAAAATTTGCAAATCTGAGCACAGAACTAGACCAATTGTGTACTGATAATTTATAAAACAAGATGGTGTAATACAATTAATCCAGAGGAGTCGGTTTCACAAACAAAATTACGATTAAGATTGATTGTAAGTTATGAACAATTCAGTATACTTACGATAAATCTTAAGGATGTACTTAGGTGAGGTTAGGTAAAAATTAAGAAATTAAGAAATTAGAATTGATACTATAAGCTGGTAGAGCATCTATTAAGGATAAAGATAAGCTAAAAATATTGATAGGTCATGGACCTCCTTTTCGAGATATTTGAGATTTAAAATATGGCGGGAAAAGGCTGACTCGGACTTTTACCTTATATATGCATTGGTGCTATTTGGGTCTCAAAACAAAAGAATCTTCTAAAATTTTGGTAAATGACCTTTCATGAGCTATTAAGTCTTATATGAAAAAATAAAGGGGTGTTATGGGGCAAAATATTTTACATTGTATTGTATGGAAAAACACCAAGGAGTCCGAACATTTAACACAAATTCCAAAACCTCACCTAAGTACATCCTCAATCACAAGTTTTTTTGTGAAATTGACTCCTGGTACCTTAATTGAGATTAATTCGACTTATACTGCAGAAACTTTATGGTTGTGACTTTTAGCATTTAACAAAGTTTAAAATATATAGATCTGTCTTTTTCTCCGAATAATACCTAGAGAGAAAAAGGAGTGCTATAAACTATAAAAACAAGACTTTTTGAATTGCATGCCCCCAAAGCTCTTATTTTGATGTGCAGCTTTGATTTTTGATATTAAATAACATAATTTTTCTCATTTTAGTTATAAATATTCCACTTAATTTATTTTGCCTATGGGGCCATGGTGCCAACCATTGTAAGTAGGTCATCTATAGAGTTCACTAGCCTTCCATCACTGAGGTTGTGAGGTGGTACCTGAGAAGCTTAACTTTTTTTCATATTTAGCCAAATTAGAATGAGTCATCAGTCTTATCTTTTGTGTATTGCAAAGCTAGTTTATTTCAGTGAAAGTTTGTTTCTTGCCAAATTGTTCATTTCTTACACTTTTGATGGTTTGTGTTTTTATTTCTATTCATGTGTACATGTATATATTTAGCATTCATCCAAAAACAGCTTTATTTTTAGCAGATGTATCCTTACATCAATTTGAGTTATTTTTTCTTTTGGTAAGTTTTAACAATTTTGGTTTAAATTTCTTCCCTGATATAATTAATGTAATCTTCATGTTTTCTAAAACTTTAATTAATTATATCTAGTAAAAAACGGAATTTTTTTTATATATAAAATGCATAATAATATATTTGCACAGGTCTGGTTCATTCAAAAGAGTTTTCAGGGGTAGGGGGCTAGTGTAGGTGTAAATTTAGTCGTACATATCAACATATGATCAATAGAAACATGTTGCTAAACATATTTTCTAATTGAAATTCAGATTTATTGTGGTATACAGCTTTTAAAAATTTTCATGGTTGTGTTAAAGTTTTTATAGTGTTAGAAATACTGTAAATTCAGAAATTATTGTGGAAAATGCACATTAATAAGAACTGGCATTCCAATATCTGATACATTTATCTATGGGCAGATTTTCCTGCAATTGCAATAAATGATTTTGCATTTTTATGCATTCCTCACAAATCGCAATAATATTTGAAGTAGTTTGTTTTTGCATATTTTTCTAAAATTTTCACAATTGTTTTTGCTGTTTGCATGCATCATTTTCAGAAATTTTCACAGTTGATATTTTTGCTGTTTGATTCCATCATTTCAGAAATTGTCTGAATAAATCGCATATGTTTGTCCATTAATTAACAGAAGCATTTATAAATGCATGCAGCAATTTCAGAATACTAATACTGCATAGGAAAATAACATATCATATGGTTCTGGTTAATAACAAATTGCTTTGTATATTTTTGACAGTATGTCCGTAGTGATATTTGAGTTCAGAACTTGTCTCTGCATGGTCCGTATTTTACAAATTATTCTGTGTTTGAACAGGGTACAAAATGTGATTTACAGTTGGGCATTTTTAAGTGTATTTTATCCAAGGGTTTTTCCACACACTGACTTTTCTGTAAAATTCCTAGGTGCTTTTCACTGTGTTATTATATTAAATGTCAGATTTTTTGCATTTTAGTAATATTTTTGTGCTTTATAATGTATGTATTATATTTCAGAAAGATTTTTTTCCACATCTGTATTATAAAATCTTATCTTGCCCAATTATATATCTTTTTTACATTATGTTTGCGATCGTATATTTTATGTTCATGAAAAATATCTTCTATGTCACAAATGTATAAAATCAAGATGTCTTTTTAAGGTTGTTTTGTATTGTTTGAATGCTGTCTCGTTGACATTTAACCATCGGAGAGGATGTTAATAAGAATTCGTCTAAAAACTGGTATTAATTGGAACTGTAAAATACTGATTCAAGAACTTTTTGAGTATTTTACTTCCCTGTCTAATAGAACCTATTTAGTTTTGGATATTAATAGAAATATTTTTTGAGTTACTCATCCACAATCACCAGCATTCACAGTGATTTTTAATTGTATCAGCTTGTATTAATTGTACTTGCCACAATATAAAAAAAACACACCTGCCCTTAAATATTTGATATCAATTTTCAAAAAAGAGTTCTCGAAATCATTTTTTCTCTGGTGTTCCTTTACAAAAATTCTATTGAGAAAGCTTGTAGAAAGTGTGGCATGTACACAGGAACAAAGAGCTTAGATCACAAATACATTTTAACAACAAAATTTATATTTGTGGCAATAAAAATATCATTTTTATATGCAAATTCTATAAAAATCCTTAGCAAATAATGGAATTGTTGTTTTCCAGTAAACTAGAAACATAATGTATCAATTGCTGTGTGAAGATGTCAGTTTCTTTTTATAAAACTTTGAAATGTACATTGTATGTTGTTTTGAAAATATATTTGATCATTATTGACATGTTTTAAACACCAATATTAACATGTATTGGATGATATTATAGTGCTTTTAGTAGTTAATAAACATTGTTAGATTTTGACAGTCATTATGTTTTCTGGCCTGTGCGTCTGTTTGTCCAGCCATCTGTCTGTCTGTCCAGCTTCAGGTTGAAGTTTTTGGTCAAGGTAGATTTTAATGAAGTTGAAGTCCTATCAACTTGAAACTTATTAGACATGTTCCTTATAACGTGATCTTTCTAATTTTAATGTCAAGTTTGACCCCAGTTTCACGGCCCACTGAACATAGCAAATGATAGTGCGATAGGGGCATCTATGTACTATGGACACAGTCTTGTTTATCTGGACATTACAGTCATAAAGGTAAGACTTAGGCTGTCTGCTTTCCTTGACTGTTGCTTCAAAATAGATATAAGAAGATGTGGTATGAGTGCCAATGAGACAACTCTCCATTCAAGTCACAATGTGCAAGTAAACAATTAAGGTCAAAGTATAGCCTTATATAATGAGCAAAACCAAATCTGATAGTAAGCTATAAAAACCCAAGGAAGGAAATTTCAAAAAGGTTTAGTCTATTGGTACTTAAAAAATCAATCAGAAACCAAAGAAACCACAATGTTAAAGGTTAAGTGTCATAGCTATTGAGAGTACATGTCAAATCAATCAAAATTGAACTTGATCAGTATTTGATGGTCAATGACTTTGAACTTGATCAGTATTTGATGGTCAATGACTACTTGATCAGTATTTGATGGTCAATGACTACTTGATCAGTATTTGATGGTCAATGACTACTTGATCAGTATTTGATGGTCAATGACTACTTGATCAGTATTTGATGGTCAATGACTACTTGATCAGTATTTGATGGTCAATGACTACTTGATCAGTATTTGATGGTCAATGACTACTTCATCAGTATTTGATGGTCAATGACTACTTGATCAGTATTTGATGGTCAATGACTACTTGATCAGTATTTGATGGTCAATGACTACTTCATCAGTATTTGATGGTCAATGACTACTTCATCAGTATTTGATGGTCAATGACTACTTCATCAGTATTTGATGGTCAATGACTACTTGATCAGTATTTGATGGTCAATGACTACTTCATCAGTATTTGATGGTCAATGACTACTTGATCAGTATTTGATGGTCAATGACTACTTGATCAGTATTTGATGGTCAATGACTACTTCATCAGTATTTGATGGTCAATGACTTTGTTTTCAAGTTTCAAAATATTTTGTTTGTGTTATCATCCTTCATTTAGAAAACTGAAGAAAATACAACTTTTAAAGTAACTAAGGGTCATAACTTTTGAACAGTATGTGTAAAAACCCTGACCTGTATTTTAGGGCTCTAAGTTCAAAAGATTTGATAAAGCGTAATATTCTGTTGGAGGTGTCTTGACTCATCATATTGCCCTTAGCACAAAAACATAACTAGAGTTACTGTGAGCAAAGCTAACAAAATAAATGTCAAAAGCTCCTTAAATTGGAGGGGCAAAAGATATCAGAGGGACAGTCGAACACATCGATAGAAAATAAACTGACAACGCCATTGCTAAAAAAGAAAAAGACAAACAGACAAATAATTATAGTACACAAGACACAGCATAGAAAACTACAGATTTAGCAACACGAACCCCACTAAAAACTGGGGGTTACAAGGTCCATGCTTTTATAAGATATCCCTAAAACAAAATTCACAATGGCATTCATCATTTATGCCTTATTTTAAAAGTTATTTGATCATGACAACCATCACTAAACTACTAAGATCTTCTACAAGTAGAATAAGTTTGTATCTTATTATGTATACAATTGCACCAACAAGTATGAGCTAGCTTTAGCACAGTTTATTTCACCCTAGATAATGGTGAGAAAGAAAATAATAACATATTCTAGAGGTTAGACATTGTAAGATGAGACTGCTAATATATGTTCTGGTTTCTATATTTATGATCATGATAGTTTGTACTGTTATCTTGATAGTTTGTATTGTTATTTTGATAGGTTGTACTGTTGTTTGCTGTTATTTTGATAGTTTGTACTGTTATCATGATAGGTTGTATTGTTATCTTGATAGGTTGTACTGTTGTTTGCTGTTATTTTGATAGTTTGTACTGTTGTCTGTTGATAGCTTGATAGTTTGTACTGTTATCTTGATAGTTTGTATTGTTATCTTGATAGGTTGTACTGTTGTTTGCTGTTATTTTGTAGTTTGTACTGTTATCATGATAGGTTGTATTGTTATCTTGATAGGTTGTACTGTTGTTTGCTGTTATTTTGATAGTTTGTACTGTTATCTTGATAGGTTGTATTGTTATCATGATAGTTTGTACTGTTATCATGATAGTTTGTATTGTTATTTTGATAGGTTGTACTGTTGTTTGCTGTTATTTTGATAGTTTGTACTGTTATCATGATAGTTTGTATTGTTATCTTGATAGGTTGTACTGTTGTTTGCTGTTATTTTGATAGTTTGTACTGTTATCATGATAGTTTGTATTGTTATCTTGATAGGTTGTACTGTTGTTTGCTGTTATTTTGATAGTTTGTATTGTTATCATGATAGTTTGTATTGTTATCTTGATAGGTTGTACTGTTGTTTGCTGTTATTTTGATAGTTTGTACTGTTATCATGATAGTTTGTACTGTTATCTTGATAGGTTGTATTGTTATCTTGATAGGTTGTACTGTTGTTTGCTGTTATCATGATAGTTTGTATTGTTATCTTGATAGTTTGTATTGTTATCTTGATAGGTTGTACTGTTGTTTGCTGTTATTTTGATAGTTTGTATTGTTATTTTGATAGTTTGTACTGTTATCATGATAGTTTGTATTGTTATCTTGATAGGTTGTACTGTTATCTTGATAGGTTGTATTGTTATCTTGATAGGTTGTACTGTTGTTTGCTGTTATTTTGATAGTTTGTACTGTTATCTTGATAGTTTGTATTGTTATCTTGATAGGTTGTATTGTTATCTTGATAGGTTGTACTGTTGTTTGCTGTTATTTTGATAGTTTGTACTGTTATCTTGATAGTTTATATTGTTATCTTGATAGGTTGTATTGTTATCTTGATAGGTTGTACTGTTGTTTGCTGTTATTTTGATAGTTTGTACTGTTATCATGATAGTTTGTACTGTTATCATGATAGTTTGTATTGTTATCTTGATAGGTTGTACTGTTGTTTGCTGTTATTTTGATAGTTTGTACTGTTATCATGATAGGTTGTATTGTTATCATGATAGTTTGTACTGTTATCTTGATAGGTTGTATTGTTATCTTGATAGGTTGTACTGTTGTTTGCTGTTATTTTGATAGTTTGTACTGTTGTTTGCTGTTATTTTGATAGTTTGTATTGTTATCTTGATAGGTTGTATTGTTATCTTGATAGGTTGTATTGTTATCTTGATAGGTTGTACTGTTGTTTGCTGTTATTTTGATAGTTTGTACTGTTATCATGATAGTTTGTATTGTTATCATGATAGTTTGTATTGTTATCTTGATAGGTTGTACTGTTGTTTGCTGTTATTTTGATAGTTTGTACTGTTATCATGATAGGTTGTATTGTTATCTTTATAGGTTGTACTGTTGTTTGCTGTTATTTTGATAGTTTGTACTGTTATCATGATAGTTTGTATTGTTATCATGATAGTTTGTATTGTTATCTTGATAGGTTGTACTGTTGTTTGCTGTTATTTTGATAGTTTGTACTGTTATCATGATAGTTTGTATTGTTATTTTGATAGGTTGTACTGTTGTTTGCTGTTATCTTGATAGTTTGTATTGTTATCATGATAGGTTGTACTGTTGTTTGCTGTTATTTTGATAGTTTGTACTGTTATCATGATAGTTTGTATTGTTATTTTGATAGGTTGTACTGTTGTTTGCTGTTATCTTGATAGTTTGTACTGTTATCTTGATAGTTTGTATTGTTATATTGATACTTTGTATTGTTGTCTGTAGATATCTTTACAGTTTATAATGTGCTCTGGTGATATTTTGATAGGTTGAACTGTTATTGAATTATGTTTTTTTTAACAGGGTACACTGTCGTCTATGTTTGGTTTAAACAGCTTGTACACTGTCATCTACTTAGAGAAGAGGAAGATTTCACTGTTATCTACTTATGTCTTTACAGAGTGTACTGTTATATACTTGATGGTCTACAAAGCGTTTACTGTTGTCAACTTATGGTCTAGACAGCATGTACTGTTGTCTACTTATGGTCTAGACAGCTTGTACTGTTGTCTACCTATGGTCTAGACAGTTTGTACTGTTGTCTACTTATGGTCTAGACAGCATGAACTTTTGTCTATTTATGGTCTAGACAGCTTGTACTGTTGTCTAATCATGGTCTAGACAGCATGTACTGTTGTCTACTTATGGTCTAGACAGCATGTACAGTTGTCTACTTATGGTCTAGACAGCATATACTGTTGTCTACTTATGGTCTAGACAACATGTACTGTTGTCTACTTATGGTCTAGACAGCGTGTACTGTTGTCTACTTATGGTCTAGACAGCATGCACTGTTGTCTACCTATGGTCTAGACAGCTTATACTGTTGTCTACTTATGGTCTAGACAGCTTGCACTGTAGTCTACTTATGGTATAGACAGCTTATTTTGTTGTCTAATTATGGTCTCGACAGCTTGTTCTGTTGTCTATTTATGGTCTCGACAGCTTGTACTGTTGTCTACTTATGGTATAGACAGCTTATACCGTTGTCTACTTATGGTCTAGACAGCTTGTACTGTTGTCTACTTATGGTCTATACAGCTTGTAGTGTTGTCTTATTATGGTATAGACAGCTTATACCGTTGTCTACTTATGGTCTAGACAGCTTGTACTGTTGTCTACTTATGGTCTATACAGCTTGTACTGTTGTCTACTTATGGTATAGACAGCTTATACCGTTGTCTACTTATGGTCTAGACAGCATGTACTGTTGTCTACTTATGGTATAGACAGCTTATACCGTTGTCTACTTATGGTCTAGACAGCATGTACTGTTGTCTACTTATGGTCTAGACAGCATGTACTGTTGTCTACTTATGGTCTAGACAGCATGTACTGTTGTCTACTTATGGTATAGTATAGACAGCTTATTGTGTTGTCTACGTTCTTATGTTGTACTGTTATACCACTGTCCTAGGTTAGGGGGAGGGTTGGGATCCTGCTAACATGTTTAACCCCGCCACATTATTTAAGTATGTGCCTGTCCCAAGTCAGGAGCCTGTAATTTAGTGTTTGTCGTTTGTTTATGTGTTACATATTTGTTTTTCGTTCATTTTTTTTTTATATAAATAAGGCCGTTAGTTTTCTCGTTTGAATTGTTTTACATTGTCTTATCGAGGCCATTTATAGCTCACTATGCGGTTTGGGCTTTGCTTATTGTTGAAGGCCGTACGGTGACCTATAGTTGTTAATGTCTTTGTCATTTTGGTCTTTTGTGGATAGTTGTCTCACTGGCAATCATACCACATCTTCTTTTTTATAATTATGGTCTCGACAGCTTGTTCTGTTGTCTAATTATGCTCTCGACAACTTGTACTGTTGTCTAATTATGGTCTCGGCAGCTTGTATTGTTGTCTACTTATGGTCTAGACAGCTTGTGCTGGTGTCTACTTATGGTATAGACAGCTTATTTTGTTGTTTAATATTGGTCTCGGCAACTTGTACTGTTGTCTAATTATGGTCTAGACAGCTTGTACTGTTGTCTAATTATGGTCTAACCAGCTTACACTGTTGTCTACTTATGGTTTAGACAGCTTGTGCTGTTGTTAAAGTATGATCTAGACAGCTTGCACTGTTGTCTAATTATGGTTTCAACAGCTTGTACTATTACCTACTTATGGTGCATATAGATTGTAGTGTTGTCTTATTATGGTCTAGAGGGCTTATACTGTTGTCTACTTATGGTCTAGACAGCTTATACTGTTGTCTAATTATGGTCTAGACAGCTTGTACTGTTGTCTACTTATGGTCTAGACAGCTTATTCTGTTGTCTTCTTATGGTCTAAACATCTTGTACTGCTGTCTACTTATGGTCTAGACAACTTATTCTGTTATCTAATTGTGGTCTAGACAGCTTGTATTGTTGTCTAATTATGGTTTCAACAACTTGCACTATTACCTACTTATGGTGCATATAGATTGTAGTGTTATCTACGTATGGTCTAGACAGACTGAACTGTTGTCTATTTATGGTCTAGACAGATTGTATTGTTGTCTATACATTCATTTCTTTGTTTATCACTGATAATGTGGACATTTATAATTAAGTACCTCATACTTATCTTCTTATGGTCCAGAGTTAGATAGAACTGATATCTTGATAATTATGCATAGGCAGATACAAATAATTAGTTTCAGAAAGAAATAAACCATATGTTGTAAAAAAAAAATATACTCCGATGCAAACATAAAATTCTCTGATACTTACGTTTTATTTAAATGCTTGATTTTCTAATTGACAACATATTTGTCACGTTTCGAGAATGTATTTTCAACAAATAAATGGCATTCCTATAGGAACTAATTGTGCCCCTCTTTATGCCGACTTCTTCGTTTATCATACGTGACAGAATTTATACAGAATCTAAACAGTTGGTTCTCCTGAAGAATGCTCGTTCCGCTTTAAAGATGATGACCCTCACGAGATAATCGAAATTTTGGTGTTTATGTTGAACGTATATGTCCAACCGAACTTGAAATAAAGGACACCACAGACTTCTGTCACCTAATTTGAATAGCATATATATTTTGACAATGACAGTAAGTTGAAAACAACATTTTAAGACAAAAGGGATGATTTTCTCAATCTGTTTAAAACAGATTCGTGTTTTTTCCCTACTTTTTTTGGAGGGGGGTGCTGCTTAACGACGGAAACGGAAAATGGAACGTATTGTATTTTGTGCAAATTATCTATCGTTGTCTGTGGTGTTTTTAATCGGTTTTGCATTGTCTATCTTTTTCCCTAGAAAGCATTGTTTTCATTTTAAACATTCACATGGGGTCTAAGATTCGGGTAAATAAATGCTTATGAAGATGGTTTATGATACGATGAGGTCTTAGATTTAGAAAACAGACACTCACCAATCCACTTTGTATGATGCTTATAATCGGACAAGCTTAGTGGTATATACGCTTGTACTGCGATCTGTTTGTGCTTCTTTTGTTCTAGACACTCATATACACATTCAATATGAAAGTATAAAAAAAGAGATACACCAATCTTCGTCACATTTTTATTTCTGTTTTTTTTTCCTTTGGATTGGTGGTTATCTTCAAAGCCTTTATTGGTTCTCATTTCTTAGATTTTCAGGTTTAGTCGTTAGTGTAGTATATATTTTGTACTTTGTTTTATGTCTATATAAAAAGATGATCAAGTTACGTAAAAAAAAAAGTCAAAACCACAACCAGTGTACAAAACACACTGTATCTGACATGTTGAAAATGCGTGTACCAAGTCAGGAATATAATAGTTGTTATCCATTCGTTGGGTGTGTTTGAGCTTTTGGTTTCACCATTTGATTAATGACTTTCCATTTTGAATTTTCCTTGGAGTTCGGTGTTTTTGTGATTTAACTTTTTAAACCTGTCACAGTTTAATGATGACACAATTTACCATTTTGTTGATATGAATCACAAATTATAAAAAAAGGAATGGCCCGTTAATTTAGCCATATTAATAACTCAAGATGTGAGGTAAGGGTAAAAAAAAACCAAATAGTCAAAAGCCATAACTAAACAAAGAAACACCAGTCGGAAGAAAAAAAGCACCAACAACAAACATACAGTAAATGAGGCTCCCACAGGGTACTCCCTCAGGTCGAAAGGTCGCTTTTAAATCATGTCGTCGAGAGGTCGTTTTTAAGGGAAATCTACAGGTCGCAGGTCGTTTTTTTTCAAACACAGAGGACGGAAGTCAGTCGGAGGTCGTTTTTTTCCAAATTTTACAGGTCGCAGCTAGGTCGTTTTTAGAAGGCCATCAGATCGGAAGTCGCCTCTAAAAAGCCCAGATGTCGCAGGTCGTTTGTGACCCTGCAGGAGCTTCGTAAATAAAGGTTTCGATATTTACAATTTATAAATCACAGAATGGAAAGTTTTGTCCGTTTCTCAAATCTTCCTCTTCCGAATACGGGAGTAGACTCCTAGGTAGAAACGAAGCTTGCAGATGAAAAAACTGTATTGAAAAAGATTTCACATGAAAACCGATGTATACGCATGATTTATATATATTGTGCTACCATATCATTTAAGAAAGGGTATCAAAAAAGCATATTATCTTTCAGGCAAGTGGACTGTTACAAGAATACTTAGATGCTTATAAATTCGAAGATACGCAGTATTTTATTAGGAATTCAATAAAATTGATTGATTGAGTAACTGGTGTCAGTTAAAGCACCTGAGATCACCCCTAGTTTTTGGTGGGGTTCGTGTTGTTTATTCTTTAGTTTTCTATGTTGTGTCGTGTGTACTATTGTTTTTTTGTTTTTCTGTTTGTCTTTTTTATTTTTAGCCATGGTGTTGTCAGTTTATTTTAGATTTATGAGTTTGACTGTCCCTTTGGTATCTTTCGTCCCTCTTTTTTTAAACCGGCCACTTTCAGCACAATTGTGCTATTTCGTGGATGTCAGTTTTTGTTTGTGAAGGAACCGGTTGTGAAGGAAGTCGGAGAGAACCATCGACCTTCGGTATAAAACTGACAATCCTAGTCATTATGATTGAGTCGAACGCACCTGTCACGTGTGGGGTTTGGAACACTCGGTCACCAAGGCCCCTGTGATTTAGGAATTGAACAAATGAAATGAGAATGATGATCGAATGACGTGAATAGTTTACTTGAACGTGTTAAAAATAACCATTCTCAAATCCCTTTCCATGAAATCTAGGCCAGGCTATTATACAGCTAGGTTAGTTTAATAGTCCCAGATTTAACCATGTTGTATGATTAGCCTTTCTCTATTTTTTTTATTTGCCTATATTTTAGTATTCTTTATAGAGGGCCTTTATAATGTCTATAATCATGATAATATTTGCCCATGATAGAGGGTGGTGAAGGTTTATTTTCGTGCAACGTGATCGCCGTTTTTTATTTATTTCACGTCGTCAACATGTTTTTACTTTTTTATTTGACGTTCAATCCGAGGTGCAAGACATGTGCCTCGTTCAACGTATACATGTATTCTGCTTATTTAATTTTACGTGCATCGTGATTTTCAAATGCTTATTTTGCGTGCTCGGTATTTTTCAAATAAAATTCAAACACGTCTTGGCAGTGATCGCCAAGAAATACTCAAGTCTTTCAAAGCTGTAAACTTGGCCAATATATCATAAATGTGTATACTTAATCGGGAATATCTGAGACTACTATAACACTGTGTTATAGTAGTCTCAGGGAATATCAAGTAAAACAAAGTTAATACATGTATATACAAGAAGACAGTGACTCAGTCACAAAAGGTTCACACCCTCACACCAAATGTATGCCATTTTGTAAACCCCCATCTATACCTCTCCTTCATGGGCCATCTTATTATCTTATCATATCTTAGTAATTTACTTTCATTTGTCTAAACAAATTCAGTCATATACAAGACATGAATTGATAGCATTAAAATAACTTTCTCTTAAAAATTATTATCAATGATACAAAATTACCAATAAAACAAGCTAAAGGGAAATAACTGTTTATCATTATTTAAGACTGGTTCCCGATAAATGTGTTGTTCCTGAAGCATCTAAATGTTTCATTGGTTTCAGTTTGGCGGAGTTTGGATTTGAAGCTGTATCTCGAGATGAAAATTGTTTGAACATGCGTGTCTTATGACATGTGTAAACCCCCGATTTGAACGTAATGACAACAAACAAAAATATAATGTTAAATGAAAAAACTGTTTTTTGATTGTACTGGTATGAATTACTACACAGACAGGTGTTAGTTGTCGCTGTCCTCTATCCAGGCTTCTATCAGTTCGTCAGAAATTATTTTTCTCTGCAACTAGTTAGCAACTGAAATTAAATGTTCCTTAGTTCAATAAATTTATTTTGTATTATCAAACATGGCTGATATTACTAAATGTAAAATGCAATTTTGGGATTCTAATAAAAAGATACTAATTAACAGACTAATTAAACGGAGGACTTGAAAGATTATGATACTAATTCAGTGTCGAACAATTATTTAAATGATATTAATATTTGTCAGGAAGATGTGATAAAGAAACTTAATAAATTAAAGACAGATAAATCTGCAGGACCTGATGGTCTCCATCCGAAAGTTTTATATGAAGTTAGACATGCAATTTGTTATCCATTGTTTCTAATTTTTAATAAGTCTATCAAAGAGGGGAAAGTTCCAGACGATTGGAAAAATGCCATAGTATCACCGATATTTAAGAAAGGGAAAAAACTAAAACCTGGTAATTATAGACCTGTAAGCTTAACGTCAGTGGTATGTAAGATATGTGAATCCATTATTAGAGACAATATTATGAAGTTTATTCTTACAAACAATCTTTTTACTAGTAGTCAATATGGCTTCCGTCCTGGTAGATCATGTGTTACTCAACTCCTAGAGGTTCTGGATGAGTGGTCAGAATTAATTGATAGTGGTTTTCCACTGGACTCGATTTTCCTTGACTTTTCCAAGGCGTTTGATACTGTACCGCATCAGCGTTTATTTTTGAAACTTGAAAAACTTGGAATAAAGGGATGCATTTTAAATTGGATAAAAAGTTTTCTATCTGGGCGTAAGCAATGTGTTCGTATAAATAACACAACATCAACATGGTCAGACGTTGCGAGTGGTGTACCTCAGGGAAGTGTTTTAGGACCAGTTCTTTTCTTAACATTTATAAATGATCTTCCTGATGTAGTAGAGGGCATAGTGAAAATTTTTGCTGATGATTGTAAAGTTTATTCTAAAGTCTCGTCAGATTATGAGCAAAGTAAGTTACAGGAAAATTTGGACAGATTATGTGAATGGTCAGATATGTGGAAATTAAAATTTAATGCTGCTAAATGTAAAGTATTGCATATTAATCCTGACAATGACCTGAAATATCGTTATACCATGTTGGATGAATCTGGAAATTTTATTGCATTATCTACAGTGAATGAAGAAAAGGATCTTGGAGTAACTTTCGAGTCTAATTTGAAATTTGAAAAACATATAAGTGATATTTACAACAAAGCGCAGAGAGTGTTGTCTCTTATTCATCATTCTTTTGATTACATGGATCAAGATATGTTTCTTACTATTTATAAATCAATAGTGCGTCCGCTGCTTGAATATGCGACATGCGTCTGGTCACCGTATCTTAAAAAAGACATCCGTAAACTGGAATCTGTACAAAGGAGGGCCACAAAACTGGTGAAAAATATTTGTCATCTTAATTATGAAGACAGGCTACGTTCATTGGGTTTGCCAACTTTGGAATATCGTAGGGATAGGAATGACATGATACAAGTCTACAAATCGTTGCATGGTATAGATGACATCGACTGGATGAAGTTATTTACTTTAGCACCATCTAATAATACAAGAGGTCACTCATTAAAACTGTTTAAAAAACAGTGTAAGACCACACATAGACTAAATACTTTTTCAATTAGAGTAGTGGATCAGTGGAATAACCTGTCTGATTTAACAGTGACGGCAAAGACTCTAAATAATTTTAAGTCTGCACTAAATGGCGAAAACTGGAACCCTTATAAATTCATATGTTCGTGTTAATTAAGTGTTCAGCTGCGCACACCCAAATAAGTGTTTTTTATTATAAGTTTAATATATATTATATATATATATATATTAATTATGAGAAGAGAAATGCATATACGACAATCCAAGATGAGGGGTCAGTAGAAGCCTTTGGCTTATTTAACGACCCGAAGATAAAGGTATAAAGGTATAAAGGTATAAAGACTAAAGCAAACTTGATAGTGGCTGAAACTATAGTAAATCTCAGATAGTGGTAAAACTATCAGATGTATAACAATTAAGTTTTCTCATGTTTTTCACCTGAGAAATTTTTAAAAAGTTGACCTCTCATTTTGGAGTTATTGCCCCTGAAATATTATTTTTTTTGCAAATTTAAAATTTGTGATAGTACTGAGGGTTTGGATGGGGTTAAATGATTAAAGAATAATGCCCTTAAAAAATGAAGATTAGAGAATAATGGGCCAAAAAAATGAAGATTAGAGAATAAAGGGGTTAATTTTTTGAAGATTAGAGAAAAAGGGGTTAATTTTTTAAAGATTAGAGAAAAAAGGGATGAAAATTAAATGTTTACAGAATAACAGACCCCCCCCCCCCATCCAGACCCTCAGTACTGATATGAACTACTACACCAGTCAGAGCTCAGACATAAACAAGTCTATTTCTGTTTTTGACTTAAAGAAGTCAAAACATGTATTCTTTATAAAAATGTGTTTTCAATTTTAGACTTATCTAAGTCACAAAATGACAGACTTGTTTAGGTCTATTTATGTTGATGAAAAAACTTAACTTGACTTGGTGGCCAAACTACACCACCTTTGACAGTAAAAACCTGTCTGAGAGTTCACAAGGACTTGATCTATCTATATTTAATTATCTAATTGAACATCCTTACTAAACACAGATGTTTTACCTCATTAAGTGTGGATCCAGGTGGTTGCATTGTAAGGTTAATTAACATGATCCCGGATTTTTCAGACTCTCATTCATATTTTTCTTTAGAAGACAAGGCATTGGCTTTCAATGTTGTCATTATTTGATTTAGATGCATGACCTTTTTATAAGTATGCGTGGGTCTTGAAGTTGACCAATTTTGGTAACTTATCGACTTGTAGGAGTTGATATTTGCAACTTTTTGATTCTGGTCAATCATTTCTTGCTTAACAATATTTGACTTATTTAAGTCGTATTTTGTCTTGCATTAAAGGGAGACAAATCCTAAAACTTACAAATTTAGACATCTATAAGTCAAAAGCAGATTCAGACTTATTTATGTCTGAGCTCTGACTGTACACAGTGACTAATTGTCAAAATGGTATTAACTTGAAAAATTATAATGACAGACAACTTGAATGGACAAAATTGACCAAGTGTCGAAATGTCCCCTAACAAGAGTACGTAATTACCCCTGAATGTTGATTTTTATATTAATTATACCCCCGCTTTAAAAAAGGGGGGGTATACTGTTTTACCTCTGTCTGTCATTCCGTCCGTCTGTCAGTCCGTCCGTCCGTCAGTACCCCCGCTTTAAAAAAGGGGGGGTATACTGTTTTACAATGTACCTCTGTCTGTCAGTCCGTCCGTCAGTCAGTCCGTCCCATGAAACTTTCGTCACATTTTTCTCAGGAACTACACATCCACCCTTTCTGTAATTTGGTATCAACATTTATATATGTCAGCCATACTGTGTGATGTGTTTTCAGATTCATCACTTGACAACTTCCTGTTTACCGAACACTTGTCTGATTTTACACATGAATGCCAAGTTGAAAATTTTCGTCACATTTTTCTCAGGAACTACAATACAAGGATTTCTGAAATTTGGTTTCAGGATTTATATAAGTCAGCTATACCGTGTGATGCGTTTTCAGATTCATCACTCGACAACTTCCTGTTTACCGAACACTTGTATGATTTTACACATGATAACCAAGTTAAAAATTTTCGTCACATTTTTCTCAGGAACTACAATACAAGGATTTCTGAAATTTGGTTTCAGGATTTTTATAAGTCAGTTATACCGTGTGATGTGTTTTCAGATTCATCACTCGACAACTTCCTGTTTACCGAACACTTGCATATTTTTACACTATTAATATTATCCACTTGCGGCGGGGGTATCATCAGTGAGCAGTAGCTCGCAGTTTCACTTGTTTATACATTTTAGCCATTTTTGAATGGACTATTATACAATAAGACAAACTTTAAGGAGCACAAATGCTCTGCAAATTATATTCTACAAATAACACATTATACATGTTAACATATGGCCAGTTCATATTAATTGGCCCCTTTTAGGAGTTTATGCTCTTAAACACTGAATTTTAGGATATATTTGTATGGACTTTGTTCATTGTTGAAGGCTGAAGGTGACCTGTAGTTGTTAATGTTGTCTCATTTAATCTCTTGTTGAGAGTTGTCTCATTGGAAAGTTTCTTTTGTAACCTATTCTGACATAAGAATCAGACTTCTTTTAAACTGAGTCAGGGGCGTAGCTGCCCTTAGGCACTTTAGGCACGTGCCTACACATAATTTTTTCACAAATATTTGTTTTTTATTTAAAAAATTAATAAACAGTGTTATATGTAGATGAACTCCAGTGAAGTTGTCACAACTCTAATTATCGAATGTCATGGGTACACTATTCTCTCGTCCTTAGTTAAAAGAATATTGGATAGAATTGAATGATTTTTTATGTGTGTACCTTATATAGAAACTATAAACTAGAACTTTGGTTCGGATCATTTCAATTTTATCAACAAAAACTTGAATGAACCTCAACTTAGACTCATGAATTTTTAATTAGTTGTTGTTAGTTTTCAACTAGCTTTCCACTTTGTCTTCACCCGACTTGCCAATGTTGGTCGTCCGTTTGGCTGTGCAGGATGTATAAATACGTAGTCACGTCTGGTCAGAATGGGGACATTTAATCTTATGCCTAGTTGTAGAGAGAATGCCACTCTTTGAGGAGTTTGTAGTTGGCCTACTAAAAGGCAAAGTGCCTGCTCCTATCCAATAATCCCTCATTTTCCAATGCATGGCATTTTCAAATTTCCAAACCTTCGTCCTGTACAACACCTATTACAGGACTAAGCTCCCTGTTGTGTTCATTGTAAATAATCATGTTTTTTGGTTCTAAACTTGCATAAATATTTTACACTGGATGTTTAAAAATCAATCTATCAACTAGCTTCCAGTAGTTTTGAGTACTCTCAGATCTACGTGTAATGACAACAATTATTCAAATTCCTAAGTAAGTAGGGATTTTACAGTAGAGCGGGATATAAAGAAATACGAATTTCTTGAATTTTGTTACGTAAGTATGAACAGAACTTTTGCATTAGGCATCGACTATGTGTGTATGTGTTTGTGTGGCTAGGGTGAAGGTTTAAGAATAAAAAGATTCATGGTTGATGTCTTTCTAGCCAAAAGGATAATGTTATAATATAGTAATATCAGTGTTTACGTGCACATGCCTATTTTTTTTAATGAAGGATCGTCAATATGTACTATCAATTAAGTAAAACGTATATTTCGATCATAACTGAATAGATTTGAAAATACCAAACAGGGTGTACTGCTTAATTAAAGGGATACGCGGATCTATGCTGGGCAGTACATATATTGTAAATATATTTTTTTTTTTAATATTTGATTTTCCAATTGTACTGCGTTATTTAATTCACCATTCAGATGTTATGGTAAATTATTCATAATTCTTCGATGTTTTCATCATGTATATTATAATTTTAATAATTGAATAACCAGAAAATTTAATATTTTTGTGCATAAAAGGAGTAGGTCCAGTTAGACCCTTTTTGGCCCCAAAATATAGCAGTTTTACAAAATTGTTAAAATGTAAACTTTTATTTATTTATTGGACAGTAGAATGCTTCTGCTACATAAATATGGGCTGTTTTTGATAATACAATGCACATATATCGGGTACTAGCACCATTAAGTCATGCTAAATTACTGAAATCCTCACAATTCTAGCATTTTAGTTGAATTTTGGACGGTTTTTGTGTAAAACGAAAGTGGCCGCATTCGTGTTCATCCTTAATATTGAAATGTAAGTTGTATTTTATGATTATACATAACATATATAAAGGTTGAGGATGAACACGGATGTGGCCACTTTCATTTTTGACAAAAACCATCTGAAAAGTGACATTTTTTTGCATATTTGGTAGATTTTTCATATTTAGGCTTGAATCGGATCGTTTTTAATGACTAAATCAGTTAAAATCTTCACTTAAACTAATCGAATCAAATGAAATAGACACTAAAGTGTTTAAAAAGTGGTCAAAATCTTTCGTCAGATGAACAGTGGCAGATCCAGGGGGGGGGGGGGGTTCCGGGGGTTGGATTTGAATGGGAGCATATAGTTGGAACCCCCCCCTTTACTCTGGGTTGGGAACCCCCCTTTTTAAAATGGCTGGATCCGCCACTGGATGAACCTGAAATTTGAGGCCAAAATCGGTCCTTACCGGAACTACTCCTTTTGCAGCCGAAATGCTGAAATCCTTTTTCCGTCGGGGGGCTTTGCCCCGCTAAACCCCTACCAGGGCTCTGCCCTCGACCTTGAGCGAGACACCCTGTCGATTTGTGCCTACGGTTGAATGAATACCTAGCTACCCCCCTGTGAGTTTTACTGTGCGTATTGTTGTGTGTTTGTTTTTTTCTACATATGCTAGAGGTATAAGGGAAGGGTTGAGATCTCAGAAAACATGTTTAACCCCTCCGCATGTATGTGCCTGTTCCAAGTTCGGATCCTTTGGCCTTTGTAGGCTTGAATAATTGTTTATTTTAGTTTCTTTCATATATTTCAGAGTTTAGTATGACATCCTTCATCACTGAACTATTATACATTTTTGTTCAGCAATGTTCAGGGACCAGATGAAGAATGACTCAGGTTGTGGGATTTTCTCGCTGAATTGCGTATCCATTGGTGGCCTTCGGCTGTTTTCTTCTCTTTGGTCGGGTTGTTGTCTCATTGACCCATTTCCAATTTCCATTCTCAATTTTATACCACATATATTCTTTTTATGCCCCACCTACGATAGTAGAGGGGCATTATGTTTTCTGGTCTGTGCCTCCGTTCGTTCGTCCATTCATTCGTTCGTCCCGCTTCAGGATAAAGTTTTTGGTCAAGGTAGTTTTTGATGAAGCTGAAGTCCAATCAACTTGAAACTTAGTACACTGGTTGCTTATGATATGATCTTTCTAAATTTATTGCAAATTTAGATTTTTTATCCAATTTCACGGTCCATTGGACATGGAAATGGATAGTGCGAGTGGGGCATCCGTGTACTTAGGACACATTCTTGTTTATATATACATCATCTTATAAACACACTGGTTTACGTACCCAGTTGATAGCCCTGAATAGATGAAGTGTTGAAAGAGTAACTGACTTATCTGTTCAAAGTTTATGCAACTATTGCAGAATGGTAACTCACAAATTTAATAGGAATCAACTCAATACTTTTATTACCCAAAATTGTCATGATACAGTTGTAAGTCTCACCTATATGTAATTTTGTGACATTTGATTCAAAATCCTGTATTTCCTCGATCAATTTTCATTGACTTACGACAAGTAGCCTCCTTTAAACTAACCTTATTACAAAATCAAATTAATTAATTTCTGATAAAAAATATATCTGAAACAGTACATGTAAATCAAGCTCTGTCAGTATAATCATAATAGCAATGAAAACATGATAATGATTTTATTTAAAGCCAAATAAAGGAAGTATTTTGTGATAAATGATAATTTTTTTTTTAGATAATCTCAACTTGCATCAAGGCAAAAAAAAAAATGAACTCATCAAATAGATTATTTCAAAGAAAGCATCCCAAACTATGCATAATGGCTGACCAAAGTTTATATACAGCGTGCCAGCAATCAACAATGGTCGTCATTACATCAATGTTTTACTGGGCTAGAATATAAGTCTTTGTTCCAACACAAACAAACATGTCAGCAATATTGAATGAAAGAGAAAATTAGAAACAACAAGAAAGTTCCTTTCAAGAAGAAAAGTTTTCAACTGATTTTTATAGTTCGTTCCTATGTTGTACTGTTATACCACTGTCCCAGGTTAGGGGGAGGGTTCGGATCCCGCTAACATGTTTAACCCCGCCACATTATTTATGTATGTGCCTGTCCCAAGTCAGGAGCCTGTAATTCAGTGGTTGTTGTTTGTTTATGTGTTACATATTTGTTTTTCGTTCATTTTTTTTTTACATAAATGAGGCCGTTAGTTTTCTCGTTTGAATTGTTTTACATTGTCTTATCGGGCCTTTTATAGCTGACTATGCGGAATGGGCTTTGCTTATTGTTGAAGGCCGTATGGTGACCTATAGTTGTTAATGTCTGTGTCATTTTGGTCTTTTGTGGATAGTTGTCTCATTGGCAATCATACCACATCTTCTTTTTTATAATATCAACATCAAATGTTGGCATGACACGGGTTATGTTCTTCTCATATATTTTATGATAGTATGATACTAAACCCCTAACGGGAGGGATTGTACCTGATATTCATATGATGAAGACATAATCTTTCAATCAGTTTAATTGAGGTCTGGAGCTGGCATGTCAGTTAACTGCTAGTAGTCTGTTGTTATTTATGTATTATTGTCATTTTATTTATTTTATTTTGTTACATCTTTTGACATCAGACTCGGACTTCTCTTGAACTGAATTTTAATGTGCGTATTGTTATTCTTTTACTTTTCTACATTGGCTAGAGGTATAGGGGGAGGGTTGAGATCTCATAAACATGTTTAACCCCGCCGCAATTTTGCGCCTGTCCCAAGTCAGGAGCCTCTGGCCTTTGTTAGTCTTGTATGATTTTAATTTTTAGTTTCTTGTGTATAATTCGGAGTTTAGTATGACGTCCATTATCACTGTACTATTATGCATATTTTAGGGGCCAGCTGAAGGACACCTACGGGTGCGGGAATTCTCGCTACATTGAAGACCCATTGGTTGCCTTCGGCTGTTGTTTGCTCTATGGTCGGGTGGTTGTCGCTTTGACATATTCACCATTTCCTTTCTCAATTTTATTTATCAAAATCAGACAGATAAATTAAAGTTTACACTCATGGATGAATTCTCGTTATTTTCAATTACTGAATGTGATATAAATATAGTTATAACTGTAAAAATATTTTAATAATACAAACTTCAGTCATTGTAAGTAACAAGAAGGCAAGACATTTTTCTGCAAGCATTCTGTTTAGTCTCATTACTAATGTTGTTTTGTCAAGTATTTTTTTATAGCAAAGCCAACAAATCTAATTGGAGTTATTTCCCTTTGAACATTTGGATCATTATCAGGCTATGTCAATAGCAAAGGAAAAAAGAAAAAAGTGTTGAGTGGCAAATAATCAACAAATGTTACAATGTTTTATAATGCCTTTAATAAAAGTATTATATACTTGATTAGTTTAATTTTAGTTTAAACATATTTATTTATAGTGGATTGGGAAACAAGTTTTGCAACTTATTTTAATCCCTTTCCACTTTGCGGGTGCGAGTGCTGCCTTGTAGCGGCATAAGCCTGCTCTTTTTCAAAATTTACAGGGTGTCTTTAATGTGCAAGAGATATAGCTCTCTCTTAACACAGGTCAGCCATTTATCGTCCCCTTCCGACGGACTATCATCATTTCCTTGAGACCATACTTGCAAATGGTGTCAAGGGAGAGTTGAAAATTCAGTTCCTGAAATTTTCATCCCAGACGAGAATTGAACCAGGAACCTTTGTGTTAGTAGTCCGATGCACTAACCACTACACCACGGCATATATTTGATGTAATGGAGAAAATGAAAACAATAAGTTTCTTATTTCAGGTGTGACCAGAAACTACTATGAGATGAATGCTTGAAAGACAGAAAAAACATGATACCTAACAGAACTTCAAAAGGTTAACTATAATACTGTTGCTAAAAAATGATTCTTAAAGGTAGCTACCATTTGAATTAATTTGGGGGGCTAGGACGAAATTTGAAAAAAAGGCAGGACAGAATTTTGGTTTGTAAAAGAAAAAGGGCAGAATAACCAACTCTGCAAAAAAAAAGTCAGGATGGCAATTTATGTATTAAAAAAGTTGGGATAAATAAAAAAAAAAGCAGGACGGAATAGAGCAAAAAGTAAAAAGACAGGACAGAGATTAGAATTATAAAAAAAAAATGCTGGACAAAATTTTTCATCCTATGCCCCGAAATCACAAAGGTGAACAGTTCAAACAAGAAAACCAACGACAAAATAAATGTACAAAAATCAGTATTTATTTTCTTGACTTCTTTTGCTCAGTTTTCTTATAGATATGTATAAACATTTTATTATATAAATATGTCCAGTCAAAATTGGAAAAATTACTATAATTGCAGGTGAAGAACTGGAATCAAGAAACAAATGAATTGTTACAGTGTATGAAAAGTGCAAGTTACTTTTGTAAGTAAATTTATTGTATTTTATAAACTTAATAAAAGTGGTGGGTGCTTTGATTTTTATCTGGATTCATAATTTAACTGTGTAAAGATGGATTTTTATTTATACAAGTAATATTGAAGCGATAACAAAAATTAAAAATGAAAAGTCACATGTGACCATCTGAATATTTGAAGGAAGACTTGGAAATGGAAATTAACTAAATTGGTAATTAAATTGTTATGTCAGATTAAATGGTATCAAAAGCGGTACCTAAAATGAAGTTTAAAGACACAGTTTGAGATACAAGTATGATCTTCAGAACAAATACACTCAATAAAATTTAAACTTTTTTATACGACCGCAAAATTTGAAAAATTTTTCGTCGTATATTGCTATCACGTTGGCGTCGTCGGCGTCGTCGTCGTCGTCGTCGTCGTCCGAATACTTTTAGTTTTCGCACTCTAACTTTAGTAAAAGTGAATGGAAATCTATGAAATTTTAAGACAAGGTTTATGACCACAAAAGGAAGGTTGGTATTGATTTTGGGAGTTTTGGTCCCAACATTTTAGGAATTAGGGGCCAAAAAGGGCCCAAATAAGCATTTTCTTGGTTTTCGCACTATAACTTTAGTTTAAGTGAATAGAAATCTATAAAATTTTGACACAAGGTTTATGACCACAAAAGGAAGGTTGGGATTGATTTTGGGAGTTTTGGTTCCAACAGTTTAGGAATTGAGGGCCAAAAAAGGGCCCAAATAAGCATTATTCTTGGTTTTCGCACAATAACTTTAGTATAAGTAAATAGAAATCAATGAAATTTTAACACAAGGTTTAGGACCACAAAAGGAAGGTTGGGATTGATTTTTGGAGTTGACGTCACAACAGTTTATGAATTAGGGACCAAAAAGGGGCCCAAATAAGCATTATTCTTGGTTTTTGCACCATAACTTTAGTATAAGTAAATAGAAATCTATGAAATTTAAACACAAGGTTTATGACCATAAAAGGAAGGTTGGGTTTGATTTTGGGAGTTTTGGTCCTAACAGTTTAGGAATAAGGGGCCCAAAGGGTCCAAAATTGAACTTTGTGTGATTTCATCAAAAATTGAATAATTAGGGTTCTTTGTTATGCCGAATCTAACTATGTATGTAGATTCTTAATTTTTGGTCCCGTTTTCAAATTGGTCTACATTAAGGTCCAAAGGGTCCAAAATTAAACTTAGTTTGATTTTAACAAAAATTGAATCCTTGGGCTTATTTGATATGCTTTATCTAAATATTTACTTTGATTTTTGATTATGGGCCCAGTTTTCAAGTTGGTCCAAATGAGGATTCCATATCAAGTATTGTGCGATAGCAAGAAATTTTCAATTTGCACAGTATTGCACAATAGCAAGAAATATCTAATTGCACAATATTGTGCAATAGCAATTAATTTTCAATTGGAGTTATCTTTCTCTGTATAGAATAGTAGTTGATAATATATGTTGGAAATTTGCCAGACATGACTATGATGTCATTTTCTATTTTTATTTGCCAATAACTTTGTGTAAATAACTTCATTGGAAATTTGCCAATATAAAATGTTACTGATGAAGCTTTTTTTCCTTATCTTATCTAAAATGTTTTTAGATAATGTATGTTGGACATTTGCCAGACATGACTATGATGTCATTTTCTATTTTTATTTGCCAATAACTTTATGTAAATATTGAACTTCAATTTGCCAATATAAAATGTTGCTGATGAAGTTTTTTTTTATTGTTTTATACAATAAACAATGTATATTCACTTTTACTACCACCCAATCTTTACCATTCAGTGATAACAAGCACTTTATTTTACATTTTAATATTTTATGATGTATTTAAAAGAGTAGTTATTGTTGCAAACTCCATTAGAAATTTGAATTGATATCAGTTTTGGAAAAAGGGAAACAGGGATGTGAAAAAAAGGGGGGTTGGGTTAAATTTTTCTCATTTCAGATTTCATAAATAAAAAGAAAATTTCTTCAAACATTTTTTTGAGAGGATTAATATTCAACAGCATAGTGAATTGCTCAAAGGCAAAAAAAAACTTTTAAGTTCATTAGACCACATTCATTCTGTGTCAGAAACCTATGCTGTGTCAACTATTTAATTTTAGATTTAAAAAGTTTGATGAAATCTTTAATTGATTTGTAAAATCTTGACATTTGTTTTGTGTAAAAAAAAAACATGTAATGTCAAAAATTTGATTACAATCCAAATTCAGAGCTGTATCACGCTTGAATGTTTTGTCCATACTTGCCCCAACTGTTCAGGGTTCGACCTCTGCGGTCGTATAAAGCTGCGCCCTGCGGAGCACCTGGTTTTCTTTGCAGTTTATGTTGTGCTAATTTGAGTGTGACTTTTAAAAGCACAAAGGCTGGTAAAAAAAGGGTTGGGCAGATCACTCACACATGCATCTGGTTACCGCAGTACATTCCCACACATTTGTATGCATTATATGTGGATCTCTTCTGTGGTTGTGACTGTTCAGTAATATTTTTTTGTTTCATTTTTAAAAGCACAAAGACTGTTGAAAAAATAGCGGGGCAGATCACTCACACATCTAATTACCACAGTAACCCTGCCACACAATTGCATGCCAATCTGGATCTCTTCTGTGGTTGTGGCTGTCTAGTAATATTTATTTAAGTCTAGCTGTTTATAAATTTTTGTATCTATTTGTGGGGGTTTATGGTTGTCTCATTTAATGCTATTAATGTCATCTTTGTCCAATATCGTTTTGGACAAGTATTATATATACAATGATAACATGACAATAAATGTCATATGACTGTCATGTTTAAGGTAAAGGTTGTCGTGTTTAAGGTAAAGGTGGCCATCAGGTCTGGCGACCAGGAAGCTTCATGGCATACTATTTACATGCACTGTATGAGCAATAACTAATTTGTTCTTGTTTTTAGCTCACCTGGTCGATATGCCTATGCAAGCTTTTGTCCGGAGACCAGAAAGCTTTATGGTAAAGTATTTACATGCATTGTATGAGCAATGAAAACAATGTTCTTGGTTTCAGCTCACCTGGTCCATAGGCCCATGTGAGCTTTTGTCTGGAGACCAGGAAGCTTTATGGCATATACTTTACTTGCATTGTATGAGCAATTACAAATTTGTTCTTGTTTTTAGCTCACCTGGTCCATAGGCCTATGTGAGATTTTGTCTGGAGACCAGGAAGCTTTATGGCATATGTATTTACATGCATTGTATGAGCAATGAAAACAATGTTCTTGATTTCAGCTCACCTGGTCCAAGACCCATGAGAGCTTTTGTCTGGAGACTAGGAAGCTTCATGGCATATGTATT
This sequence comes from Mytilus galloprovincialis, assembly GCF_965363235.1. Taxonomy (NCBI): domain Eukaryota; kingdom Metazoa; phylum Mollusca; class Bivalvia; order Mytilida; family Mytilidae; genus Mytilus; species Mytilus galloprovincialis. The sequence goes on from NC_134850.1 coordinate 30,782,007, forward strand.
TACATGCATTGTATGAGCAATGAAAACAATGTTCTTGATTTCAGCTCACCTGGTCCAAGGCCCATGAGAGCTTTTGTCTGGAGACTAGGAAGCTTCATGGCATATGTATTTACGTGCATTGTATGAGCAATGAAAACAATGTTCTTGGTTTCAGCTCACCTGGTCCAAGGCCCGTAAGAGCTTTTGTCTGGAGACCAGGAAGCTTCATGGCATAGTATTTACATGCATTGTATGAGCAATAACACATTTGTTCTTGGTTGTGACTTACCTGGTCCAAGGCCCATGAAACCTTTGTCTGTAAACTAGGAAGCTTCATGGCATAGTATTTACTTGCATGGTATGAGCAATACCACATTTGTTCTTGGTTGTGGCTCACCTCTGCTGCTGAGTGAGTTTTTGCCATCACTTTGATCCAATCATCATTTGAGTGTCTAGTTCAATAAGTCCCACGCCAAAAAATTGCCTTGATGGTCCATCTTAAAGGCCTTTTCACCATCCTGAATCTGCAACTGATTCAAGCTCTTTGGAGCCTCTAGTTTCATATGTCTTATATCTAAAGATTTTAAATAGATTTAGAGAAGTCTGAAAAAGCACATTATATATTCTGATATTTTATTTTTAAATTCTATTGTTTAGCTTTCTTTCTATTCACACAAAATTGTATTTAAATTAAAAGGATTTAACACCTATTCCTCCATCCAAAAGAATGAACCATATTTGCTGTTTAAGGTTGATAGAAGTCTGAATTGAAAAACAATAGAATTTTAACACTTTGCCAAAATGAAGTTAATATGATACTTCTTTTTTACAGCTAATTTCCTAATTCATATAGGGTAAGACTTGGTTAGCTTGCTTGCTTTGTTTGTATATTGACAATAGTAATTGTGATAACGTCCAATCAAATTTAAATATAATATATACAGTTTAAAATGTGCATATTTATAATGTTTCAAGATGTCAATGTTAATTACAAAGCTTGAATTAACATTTATACAAACAAAACAAGCAAGTCAACCAAACATTTGTCTTGCTAGCATTATGAAAAGAGCTGTAAATATAAGAAAAAGCTTGTGTTACAGAAACAAGGAAATGTTTGGTTTATGTCACTGAGGCATCAACCCACTGACATGAATAATCAAGAGAGTTGAAGAGACATCTCGACAGCCTCAACCTTTCTACACTAAACAGATGTCTGCACAATATATCAATCTTTATTAAAATCATCCTGCATATAAAAAAATTGTAAATAATGTTAATGATCTGTCATGAACACCAAATTATCCAAATGAAAACATTAGGGTATGACAAGAGACAATCACTGCATGACAGGTTCCTTATTAGGAATGGATAATCAAAAGAGTTGAAGAGACATCTCGACAGCCTCAACCTTTCTACACTAAACAGATGTTTGCCCAGTATATCAATCTTTGTGGACATACACATATAAGGTGTGGTTATAACTTAGATTTAAATTGGTTCTTATCAATCCCATTCTAATGAGGAAAGCAACTTTTGCATTGGTTCTAATCATTCTCATGGCCACAGACCACATATCAGTTCTTGATAACGTTTTGCATCATTAAAAAAATTGCACCATGCACTTTTGTCATTTTTTTTGTGTCCAAATATATATCCAAAATTCAGAAAGATTGAACCAATCACTTTTACAAATTTAGCCAATACACATCCATACCCCTATTGACAAGTCAAGAGATGTTAAGAAAACTGTGAATATTACCTTTTTGCACTTGGCCTAATATCAAAATCAGTTTAAATACAACATCCAAAAATTTATTTTACCTCTCTTCTTTCATTTCCACCAAAAAAAAATTAAGAAATGAGTGAGGAAGGGAAAGAAAAAAAATAAGGAAAAATACACTCTAATTAAAAGGAACTATATTCGTGGACAATGAAAAGCGGGGTCATTAATTGTGGTCTTGGGCCTATTATTCTAAAGAGGAATACTATTTTTTTGGCATTGGTTCTCATCCATTTAATTCTAAAAGAGGAATTCAGCTTCATAAGGATTGGATTTTGCAGAACTTTCTGGAACTAGTGTTTTTTCTTTTTGTTTCATAATTTTTACTTGTTGAATTTGAAAAGACATTTATTAGGATGATTAAATTGTTATTTGTCAATTTCCTGTCAAAAACAGATAGGTGTATTGACTCAGATATTTGTGGGAGGTAGATTTTGATAATTTTGGTCTAGTGGGGGTTTAGGAAGGATATTAAAACTGGAGAGGAGTAAAAATATTGGTCTCTTAATTTAAAAACCGCAACCAGAAACTTTTTAGAGTTGAACATTTTTTTTTAGAAGAATTGAATTTTATGGTGAATTAATAAAATATTTTTTTTAAGCGATTAAATGAAAATTAGAACTTCTCCCTTGATCACAGGAAGTGAAGTAAAATTATGCAAATTTTTCTCCAAAGACAACTTAAATACATGTCCCTGAAGACAAGTGAAAAGTCATAAATCTTGCAATTTGTTATCATCATGTTGTACAATTAACATGATAGATATCAATTTAACCTTCATTTACGTAATAAATCATTCCTACTTACATTTGTAAATCAAAATAAGGGGAGTTAACTTCTTTTGTACCAGTTGTATTTTGTGCAATCGGATGAAAATCTTATTGTATATATGATAAATTATGATAAATGTTTTTTTAATTTATCTGCAATCAGTTTAAAAAAAATGTTCTTGGTGGTAACTAGAAAGTGCATGGTGGGACTTCTAAACTTAAAAAAGTCAGTTGTACTTTAGCAATGTTTAGAATGTTTTTCTCTTAAATTCCTTTGACAAAGTTCTTTATGACACACTGACCATGGGATATTGAAATGTTCTTTTTAAATTATCATGGGAGTTTTGGCCCTCGGAAGTGAAAAAAATATGTGGCAAGTGGACAATGGTCTAGTATAGGATCTTTGAATTACATGTATTAAATTCCATAAAATCATTATGGGATAACCATTTAACTCTTAACGGGGCTGGGTTATGGTTTCTTTTCTGTAAAATATACTTAACTTTAAAATTTTTGAAAATAAAATATTTTGGTCAGGCACAGTGAAAAAAAATTCTGATTTTTAAGCAGTTGCCACTAGCAACTTGTCTCGGAAAATCAAATTCGTATATCCCTTAATATAACACTGTGTTATATTAAGGTATACCGGATTTTTTTTCAGAGGGAAGTGCCTGAGGGAGTTGCCTCTTAATTGAATGTAAAATTCATGAAAAAAGTTTTTACGCTTTGTGCACTGCTTAAAAAAAAAAAGTACTTTGATGCTGGTCTGAAACCCCCAAAAAATCAGAATGAAAAAAAATATTATCTTATATTTTTTTTTGTTTGATTTATCTCTAGGTAGTAACAGGTCAAGAAGAAACCAGTTTAAAACCATAGAGGAAGATACCAGTCCAACATTAGCAACATTATGCTTGAGATAAAAATTATATCAGCTGTTTCACATACGAACATGGTTTTGTGGTGGGAAAAAGGTATCGAGATGGATGGAAGAGAGTTTTTTGGGACATCAGGTATTGAGCCTTTATTTTTACAGGAATACATGGTTGACACTTGGTAGGAATCAGGAATTGATGAATATTTTTTTTAGTATCAAGGAAAAAAATTGCTTTATCTTTTTGAGAATTCAGGATTCAGCTTTTATTTTTCTTGGAATTCAAGAACACACCCTCTTCTCCCCAACCTTCCATTGCTAAATCAAGAATACCTTATGTGTTTGAAAAATATTTGAGAATTTGTTTTTTATACCAAATCAGGGTCTTCATTCACTTTGTCAGTTTGTAACTGAAACATACATTTAATGATATAGAATGATTTGATATTTCGTGGTGTACCTTATTTGTTTTAGTGGAATCTACAAAATAACCAACTTATGAACTGCTAAACAATTTCTTCCTGTTTGTCAATACTATGAATTTGTCCGAGTATGTCTGAATATTTAATTTTCCGTCAATTTCTAAAAACGATTAAGGGTACTCTACCTGTTTTTGGGTCAAGGTAATGTTTTTGGGTCAAGGTAATGTTTTTGGGTCTGGGTCGTTCAATGCTGTGCACTAACAGACTAAACATGTACGTAAGTTTTGATGAATGGGTGTTTAGGAAATTAACACAGGACGTTCCAAAAACACCTGGAACTAAACGTGAAGAAACTTGACATTTCTATTAGTATTCAACAATAATCTGATTTTGTTCATGTCCTCAAGCGACTTACTTACTTGTAATTTCCAATTTGCGTTTCATTAATTTATTCTGTAATTATTTCATGAAAGTTGAATTACTAGGGATTAATAAGATGTATTTTTTTTTTTAAAAGAAGAGACGAAAAATAAAATTTGAAAGTATAAATAAAACATTTCAAGAAGGGTTTTATTTTCTTGTAAAATCAGTACTAACTGCTAAATTGATCTGTTATTAATTTTGCAGATTACACCGAATTATCAGATGTGAATCCAGGATTTTTGAAATAGGAAGCCCTTAACTAGGCAGCATTTAGAGTTGGACACATAATAGTCTATGCATATAACATATGTGTTGCTTTTTCTTTGGGGGGGGGGGGGGGTGTCAGCCCCTGGGAGAAAGAAGCCTTAAGACAATAAAAGTTGTCATTATAACGTCTTCCCTTGTGCAAAAAGAGCAACATGGAGTAACTTACATAATTTCAACCTTTTGAAGTACGATCCAATATTCACGTACAGTTTAAGTTATATAATTTACTAGATCATCAAATGTCAGAGGATTCATATATGTAATGAAGTTTTGATTGATTTAAATGACCTTCATTCAAGCAGTTTAAATAGTCACTAATTAAAATTGTAGTTCCTTTTGATTTTAAAACATAAAATCTTTAAAATAAATAATATGAGTCTTTTTTAAGCTATTGTTTAAGAGAAAATCTGTTGAACTGTTAAACTTTTGTACACATTTTGTTGTGGTTGTCAAATTAAAAAAAAAAAAAAAAAAATAAAAAAATAATAAAAGTACCAGTCCTTATTGCAAACCAGTAATTGTGATAAAATGAGATGATCCATATTTTAAGGGGATGGGAGATTATGCAACAATATTATGGATTGTGTTTTTATAATACCACAAAATTTATTTTTAGATTTATGATAGTATGATGTTGTCATTGTCTGAGTCGTCAGCATCGTCCAATGACAGATTGGTTTCTGGACAATAACTTAAGTTTAAGTGAATGGATCTCTATGAAATTTTTAAGAAGGTTCAATACAAAAGGAAGGTTGGGATTGGTTTTGGGGATGAAGGTGCCAAACTTTTAGGAATTAGGGACCCAAAAGGGGCCCAAAAACACGCATTTTCTAGTTTCAGGATAATAACTTGTGTAGAAGTATTTTGATTGTGCTGAAATTGTACCACAATTTTTAATACCACAAGTAGAAGGTTAGGATTCATTTTAGGGGTTATGGGTCCAACAGTTTAGGAATTAAGGGCCAAAAAGGAGCAGAAAAGAATCATTTTTCTAGTTTCCAGACAATAACTTGTGTGTCAGTGTATGGATATCTCTGACATTGTACCACTAGGTTCCAAACAATAAAGGGAAGTAGTGATATTGTTTGCCTTATATTAGTGGAGAATAAAGGCTTTTTCCCCTGGAGAAGAATCACAATTTGAAAAAAAATGGCTTAAAATTATTCCCAAAAAGACAACTTTTTTCCCAAACAGTGCAGTCTCAGTAGTAATTTTGCATGAATACAAACTGAAAAACACACATTGAAACAGTTTTCTTGCCTAAAATGACTATATGTGCACATTTGAGGGTCTATTTATGTATCATCACTGACACAATGGGGTCTTATTTTAAAATAGAGTTTGACTCTTGAAAATGGGTCTGTAAATTGAAGTTTCAGTCAAATCATGTTTTATTTTAAATTTCCCAATTTGATGAAAATGACTCTTATTTTCCCCATAAAAAAGGGTAGAGGTAGTTTTGAAAAAAGCCAACAATATCACTGGGAAGGCTTGGATTGAGTTTGGGGTTAATTGCCCCAAACATGTAGGAATTAGGGGCCAATAAAGGACTGAAAACAAGCATTTTTCTAGTTTCCAGACAATAACTTGTGTTTAGGTGAATGGATCACTCTGAAATTGTACTACAAGATTCCAAACTACTAAAGATTGGGATTGAAAGGCTGGGTTATTTCTCCAAGATTGGTTTCCAAAAGTTGGGGGGGGGGGGGGGGGGATTTTAAATTCCAATTTTTGAAGGGATATTTTTTTCAAAATTTTTCAAATTTCTAATTTTTGAAAAGTTTTTGAAACAGTATTGCGAAAAAAAATTGTAAGTTTTTTGACCACATTTATTTTGTGTCAGAAGCCTATATAATGTCAAAAATTGGATCACAATTCCAATTTAGACAGTACAAGGTTGAATATTGTGTCAAAATTTGCCCCAACTGTTCATTGTTCGACTTCTGCAGTCGTATCAGGCTGGGCTAATGGTTAAAAAAGAACTTCGATATATTGGGTCAATGTTCAATAATAGTTTGAACTTAAATATATTTTGTTACTTTTAACTTGGGTCATAATTCTTATCTTGAATATACAATTACAAATAGAAATGAGAAAGAATACTAACAATAACTTGATTTTTTTAAAATTTAAATCGTAAAGCATGGTGTATAGGAGACACGTCTTACAAATGTAGATGTGTTTCAAAATATATGTCAAACAAACATGTTTTCTGCTATTTGGTCGGGCTGTTGTCTCTTTGACACATTCCCCATTTCCAGTCTTAATTTTATATAATCCATTATCAATCTATCAATTCCAATCTTTTTTATTCAAGTTTTTATTTATCAAAAAGTCTACTGAAGCCCTCAGGTATGTCCTTTTCACACATTGGTCTTTTAACACAACAAGTTAATTTCAACACTTACAAATTCTAACTCAATATACTGGTAATCCAAACCTATGTCCGTTCATTTAGATATAGGAAGATGTGGTGTGAGTCTGTTCGTCACTTCTTTTGTCTGTCTGTCCTGCTTCAGGTTTTTTTTGGTCAGGGCAGTTTTTGATGAGGATGAAGTTTAATCAACTTGAAACTTAGTTCACATGTTCCCTATATGATCTTTCTAATTTTAATGCCAAATTAGAGTTTTGACCTTAATTTCATGGTCCACTGAACATAGAAAATAAAAATCCAAGTAGGGAATCCATGTACTATGGACACATGCTTGTTAGTTTTTTGTTTTTTTTTGCCATAAGTCTCTTCAACTTATGACATTTGATTTTCACTTTGGAATTTTTCGCCTCTATTTTATGATATCCCAGAAGGTAACAGGTATAACTTTTTTATTTTGTAGATTAATTTTTTTTGTGGGGGTTCCATTTTTTTGTGGATTTAGGAAAACTTTTCATGGATATTAAATTAGTAGTTTTGGCAAAGACTGCATAATGATACATTCCTTTAAAATATTTTTTATTTGTTGAACATATAAATTCATGGTTCCCCTGTTCCAAAGAAATCCATGAACATTGGTATCCAACAAATATTAATGAATCCACGGTAAGTAATTTATTTTTTTATAGACCCCACATGATTTGGTTACAGGGCATATGAATGGATTTGATTTTGACAAAACATGTATTAAATCAATCACATTATGAATTGTTATTAAGATAAATTGTACCAATAAAGTATATGTATTTATATGTACAAATAAGAAAATTATGTAAAGAGACCTTATAATTGAAGGTTATACAGAAAAGTATAAAAAAAGGTCATGAAAGAGAAGCTTTATGAAATACTAAAACAGAGCAGGTATGAATAAATATATAGCAAGAAAGCTAAGATATTCTTTATTGTTCTCCTGGCCCCAAAGGAAGGATGGGGACAGATTAATGTCTTACTCTTCATCCATGTTTACTTCCGTCCCATAAAATTTTGTTCAGATTTTCAGCAGGAACTTCTTATCAGAGCTTTTTGAGAGTTGTAATTGTTGGCATAACAGAGTTACTTCCCTTTCAAAACAAGAAAATAATCTGAAAGGATTCAAGGACGGAAAAATTGATACATGTAATGAACGATTGAAATAAATCCATAAAACAAATTGCTCTAACCCCATATGGAATTTACTGACCCCATATATATCGTATTAGGTCACTAACACACCATGTAACTAATATTATAGCCATGGATCCAGGATTTGATAAAAGGTGGTGGGGTGGCGTTACTGAGAATCATGAACTAGAGGATCTTATCTTGACACAAAATTGAATGAATTTTTCATTTGTTACTATTTTTGAAAAAAAATAGGGAGGGGGAGAAAGTGTCCTAGTCTGAATCCACATCTGATTTTCACATTCATCTTTCATCAACTAACCAAATACTTACATATTCTTACATAATGGCCACAAACATATTCTTACACACATACTGGCTAATGTTAATATCCAATGAAGTATTCATTTTCTATAGGCTTTTTTCACAGACTTCGCAAATTCACAACAACACAATTTTTTTCTTAATCCACAAAAATTGATACCCACAGTCCCAAAAAAAGTTGGTACCCACAGTCCCACAAAAATTGGTACCCACAGTCCCACAAAAATTGGTACCCACAGTCCCACAAAAGTTGGTACCCACAGTCCCACAAAAATTTTGTTTTTGTTCTTCTTTTACCAGGTCAAAAATCAAGACTCCAGTATGCTGTTTTGGGCGGCAGAGAGCGGCAAACATTTGTTAAAGTTATAAGGTTAGTTTAAGGGAAACTACTTATGGTAAATCAATAATATTTGGTATGCATTTGTTTAAGCATTGACACTAGTACATCTCCTTACCATGGCAATTATTTGGCCCTGTACAGTGTAAGTTATAATCACAATTTAATGAAGTAAATTCATTTTTTTTTTGGTTTAAGCTGAGACAGTAAAGTTTTTGTGGACTATTTTATACATTATGTTCCTGGTTTTTTTCTGTCTGTCTCTGTGTTTTTATCGGACCACAGATGAATTATCACGTTGTGATTGGTTAAATGCCGTCACGTGGTGACCCCCTATGAAACCATATGGGGTTAGTAAGTTTCATATGGGGTTCATGACGCGTTAATGGCGACGTCATCTATTAATGTTGTTGTGTTTCATTGTTTATTTTCCAACAAAACGCCGCAGAAAAAGTCTGATTTTCCTCATTTGAATGTATTTTTAGTTCATCTTACTGTTCTATAATAAGACATGTTTAGAATTTAAAAAAAAAAAAAAAAAAAAAAAAAAAATTAAATTAAAAAACTAGTTGATGATTTGAAGGTTGAATGAGTTATAATTGTTAACCTCTGTGTCATTTGGTCCCTTGTGGAGAGTTGTCTCATTGGCCATCATACCACCATTTTTTATTTTTATATTTAAATTTTCCATATTTTTTTGTTATGAAATGGTGCAAAGATATTTAACACCTTTTGGATATTTAAACCATGGTAATTTGATAACCTTTTATGATATTAGAGCATTTTACAAATCGGGTACAAAAGTAATATGTTAACATGTCTACAATAATATAAGCTATACTGAAAACTGCTCATCCAAGTGATTGTCGCCATAAGAAAACGAAAATTACCCCTGACAGATAAGGGGTATATATATAGTATTTCATGTAATTACCACAACTGCATTATACTTGCATAATTTGTCGAAATTCTAACAAAAGGAACATATTTTTAATTTACGATATTTGACAGTTCACACATATTCTGATGATATTTATGTGCCTTTAAATAACAGTTCTAGAAGATACAAGATGCATAAAAGATTTAAATTTTAACAGGGATATGATAAAAACTTGAAATCTGAGATATTTTTTTATGTTTGCAGATATATACAATGTATATTGCAGTCCTAACAGTTTATTATGTGTAAATGATACCACATACAATTAAAAATTTGGGTTGATGTATACACTAGTTACTAACTTACTATGTACCTGCTTTTTTATAAGTTTTACATCTATATGCAATATTTCATTTGAATGAAAAGAATAATTATTGTAAATTCAGAAATTATTGCGAGGTTTTTATAACTGCGAGAAATGCAACATGGTTTTAATCGCAATAATTTGAACTCCCATTTTTAAATTTTTGATAGGAATTAAACAGGATTTCTCTCAATATAGCCAAAATTGAAATCACATTTTAGTAAAAAATTACAAAATCACAATACTAGATGCATGCAATAACTTCTGAATTTACAGTATACTTCTATTCTTCTAAACTGTGGAAAATCCTTCCATTTTTTAGTTAAATAAGTCAAGAGCCTGTTATTTAGTGGTTGTCATTTTCTATTTTTTTTTTTATTGTTATTTTTATTAATCTGGCCGTTAATTTTCATGTTTGGATTGTTTTACATCTGTAATTTTGAGGGCAATTTATAGCTAAATTCTATGTGGTATGTTTTACTCATTGGTGAAGGCCTTACAATGACCTATTGTTGCTAACCATTTAGGTCATTTGGTGGCTGATGGAGAGTTGTCTCACCAGCATTCGATCATACAACATCTTATTTTTATATTTTTAAAGTAAGGGCTAGAGCAAGATAAGTACACACCAATATGATTATTTTTACACATTGATGGTGAATAAAGGTTGCTTCTCATTCCATAAGTTATGTCCCTTGGTTTCTGCTTACAAAATTATGAGTTATGTCCCTTGGTTCCTGCTTACGAAATTATGAGTTATGTCCCTTGGTTCCTGCATACAAAATTATCAGGTATGTCCCTTCGTTCCTGCATACAAAATTATAAGGTATGTCCCTTGGTTCCTGCTTACAAAATTATGAGTTATGTCCCTTGGTTACTGCTGACAAAAAAATTGAGTTATGTCCCTTGGTTCCTGTTAACAACATTATGAGTTATGTCCCTTGGTTCCTGCTTACACAATTATGAGTTATGTCCCTTGGTACCTGCATACAAAATTATAAGTTATGTCCCTTGCTTCCTGCTTCCAAAATTATGAGTTATGTCCCTTGGTTCCTGCTTACACAATTGTTAGTTATGTTCCTTGCTTCCTGCTTACAAAATTATGAGTTGTGTCCCTTGGTTCCTGCTTACAAAATTATGAGGGATGTCCTTTGGTTCCTGCTAACGAAATTATTAGTCAAGTCCCTTGGTTCCTGCTTACAAAATTATGAGTTTTGTCCCTTGGTTCCTGTATACAAAAGTATGAGTTATGTCCCTTGGTTCCTGCTTACAAAAAATATGAGTTATGTCCCTTGGTTCCTGCTTACGCAGTTGAGAGTTATGTCTCTTGGTTCCTGCTTACACAATTATTAGTTATGTCCCTTGGTTCCTGCATACAAAATTATGAGTTATGTCCCTTGGTTCCTGCTTACACAATTATTAGTTATGTCCCTTGCTTCCTGCTTACAAAATTATAAGTTATGTCCCTTGGTTCCTGCATACAAAATTATGAGTTTAATATGTCCCTTGCTTCCTGCTTACAAAATCATGAGTTATCTCTTTGTTCCTGCTTACACAATTGAGAGTTATGTCTCTTGGTTCCTGCTTACATAATTACTGGTTATGTCCCTTGGTTCCTGCATACAAAATTATAAGTTATGTCCCTTGCTTCCTGCTTACAAAATTATGAGTTATGTCCCTTTGTTCCTGCTTACAAAATTATGAGTTATGTCCCTTGGTTCCTGCTTGCACAATTGAGAGTTATGTCTCTTGGTTCCTGCTTACACACTTATTAGCTATGTCCCTTGGTTCCTGCTTACAAAATTGAAAGTTATGTCCCTTGATTCCTGCTTATAAAATTATAAGTTATGTCCTTTGGTTACTGCTTACACTATGAAGAGTTTTGTCCCTTGGTTCCTGCTTACACTATGATGAGTTTTGTCCCTTGGTTCCTGCTTACAAAATTATAAGTTCTGTCCCTTGGTTCTTGCTTACAAAATTATCAGTTATGTGCCTGGCTTACAAAATTATCAGTTATGTCCCTTGTTTACAAAATTATTATTTATGTCCCTTGTTTACCCTATTTACAAAATTATCAAGAGCCATCCGGTCAATGATCTTTCTTCCGTGTTATCTTGACAAACATACTAGTTTAATGACAGAGTTGTTTGTTTTCTTTAAAGAGGAGCAGTCAAACACTCATTTCAGATAAAATATTTTAATTTCAATATTTTTAAGACACCATAGTACAAAGTGCAAATTATAAAACGGTTTTCATTAATTTACAAATAAAATAATTATAATTTAAAAAAAACAAATAGCTAAATTTGCAATTCAAGAGACCAAAAAATGGTTGTTATGATTAAAAAGTTTTTTTTAAAGAATGAAATAAATTGCCCAAATCAGTATTGTCTCCCTTATCACATTTTACTGAAGCTTCTGGAATTCAATTTTGTAAATAATTTAAAACTAGAAATCCATGTACTGATTGATTCATTTATTAATTCATTCAAAATATTTAGAAAAAAGGATTTATCTTCTAAAACTGAATTAAAGGATCATAAAACAAATCCCAATTAAACTTAACTTTTACTGAAGGAAAGCAGACAGTTCAAATGATATATACTGTTGTGGTATAGTTTAACATCATTGTTTATGTTTTTTTCGTTTAAACAAACTATATAAAGATCCCCAAGAGGTCAATACAAAATATGCTTAAAAAAAAAATAAGTAGTTGAAGGTTTTTGTTTTACTAATGAGTTATTGAACTAATAAAAATGTCAGTAAGAAAATTTTATGCCTTTATTTATTTCAATGATCTAGATTTTTATTTCTTGAAATAGACTGAGGTATGTCATCATAAATAACTTGAACCAACATTGTAATGGACTCACACATAGTGATCAATTGCGAATGGATTATTAAACATGCACCTCTGCACCTGTACAATGTCTTTAGTTTTTCCTAGACTATTTTTGTATTGTACATGTTTTTATGCCCCACCTAGTTTTTCCTAGGCTATTTTTGTATTGTACATGTTTTTATGCCCCACCTATGTTTTTTGGTCTGTGTGTCTGTATGTTCATCCATTTGTTTGTCTGTCCTTCTGTCCGTCTGTTCGTCTGTCTGTTCCACTTCAGGTTAAAGTTTTTGGTGACAAGGTAGTTTTTGGTGAAGTTAAAGTCCAATCAACTTGAAACTTAGTATACATGTTCCCTAAGATATGACCTTTCTAATTTCTTTCTTCAGCCATACCGATGCATATTTTATTAGCTTTTCCTTAACCTGTACATACTGTATCAGCTCCCTTTACATCTGTGTATGTTTTTGATGAGCTATCTCTTTAGCTGTACACATTTTTATCAGCTCTTCCTTAACCTGTACATATTGTATCAACTCTCTTTGCATCTGTGTATGTTTTTGATGAGGTATCTCTTTAGCTGTACACATTTTTATCAGCTCCCTTTACATCTGTCTATGTTTTTGATGAGCCATCTCTTTAGCTGTACACATTTTTATCAGCTCTTCCTTAGCCTGTACATATTGTATCAGCTCCCTTTGCATCTGTGTATTTTTTAGCTCACCTGGCCCGAAGGGCCAAGTGAGCTTTTCTCATCACTTGGTGTCCGTCGTCCGTCGTCGTCCGTCGTCGTCCGTCGTCGTCGTCGTCCGTCGTCGTTAACTTTTACAAAAATCTTCTCCTCTGAAACTACTGGGCCAAATCAAACCAAACTTGGCCACAATCATCATTGGGGTATCTAGTTTAAAAAATGTGTGGCGTGACCCGGTCAACCAACCAAGATGGCCGCCACAGCTAAAAATAGAACATAGGGGTAAAATGCAGTTTTTGGCTTATAACTCAAAAACCAAAGCATTTAGAGCAAATCTGACATGGGGTAAAAATGTTTATCAGGTCAAGATCTATCTGCCCTGAAATTTTCAGATGAATCGGTCAATTGGTTGTTGGGTTGCTGCCCCTGAATTGGTAATTTTGAAGAAATTTTGCTGTTTTTGGTTATTATCTTGAATATTATTATAGTTAGAGATAAACTGTAAACAGCAATAATGTTCAGCAAAGTAAGATCTACAAATAAGTCAACATGACCAAAATGGTCAGTTGACCCGTTTAGGAGTTATTGCCCTTTATAGTCAATTTTTAACCATTTTTCGTTAATTAAAGTAATCTTTTACAAAAATCTTCTCCTCTGAAACTACTTGGCCAAATTAATCCAAACTTGGCCACAATCATCTTTGGGGTATCTAGTTTAAAAAATGTGTGGCGTGACCTGGTCAATCAACCAAGATGGCCGCCACGGCTAAAAATAGAACAAAGGGGTAAAATGCAGTTTTTGGCTTATAACTCAAAAACCAAAGCATTTTGAGGAAATCTGACATGGGATAAAAATGTTTATCAGGTCAAGATCTATCTGCCCTAAAATTTTCAGATGAATCGGTCAATTGGTTGTTGGGTTGCTGCCCCTGAATTGGTAATTTTGAGGAAATTTTGCTGTTTTTGGTTATTATCTTGAATATTATTATAGATAGAGATAAACTGTAAACAGCAATAATGTTCAGCAAAGTAAGATCTACAAATAAGTCAACATGACCAAAATGGTCAGTTGACCCGTTTAGGAGTTATTGCCCTTTATAGTCAATTTTTAACCATTTTTCGTAAATTAAAGTAATCTTTTACAAAAATCTTCTCCTCTGAAACTACTTGGCCAAATTAATCCAAACTTGGCCACAATCATCTTTGGGGTATCTAGTTTAAAAAATGTGTGGCGTGACCTGGTCAACCAACCAAGATGGCCGCCACCGCTAAAAATAGAACATAGGGGTAAAATGCAGTTTTTGGCTTATAACTCAAAAACCAAAGCATTTTGAGGAAATCTGACAGGGGATAAAAATGTTTATCAGGTCAAGAACTATCTGCCCTGAAATTTTCAGATGAATCGGTCAATCGGTTGTTGGGTTGCTGCCCCTGAATTGGTAATTTTGAAGAAATTTTGCTGTTTTTGGTTATTATCTTGAATATTATTATAGTTAGAGATAAACTGTAAACAGCAATAATGTTCAGCAAAGTAAGATCTACAAATAAGTCAACATGACCTAAATGGTCAATTGACCCCTTAAGGAGTTATTGCCCTTTATAGTCAATTTTTAACAATTTTCATTAATTTGGTAAATTTATGTAAATTTTTACCAAATATAGTTCTCTGTTACTAATGGGCAAAGTTCATGATAGATATAATTGTAAGAAGCAAAATCGTTCAGTAAAGTAAGAACTTCAAACACATCACCATCACCAAAATACAATTTTGTCATGAATCCATTTGTGTCCTTTGTTTAATATGCACATAGACCAAGGTGAGCGACACAGGCTCTTTAGAGCCTCTAGTTTGATGAGCTATCTCTTTAGCTGTACACATTTTTATCACCTCTTCCTTTACCTGTACATATTGTATCAGCTCTCTTTACATCTGTGTATTTTTTTGATGAGGTATCTCTTTAGCTGTACACATTTTTATCAGCTCTTCCTTAATCTGTACATATTGTAGCAGCTCCCTTTACATCTGTGTATGTTTTTGATGAGCTATCTCTAATGATGTACATGGTTTTATCA
Organism: Mytilus galloprovincialis; assembly: GCF_965363235.1. Classification (NCBI taxonomy): domain Eukaryota; kingdom Metazoa; phylum Mollusca; class Bivalvia; order Mytilida; family Mytilidae; genus Mytilus; species Mytilus galloprovincialis. The sequence goes on from NC_134850.1 coordinate 30,797,558, forward strand.
GCTCTTTCTTAACCTATACAGCTCTCTTTGCATATATTTTTTTTTACTATATTTTTACTATTTGCATGCTTTAATCTTTTCTTTGCATTTTTAACTTGTACATTACTAATCATTCTTTCTGATACTGACCTCAGTTAGAGTCAGTACAACAATAAGATTAGAGAATTTACAAAAAAAGTATTGCAAATATTTGCCTAGATACTGACGTCAAGGCCATGGTTTATACCTCTATTAATTGTTATATTTAACTAAATGTCCTACTTTAACTATGTCTTTTACCACATATTTATTTTAGTTGTTTTTGTAAACGCTAGCTATAAATAATTACATCTCAATAATACAAGCAATTAATAAGAAATAAACAGTGTTTTACACCAGATATAATTGTCTTTTAGTACAATTGCGACCGGTAAAGGTGATACCTATGTACAAGAATGAGGAAGCTACAAGACAATCGTAGTGGGCGTTGGTTGTGTTATTTTTAAAGACAAGATGGCTGGCCTCCATGTTAACCAAATGATCTCTAAGTCATATTAAGTAACTGGATTAAAATCAGTGTCATTATTTTACACACAAATTTCATCAAACAAATGAATTGAAGATGTTAATGTCGTAACTGATCGTCACTTTGTGGTAATATACCGAGTGACCCAGCAGGCCGTATGGCGTCGTCTTATGTTGTTCCGTAAATGTCATTCTTGCTATTAGTCAGGGACTTTGATATATAGATTTGAATTATCCATTACTTAACAAATGATGTATTTGCGTACAAAAACTCAAATAAAATTTTAACAAAAAAGATTTAAGGTAAAATTTAGGGGAAATTCATATTGACGGCAGCATTCCCACAACACACATTTATAAAAAATAGGCACATAGAGAGCACCTTGCTGTATCCCTTCAACTTATTCCCTGCTTTTTTTTCATTAAATTTCCTTGAGTCTTTAAAGACAATTTATCTTCTTGTTGAAGAATTTCTCTTCTTTCATTTTCTAAGAAATTGATTTTGAAATGTACTTTTTTTTTCTTTTCTATGTTTTTGATTTTTCAAAAGATTTTTTTTTTCTTAATTTTTTATGTTACTTATATATTTGTCAGTGATTTTTATTATGTTTCTTTTGTTAGATTGAACAGTGCTATGTTTGGGATTTTTGTTCCAATGGTAGGAAAGTTTAAAGACAAATAACAGATTCCCTATTGATTTTTTTTATGGGAAAGAGGTGAGTAATGAAAAAAAGTTAAATAAAAAGAAAGACTTATATATTTTTAAATAACATGATGAAGAAAAAACAAAAAACCCAAACTACCCTTTAAAAGTAAAAAAAACAACATGATTAAATTTAAAATTCACAGAAAGTAAAAAGATTACAATTAAAAAACGATATGCAGTAAAATGATATTTAACCCCCCCCCCCCCCCCAAAAAAAAAACAACAAAAAAAAAAAAAACACTAATAAAACATCAACTGTAAAATAAAACTAATTTAACTAAACTTACCTATATAAAAAAAAATTATACTAAAATTACCTTTTTGACAAGAAAAATAACAAACACACATTTGATAAGTACAAGTTATAAGAAATAAATAAAAATGTAATGTAAGAGCTAGGAAAATTTGAGTGTTAGCTGTAAACTGAAAAAAATAGTCTCTTTAAAAATTAACTGTTAATGATGAATTGTTATTTTTATTAAATGGCAAAAAAATTTACCTATTTTGCAGCTAAATTTGATAAAGTATTGATTGTTTCAGATTACATGTATAACTAGATGCTTTATGAATGTCAATAAAATTTCATTATCTAGTACGAACATATATAAAATTAGGAATTTCTAGACAGATTTGTATCAGATTAAATAATAAAGTATATATTACATAACAAACCATTGATCGATTCTAAATTAATCCTTAGGATTTCCCATATTTAGGATTAATCATCATGTTACAAAAGATTAGAGGGAAAAATATAGATTCTACCACTGTATCGAGTGTGATAAAATATTTATCTACTAGAGACAGTTAAATTTTCAAATTTAAAACACAAGACTTGCCAAGCATTTTAAATGACATAATTAGCTGTCGAGAGTGGACAAGTTTTGGTTACTCTGATAATTTTCAGCTCACCTGGCCCAAAGGGCGAAGTGAGCTTTTCTCATCACTTGGCTTCCATCTTCCGTCGTCATTAACTTTTACAAAAATCTTCTCTGAAACTACTGAGACAAATTTAACCAATCTTGTCCTTTATCAACATTTGGGTATTTAGTTTAAAAAATGTGTCTGATGACCCCACCTGCGAACCAAGATGGCCAACATAGCTAAAAATAGTACATATGGTAAAATGCAGTTTTTGGCTCATATCTCTGAAACCAAAGCATTTAGAGCAAATCTGACTGGGGTTATATTGTTCATTAGGTCAAGATCTATCTGCCCTGAAATTTTCAGACCATTTAGGCAACCAGTTGTTGGGTTGCTGCCCCTGAATTGATAATTTTAAGAAAATTTTGCAGCTTTTGGTTATTATCTTGAATATTATTATAGATAGAGATAAACTGTAAACAGCAATTATGTACAGCAAAATAAGACCTAAAAATAAGTCAACATGACCAAAATGGTCAATTGACCCCCTAAGGAGTTATTGCCCTTTATAGTCAATTTTCAACAATTTTCAACAATTTTGTAAATTTTTACAAAATATTTTCCACTGAAACTACTGGGCCAAGTTCATTATAAATAGAGATAACTGAAAGCAGCAAGAATGTTCAATAAAGTAAGATCTACAAACACATCACCATCACCAAAACACAATTTTGTCATAAATCCATCTGTGAGCGACACAGGCTCTGCAGAGCCTTAGTTAAAGATATATATGCAAACAATCTTAATCCTTCTTTTCAAATGACCTGTAAAAAGATGTTTTTCTATTAATGTCATCAGGTAATGTTACCTTTTTTCAAGACATCACAAAAGGAATTTCAGATTAAAGCAAGAAAATTTGACATCATAATCCAATTTTGAACAATGAAGATCTGAGATCAAATGGTCCAGACATTGATTAAAAAAACCCTTAACAGGTCATGGAAAAGTATAAATCTAGTAAGGATTAGAGAAAATGGTTTATACCATAGCTGCAGATTAAAAAAAACAAACTTAAGAGATTTTGATGAAAGCATTGAGTACCATGAGGATATATATTTAAGTTTGCAGCCAATTTAATTTCTGTTTTTTGAAACAAATGACAACCACTGAATAACAGACTCCTGACAGTCAAATACAGAATGTCTGTATAAGGGTATTGTTCATATATGTACTGCTCAATTTGCACAAAATCTGCAGTAAATTTGCAAACAATAAAAATTAGCCATCGATAAGGTAAATAAATAAGTCATAGCTATATAGATTAGGATTCTTATACAATCATGCCATGGATTTGGGATGGATGGCATGACGTCATATTTGCCATAAAATAAGATTCTGAAATAGATTTGAGTCCTACATTTATATTCTTTCATAAATGTTAATCTTGCTGAAGGCTTGATGAAGAATTTTGTTACATCACCATTGAGATGTTTTGAAAAGGGATTCCTCAGGTTTAGTTTATCATGTTTATGCTTAAAATTTATAATTTCAGAAAATGTTTGCTAAATTGACATTGACAAGATGCGGCTTCCAGAAATTAAAAATGTCAGCAAATAGATATATTTCCAGTTTATGGAGGTAAGTCTTCTTATGTATGTTATTTTTAAGTAAACATTGGAGTAAAACTGTATAAAAGAGAGGAAAAATATATCAAGGGGATATTAAATTTCAGAAGTAAAAAAATAAACAGACAACACAATGGCAAATAACAATTAAGGTGGTACCTAACACTTTCACTAAAATTAATTTGGCTCATTTAATTTTGATAAAATTTTGACAAAGTATTTACTTTGACCCTTCAACAAAAATATAAAAATTTCAAAAATTTTGAACCGACCCTTTTGTCAGAAAAATTACACTGGTTATATAACAGTTTGACAAACACCAATTTTGATCTTTGAGAAGCTTATTATTCCCTTTACAACACAATGGAATTAAAACGTTTAGCTGACTTTACAGAGTTATCTCCCTGTAGTGTTAGGTACCACCTTAAGCAATGGTATATAGGCAAACAACAGTACAAAACACAATATAAAAACTCAAAATCCTCCTAAAATGGAAGGTTAATCTCAGGTGCTCCAAAAGTAAGCAGATCCTTCTCCACAGAAAAAATTGCTCCTCATGAATAAATTTTGTCATATCAATTTAATGTTTTTACTATCATGCCTATTTGAAAAGTATTTATATATTTCAACAAAGTAACAATGGTTCATTAAGGTTTTTTTTTTCAAATTTGGTTTTAATGAAACAAAATGTCAGATTTGGCCCAAATTCTACCTTCACCTTCAGTGTGTACAACTCTCTTCTCCTTAAAATATGCATCTTTAGATGCACTCAGGGCCAAAGGTTTTGAGAACAAAAGCCACAATAAGGAAATTTAAAAGTAGGTTAACTAGAATATTAAAATTTACGTCAACACTTGAATGGGGAAAACCTTGAATTGATTAATAAGTTTAACCTTTAAACAAATGGTATGGAGTGCTTCACAGTCTCATAAATTATTGTTGGGGTTTTATTTATGTGGTTCCATGATTTACAGAAGAAAAGACAGTTTTCATAAATTTTAGAAGAAACATTTATTATTTTTTGGTCTTGCTGTCATAGAGAACAATCTGGAAGCAGTGACAGCAATAGCATAAAATAGAAAATTTACTTCTGAACATTGAAAAATTGGCAGCACTTGATATTTCTGAATTACAAACAAATGTGAAAGCTAAGCAATGTTGCCATTTGTAGAACAATAAGTTAATTTATCCTTTTCTTTTTTATAGGCCGCAAAAATTGAAAATTTTTTGGTCGTATATTGGTATCACGTTGGCGTCGTTGTCATCGTCGTTGCCCGAAGACATTTGGTTTTTGCACTCTAACTTTAGTAAAAGTAAATAGAAATCTATGAAATTTAAACACAAGGTTTATGACCATAAAAGGAAAGTTGGGACTGATTTTGGGTGATTTGGTCCCAACAGTTTAGGAATTAGGGGCCAAAAAGGACCCAAATAAGCATTTTTCTTGGTTTTCGCACAATAACTTTAGTATAAGTAAACAGAAATCTATGAAATTTTAACATAAGGTCTATGACCACAACAGGAAGGTTTGGATTGATGTTGGGAGTTTTGGTCTCAACGAATTAGGGGCCAAAAAGGTCAAAAAATTAAACTTTGTTTGATTTCATCAAAAAATGAATTATTGGGGTTCTTTGATATGCCAAATCTAACCGTGTATTCAGATTCTTAATATAAGGTCCTGTTTTCAAATTGGTCTACATTAAGGTCCAAAGGGTCCAAAATTAAACTTAGCTTGATTTAACAAAAATTGAATTCTTGGGGTTCTTTGATATGCTGAATCTAAACATGTACTTAGATTTTTGATTATGGGCCCAGTTTTCGAGTTGGTCCAAATTTGGGGTCCAAAATTATTATATTAAGTATTGTCCAATAGCAAGAAATTTTCAGTTGCACAGTATTCTGCAATAGCAAGAAATCTTCAATTGCATAGTATTGTGCAATAGCAAGAAATTTTCAATTGCACAGTATTGCGCAATAGCAAGAAATCTTCAATTGCACAGTATTGTGCAATAGCAAGAAATCTTCAATTGCACAGTATTGCGCAATAGCAAGACATATCTAATTGCACAATATTGCACAATAGCAAGAAATTTTAAATTGCACAGTTTTGCGCAATAGTAAGAAATATTCAATTGAACAGTAATGTCCCGTTTTCAAATTGGTCTACATTAAGGTCCAAAGGGTCAAAAATTAAACTTTATTTATTTTCAACAAAAATTGAATGTATGGGGTTCTTCAATATGCTGAATCTGACCATGTATTTAGATTTTTAATATTTGGGCCCGGTTATCAAATTTGTCTACATTGAGGTCTAAAGGGTTTAAAATTGAACATTATTTGATTTCATCAAAAATTGAATTCTTGGGGTTCTATGATATGCTGAATCTAACCATGTATTTAGATTTTGGATATTGGACCATAATAGGTAAATGTCCAATTTAAAATTTTGAAGTTTTTAAGTTTAAGTTCTTAGACCACATTCATTCCGTGTCAGAAACCTATGTTGTGTCAAATATTTAATCACAATCCAAATTCAGAGCTGTATCAAGCTTAAATGTTGTGTCGATACTTGCCCCAACTGTTCAGGGTTTGACCTCTGCGGTTGTATAAAGCTGCGCCCTGCGGAGCATCTGGTTTGTCTTGAAATCTCAGGCAATATTTATAGTATTCACACAGTTAAATCTTTATACAACGTTTGAAAAATTGTCATATTAGGTCATTTTTATGCAGCTACATTTTTTAAATTTCTTTATTTTTGTTTTTATGGTGTAAAATGTCATTTTCAGCACTCAGTACCCAGAGCACTGACTTTGGACAGGAAAATTAGAAATCGTATAAAATGAAGGTGATGAGACAACTATGGGTATCCCCCAAAGATCTAGTCGAGGTAACACTTATTGGCAACTGTATGGCCTTCAACATTGATAAAAAGCTGTATCTAAGGCCAAATAAAAAAGTATGTGTGGTTTCAGTTACATCTGAAAAAAAGCTAGGGTAGGTAGGTAGGTATTTTTTTTTATTTTATGTTTTTTTTTACATTGAGTCTATTGGAGCAACATTCTGACTTTAACAGTGCTTAATGAAAATTGACAATAAAATCTTTAGGGTAGGCTATTTTTAAGCTAAAAAAGTAGGGACGGTAGGGTTACTGGAACCACACATATATTTTTATTTGGCCTAATAGTCAATTAATTTGGAATAAATACATTTTGTCATGAGGGGGGTGAAACTCACAACATCAGTGTGTCTTGTGATTCTTGTGAACACTTGGCCATGATATTTTTGAACACTGATTGAAGTCATCATCAATGTCTGATTTATTACAGGTATGAATGTTTGATTGATAAAGAACTACAATATAAATGGTGATGACATTGAAAAGAGAACAGATTTTAGCAATGGTAATTAATATTTTGCTAGCAGAACAAAATATGAAATGCTTGCAACATATGTACTATGAATAATCTTGGAAAAAAGACAGCCAATTAAAAGTTGCATACGAACCAATTTAATCATATTTCTTTTCTCCATTTTTACATATTGTCTTGAATTTATGAAAGAAAGAGAGAAATTTTAAATAGCAGAAATGGTCAGCTATACTTAATCTATAAATAAGGCAAACTTTTCTAAAATTGTAAGTAGACTCTTAAGAGTGATTGCCCTTTTTGGGTTCAGGGCAAAAACTAAAATAGATACAGAGATACAGAGAAACTGTAAAAAAAAAAAATTATCAGCATTAAGATCAACATATTTTTTTTGGGCATGAATTCTATTCTAATCCTTGACATTGGGGATTTTCTATTTTTGAAGATGCACAAAACCTAGGTGGGCCAAAACAGGCTTTTTGGCCTCTATTTTATTATTTTTTTTGTCAATGGGTTGGTGTCTCATTGAAGTATTCTCAACATCTCCTTTTATTCATATTTATCTTTTGTAAGCTTCATTTTACACGTTGAAAGAAAATTTAGACACATTTGCATAGTTTGCTTGAAAAACGCAGTTTTAAGATTTTTTTTTGGGATGAATGTATTATGCTGTCTTGATGCAGCTATTTATAATATCTCATTTTTACACTTTTCCTTGTACAATATCTCAAACTTTTTTTCTAGATGACGTAAATTAATGTGAAAATAAGAGGTCATTTAGTATGTCCTAGTTATCAAATTTTGTTTCCTTGCTTGACATAATCCTTGTTAGGCTAGGTGGAAGTGGTCTAAGTAGTTATTACTGTAATCACTAAACAGTCAACACTGAGGCTGTGAGTTTGAACCCCGCTCCTGCAGGTGCACTTGACTCCAATCTTAATTGACTAGGATTGTCAGTTTTCCTATCGAAGCCTCACGGTCTTGGTTTTCTCTGGGCACTCCGGCTTCCTCCATCAATAAAAACTGGACTCCTCGAAATAGCCAAAAAGCATTAAAATAAAAAAAAAATCAATAAAAAAAATCAATGTTAGCTATTGCCATTTCTTTGTTGCCCATGTTGTCTGCTGTCGACCTGCCTCTGTCTGCCACATTCTGTAAACTCATTACCTTTATATATTTCATTTATTTTGCGAAACCACTTACACAATTTTTACTAAACTTCGCAGGAATGATTTATAGAATGTCTTTTACCAAACGCCCTAATTTGGTTTTAATCGAATGAATTACATGCGGGTCACAAGCAATCTTTAATTCAAATTGATTTGTCAAACGAAAAAATCTTGTACACTGAACTGCCAGGTACAATGCCCTGATTCTTCTGACACTTTTCAAAAGATGTTTGAATAGAAATTGTAAGATGTAACACCACCAAATTTGGCCCAGTCAGAAAAGAATGTGCGGTATGGGCTTTGCTCATTGTTGAAGGCCATATGGTGACCTATTCTGTGTTATTGTGGTCGTTTGTGGAGAGTTGTCTCATTGACAATCATACCAAATCTTCTTCTTTTATACGAGAAAGTTTGTAGTTAAACATGTATGTATTATATTGAAATTCGATTTAATGTTATCTTATTACAATTGTACAATATACAAACAAAGCAAGCAAACTAACCAAAGTCTTACTTTACAAGCATTAGGAAATTAGCTCTAAAATTTTTAAATGTGGGCTTTTATGCTTGCAATACTTATCCTGTCACAAAAACTGCCGAAATAAGCCAATCCCTCTGCAAATGTTTGCACCTGTCCTAAGTCAGGAATCTGATTTACAGTAGTTGTCATTTGTTTATGTCATTTATACGTGTTTCTCGTTTCTTGTTTTTTTTAATTTTATATAGATTAGACCGTTGGTTTTCCCGTTTGAATGGTTTTACACTAGTAATTATGGGGCCCTTTATAGCTTGTTGTTAGGTGTGAGCCAAGGCTCCGTGTTGAAGGCCGTACATTGACCTATAATGGTTTACTTTTTTTAAATTGTTATTTGGATGGAGAGTTGTCTCATTGGCACTCACACCACATCTTCCTATATCCAATCACAAAAATAACTAGAATTTACAGTTATGCCATATGCATGCATGCATGGACCATTAAATATCTTTGAGGTTATTTTAAGTTGATTAATGAGAAAAATAAATTTTCAGGTGTCATATAAAGCCTTTGCCTCTTTTAAATTGTTGCTTTATTGAAGGGGATAAACTGTAAATTTCAGAAATGATTTGAGGTTTTTATTTATTTGAATAGTACCACAACATAAAACAGAACTTGCATTCTGAAGTCTCATACACTCATGTTTTCTGAAATCTTAAAATAATTGATCATTGTTGTCCATTCTTAAAAATCACAATAATTTATAAATCAATTCAAACTTTCTAGTATACTCTTTTATTAGGCCCAATTTGATGGTGTTATATCTAACAAAGCCTATGCAAATTATTTTTGAAAGAATTCCAATCAAGCTAGTGCTAGGAGCCGTCTTAAAACTTGCAAGGAGGTGATAGTTCATCCATGTTGACGGCCTCACTGTGACTTTGAGATGAAGAACAGCAATAAAAGCTTTTTATACGACCGCAAATTTTGAAAAAATTTTCGTCGTATATTGCTATCACGTCGGCGTCGTCGTCGTCGTCCGTCGTCCGAATACTTTTAGTTTTCGCACTCTAACTTTAGTAAAAGTGAATGGAAATCTATGAAATTTTAACACAAGGTTTATGACCACAAAAGGAAGGTTGGTATTGATTTTGGGAGTTTTGGTCCCAACATTTTAGGAATAAGGGCCAAAAAGGGCCCAAATAAGCATTTTCTTGGTTTTCGCACTATAACTTTAGTTTAAGTTAATAGAAATCTATGAAATTTTGACACAAGGTTTATGACCACAAAAGAACGGTAGGGATTGATTTTGGGAGTTTTGGTCTCAACAGTTTAGGAATTAGGGGCCAAAAAAGGGCCCAAATAAGCATTATTCTTGGTTTTCGCACAATAACATTAGTTTAAGTAAATAGAAATCAATGAAATTTAAACACAATGTTAATGACTACAAAAGGAAGGTTGGTATTGATTTTGGGAGTTTAGGTCCCAACAGTTTAGGAATTAGGGGCCAAAAAGGGACCCAAATAAGCATTTTTCTTGGTTTTCGCACCATAACGTTAGTATAAGTAAATAGAAATCTATGAAATTTAAACACAAGGTTTATGACCATAAAAGAAAGGTTGGGTTTGATTTTGGGAGTTTTGGTCCCAACATAATAAGGGGCCCAAAGGGTCCAAAATTAAACTTTTGTTTGATTTCATCAAAATTGAATAATTGGGGTTCTTTGATATGCTGAATCTAACTGTCATGACTGTGTATGTAGATTCTTAACTTTTGGTCCCGTTTTCAAATTGGTCTACATTAAGGTCCAAAGGGTCCAAAATTAAACTTAGTTTGATTTTGACAAAAAATGAATCAGTTAGGTTTTTTGATATGCTGAATCTAAAAATGTACTTAGATTCTTGATTATTGGCCCAGTTTTCAAGTTGGTCCAAATCGGGGTCCAAAATTAAACTTTGTTTGATTTCATCAAAAATTGAATAAATGGGGTTCTTTGATATACCAAATCTAACTGTGTATGTAGATTCTTCATTTTTGGTCCTGTTTTCAAATTGGTCTACACTAAAGTCCAAAGGGTCCAAAATTAAACTTAGTCTGATTTTAACAAAAATTGAAATCTTGAAGTTCTTTGATATGCTGAATTCAAAAATGTACTTAGATTTTTTATTATGGGCCCAGTTTTCAAGTTGGTCCAAATCAGGATCTAAAATTATTATATTAAGTATTGTGCAATAGCAAGTCTTTTTAATTGCACAGTATTGCGCAATGGCAAGAAATATCTAATTGCACAATATTGTGAAATATCAAAAAAAAAATTAATTAGAGCTATCTTTCTTTGTCCAGAATAGTAAGCAAGAAATATCTAATTGCAAAATATTGTGCAATAGCAAGATTTTTTTTTAATTGGAGTTATCTTTCTTTGTCCAGAATCAACTTAAATCTTTGTTATATACAATATACAATGTATATTCACTTTTTACTACCAACTGATAAATTAAAATAATCTTTACCATTCAGTGATAGCAAGCAGTTTTTTTACATCTTAATATTTTATGATGTATTTAAATGAGTAGTTATTGTTGCAAACTCCATTAGAAATTTTAATTGAGATTAGTTTTGGAATAAGGGAAAGGGGGATGTGATTAAAAAAATTGGGTTCAATTTTTCTCATTTGAAATTTCATAAATAAAAAAGAAAATTTCTTCAAACATTTTTTTGAGAGGATTAATATTCAACAGCATAGTGAATTGCTCTAAGAGAAACAAAAATTTTAAGTTCATTAGAACACATTCATTCTGTGTCAGAAACCTATGCTGTGTCAACTATTTAATCACAATCCAAATTTAGAGCTGAATCCAGCTTGAATGTTGTGTCCATACTTGCCCTAACCGTTCAGGGTTCAACCTCTGCGGTCGTATAAAGCTACGCCCTGCGGAGCATCTGGTTTATTTATGCCCCACTTACGATAGAAGAGGGGCATTATGTTTTCTGGTCTGTGCGACCGTCCGACCGTTCGTTCATTCATCCGTCTGTCCCGCTTCAGGTTAAAGTTTTTGGTCAAGGTAGTTTTTGATGAAGTTGAAGTCCAATCTACCTGAAACTTAGTACACATGTTCCCTTTGATATGATCGTTCTAATTTAAATGCCAAATAACATTTTTTACCCAATTTCACAGTCCAGTGAACATAGAAAATTAGAGTGCAAGTGGGGCATCTGTGTACTATGGACACATTCTTGTGTTTTAATATTTATATGTTTTCTGTGTATGCACTGATTTTGTCTCATGAATGTATACCCTATATCTTTTGTTTTTCTATAATAGTATATGAATTTGCAGTATTTTTTAAAATTTTAGGATCACTTTATCCTTCTGTTTCTACAGACTGCTAAGTAGACTAACCCCTTTAAAGGGAGCGAGTGTGGTAAGTATTCTATTTTGTCCCTAATATGCAAATATAAAAACGAAGCTGTGGTATGATAGCCAATGAAACAACTCTCCACAAGAGACGAAGACATAGAAATTAACAGCTATAGGTCACTGTATGGCCTTCAACAATGAGGTCATACTGTATAGTCCACTGTAAAACAGCCTCTAAATCACAAATGTAAAACAATTCAAATGAGAAAACTAAGCCTAATCAATGTACAAAAAAACATGAACAAAAAACAAATATGTAACACAGCAACAAATGACAACCACTAAATAACAGGCCCCTGAATTGGGACAAGCACAGTCCATAATTTCAAGAAAAGAATTTTTAGTTGATACTTCCAATGTAACAAGTGAAATAGAACAAATCTGAAAAGGGCTTATATAGGCTTGACCTGCTGGCCAATGCTATTCAATTTTTATGCTCCACCTACGATAGTAGAGAGCATTATGTTTTCTGGTCTGCGTCCATCCGTTCACCTGTACCGCTTGAGGTTAAAGTTTTTGGTCAAGGTAGTTTTTGATGAAGTTGAAGTCCAATCAACTTGAAATTTGGTACAAATGTTCCCTATGATATGATCTTTCTATTTTAAATGCCAAATTACATTTTGATCCCAATTTCATGTTCCACTGAACACAGAAAGTAATAGTGGGAGTGGGGCATCCGAGTACTATGGACACTTTCTTGTTTTAAAATATTTTTAAAAAAATGTTTCAACTAGAATAATTTTGTTGACATTTTCATCCCCAAAGGCAAAAGAATTCTGTGACAGTTGAACAAATATGCTTGATTTCAACTACATTTTAGCCTAGGAAACATTGAATCCAAAGATTTCCAAACTAAATATTCAAGTCATGAAGGTTATTTGAAATAAAAAAAACATAATGTTAAAAATAAATCTTGTCCATGCATCAATGTTTGTTTCTGTCCTAAAAACCAATGAAAATTGACTGCTTTTGTTGAATTTGTTTGAAAATTGAAAGTTATTAAATTTGACATCATAAAAAGAACAAAGATACGTCAATATTAAAATAAGGACATATTTTCTGTCTGCTGCTTGTTTTTTACTATGATACATTGTCATAATACCCATAAAATCTGATTTTAAAATTTTAGCTAGAAAACAATGCTTTTAAAAAGCTCCATGTTGAGTGCAAACTAATGAATTCTTACAACAACAATTACCTCCCTTTGTTATTCAAGCTCAACAAGAACTATTTCCCATTTGGGCTACTATTTTTTTTCATTTTTTTCCCACTTTAAGGCATTTACTTTTTATGATTTTGTTACGCCTTTTTAGCTCACCTGTCCCGAAGGGACAAGTGAGCTTATGCCATCACTTGGCGTCCGTCGTCGTCCGTCGTCTGTCGTCTGTCGTCGTCTGTCGTCGTCTGTCGTTGTCTGTCGTCGTCTGTCGTCGTAAACTATTTCAAGAATCTTCTCCTCTGAAACTACTGGGCCAAATACTTTCAAACTTTAACGGAATGTTCCTTAGGGTATCTCGTTTGTAAATTGTATCCGAAGTTATGATCTATCAACAAACATGGTCGCCATTGCTAAAAATAGAACATAGGGGTCAAATGCAGTTTTTGGCTTATAACTCAAAAACCAAAGCATTTAGAGCAAATATAACATGGGGGTAATATTGTTTATCAGGTCAAGATCTATCTGCCCTGAAATTTTCAGATGAATCAGACAACCTGTTGTTGGGTTGCTGCCCCTGAATTGGTAATTTTAAGGAAATTTTGCTGTTTTTGGTTATTATCTTGAATATTATTATAGATAGAGATAAACTGTAAACAGGAATAATGTTCAGCAAAGTAAGATTTACAAATAAGTCAACATGACAGAAATGGTCAGTTGACCCCTTTAGGAGTTATTGCCCTTTATAGTCAATTTTTAACCATTTTTCGTAAATCTGGGTAATCTTTTACAAAAATCTTCTCCTCTGAAACTACTGGGCCAAATACTTCCAAACTTTAACGGAATGTTCCTTAGGGTATCTCGTTTGTAAATTGTATCCGAAGTTATGATCTATCAACAAACATGGTCGCCATTGCTAAAAATAGAACATAGGGGTCAAATGCAGTTTTTGGCTTATAACTCAAAAACCAAAGCATTTAGAGCAAATCTGATGCTGGGTAATATTGTTTATCAGGTCAAGATCTATCTGCCCTGAAATTTTCAGATGAATCAGACAACCTGTTGTTGGGTTGCTGCCCCTGAATTGATAATTTTAAGGAAATTTTGCTGTTTTTGGTTATTATCTTGAATATAATTATAGATAGAAATAAACTGTAAACAGCAATAATGTTCAGCAAAGTAAGATCTTCAATTAAGTCAAATTGACCAAAATTGTCAATTGACCACTTAAGGAGTTATTGCCCTTTAAAGACTTTTTTCACAATTTGTTCATCATGTTGACTGCTGTATCAATTTCAGCCAAACTTAGGCTAAATGAGTTTCAGAGTATCTAGTATAAATTTTATATTTTATTTCCTTGTATGTCAAGTAACATAGCTCCTATGGGTAAAATAGAACATAGGAGAAAATGATTATTTTTTTTGGCTTTTGAAGAAAATAGGACGATCCAAAAAACATTTAAATAAATTGAAAAGCCAAAATAATCATTGATGAGAGATTTAACCAAAAGAATTAAGGTGAGCGATTCAGGCTCTTGAGAGCCTCTTGTTAATTTTTTTCATTTCTTTTAGCTTTCCCTGGAAATAAAGATCACTTCATATTTTACACTAACACCAAATTCTGGCAGTTAATATGAATACTTTCTGGAAAAAGACAATGCTTGAAATTTTGGAAGAACTCAAATAGGTAATTTATAAATAGTCTGTTTAAATGCAGTACATGTATGTATATCTAAACCTAAGCTATATTCCAATTTTTTTTATGATACACAACTGAATTGTTTGTACACTTTGTTCTTTGTAGAACATGTTTGTAATATTGGCCACTGAATATTAAGCAACCTTAAGATAGAATGAATACATGTCAGAAATATTAGTTACGAGAGGGAAGGTTGTATAGCTATGTTAGTTACCCACCTAGATTAAAAGAAAAAATACAAATAAATTTATTTCAAATTATGATTTTGTTCTTTTGTTGAATATGTTTGTAATATTGGCCACTGGCTATTAAGCAACCTTAAGATTAAATGAATACATATTAGAAAAATGAGTTATGAGAAAGATATATAAAAAGTAGAGCTATGTTACCCAGTAAGAATTGAAAAAAAAAATACCAATAGATTTTATTTCAAATTTTAATTTTGTTGAACATTTTTGCAATATTGGCCACTGGATATTAAGCAACCTTAAGATTCAGTGAATACATATCAGAAAAATGAGTTATGAGAAAAATAAATAAATAGTAGATCTATGTTACCCACTTAGAATTAAAAAAAAAAAAAAAAAAGATTTTTTTTTAAATTTGAATTTTCCAGATTCGAAATTTAAATTTGACGAAATTTGTCCTCGGAGAAATAATTTACCTGAAACTAAAGCAGACATCAGGTAAGTCATAAATTTAAAAATGATGAATTTAAACGCAGAGAATTATGTAATATTAAAAAGCATTGAAGCATGCATGAGGAAATTGTACTTTCAGAGAAAGGTACTAATATGTCATGATAAAAATCATTTATTATTATTAATCTTTGTTGACGTTTTGTTTACCTAGATATTATATTGATATGCTTCAATCATTACACGCTTGAATGATTCCAGGAAACGATTCGATTGGTATCAGTTTATTTTTATGGACTTTATTACAATCAGTGGATATAATTTGTTTGTCATTGTGTGTTTAAAAGTCGTAATTAATCGGTCATCAAATAGTTTGACCTGATGTGCCCCCTAGTGACAGCCGATGTTCCCCCTAGGTAAGTTGTGTCTAGATGTCATAGTAGTTTCCGTTTTGTCTGCGATCATTGTTGGGCAGGGCCTGATAATAGCTTGTCGTAGTATCTAAGAATGTAAAGACGATTTTAATGAAGTAGCGCTTGTGACAATAACAAGATAATGAATTAATCACATTTTATTTGTCTGCGACTGTTAAGAATTAATATCGTAGTTTTGTTTTTTGTGTACCTTGTCGTAACTTTTTTTGTATGTTAGTCTGTAAAAAATGTGTCCTATTGAATCATTTTATGTTAAAGACAATAAGAGCGATACATTTATGACAGTTTTATCCTATAACATAATTTTTTTTACGATTTTTGTCGAGCCTTCGACTTTAGTCGAAAAAGCGAGACATAGCGATCCTACATTCCGTCGGCGTCGGCGTCGTCGGCGGCGTCAACAAATATTCACTCTGTGGTTAAAGTTTTTGAAATTTTAATAACTTTCTTAAACTAAACTGGATTTCTACCAAACTTGGACAGAAGCTTGTTTATGTTCATAAGATAGTATGCAGAAGTAAATTTTGTAAAAATAAAATTCCATTTTTTCCGTATTTTACTTATAAATGGACTTAGTTTTTCTGCCAGGAAACATAACATTCACTCTGTGGTTAAAGTTTTTGAAATTTTAATAACTTTCTTAAATTATCCTGGGTTTGTACCAAACTTAGACAATAGCTTGTTTATGATCAAAACATAGTATCCAGAAGTAAATTTTGTTAACAAAAAAATCCATTTTTTTGTGCATTTTACTTTTATATGGACTTAGATTTTCTGCCAGGAAACAACGCATTCACTCTGTGGTTAAAGTTTTTAAAATTCTAATAACTTTCTTATACTATTTTGGACCTGTACCAAACTTGGACAGAAGCTTGTTTAGGATCAAAAGCTAGTATCTATAAGAAAATTTTACCTGTGTATCTGTATTTTACTTATAAATGGTTATAAATCTTCCAGTTTACATAACAGACAGTCTGCAGTTAAAGTTTTTAAAACATACTGTATTTTTACCAAACTTGGACAGAAGCTTCTTAGAATCATAAGATAGTATCAAGAGGAATATTTTCATTGATTTTATTCCTCTTTTGTTGAGCCTGCGATTAACAGCATATTAAAGTAGGCGAGACACTGGGTTCCATGGAACCCTTAAGAATTTTTTTCCCGAAATAGTGTTATTATTAATTTCTTTTTTATAAACAAAATATTTTCTACTCATTTAATTATATCTATTATTCAAGCTATTGATCAACAAATATCAAATGTTTACTTATGTATCTATATTTACACTTATACTAATTATAATAAACACTTATTGGGCAATAAGCCCTTCCACGAAATTGATTACTTTTTTGCATGAAGAGCAAATTATTTGTAGAATTTTTTGATAGGTGATTTTTATGCTTTTTTGAATCTATACAAATTTTTAAGTAGTAACTTTATTGCTTTTCAGTTTTCTGTTTACTAAACACATAAAGGGGTATCATTTGTGAGCAATGGCTCATAGAACTTTTTTTTTATTAGAGTTATGTCCCTTGAATAAGTTAAAAAAACTACATTTAATACATACACATGTTGATTATCATTTTGTGTTGAGCCCATACAAAGTTTTGAAGTATTAACATCTATTGCTGTATAGTTTCCTGTGTACTGAGTGCTAAAAGGGGCATTAATAGAACAAATTAATTTCACAAGAGTTATGTTCCTTGGAAATATCAATTCAATTGGGAAATATATTTTAAGAGCTTAAGGCTAAATTTCTCATCAGATTTTCAAATGTTTGTTTTTAAAAAGCTATGTATAAATAATATAAGTGCTGCCAAACTATTTTTACAGGATCTGTGTCCCTTTGAAATGCAGTTTATATTGAAAGTTGCAATAGTACTCTCAAGCCTACATTTATTGTCAGATTGTTATAAAATTAATATCAATGGTTAGTATTAGCAGGATTATCTGTGCTGATCAACTATTTTGACAGGTGGTAGGAATTATATAGAAAATAGCATTTGAAACCAAATTTTTGTAGGAAATTTATAAAAAAGTTGATGAGAAACAAACCGAAAAGGGGACATTAGAACCATGTCCCTTTATTTGTAAATAGATATAAGAAGATATGGTATTAGTGTCAATGAGACAAATCTCCATCCAAGTCACAATTTGTAAGAGTAAACCATTATAGGTCAAAGTACAGTCTTCAACATGGAGCCTTGGCTCATACCGAACAGCAAACTATAAAGGCCCCCTAAATTGAGTAGTGCAAAACCATTCAAGAGATAAAACTCTTAAAGGTTATTAACTTAAAAATGTCAAACTTCAATAGTAATTTTTTGCTTCTTCAACTATGACATTTAATAAAAAGTAAAAACACAAAAATACTGAACTCCGAGGAAAATTCAAAAAGGAAAATCAAAAATCAAAAGGCAAAATCAAAAGTCCAAGCACATCAAACGAATGGATAACAACTGTCATATTCCTGACTTGGTACAGGCATTTTCTAATGTAGAAAATGGTGGATTGAACCTGGTTTTATAGCTAGCTAAACCTCTCACTTGTATGACAGTCGCATCAAATTCCATTACATTGTCAACGATGCATGAACAAAACAAACATACTCAAAGAGTAAAAATGTCAAAAATAGGGGTACAACAGTCAATATTGTGTTATCATCTTAATATCACTACATAAACAACAAATGTAACAAAGTAGCACAAAAAGGCATACATCAAATTCAACATTCTCATTTTGCTTTTCCTATACAGCTGAATTTATCTATGTAAAGTCTACCCATAAATGAAAGAAGGTTTTCATTACTGGTGTAAAATTGCGCGTTTGAAATTCGTACAGGTAGACATAAAAATAATTTTGTCGTATGACGGCATACATAAATGCAGACTCACATAAAGTAGATATAACAAAAAACAGACTTACAGTAAAAATAATAAATAAAATAATGGTGTGGTTCAAAGTATGACGGGATACATAAGTACAGTTTCACGTCAAATACAGCTGAATTTATCTATGTAAAGTCTACCCATAAATGATAGAAGGTTTTCATTACTGGTGTAAAATTGCGCGTTTGAAATTCGCACAGGTAGACATAAAAATAATTTTGTCGTATGACGGCATACATAAATGCAGACTCACGTAAAGTAGATATAACAAAAACCAGATTTAACAGTAAAAGTAATAATAATAAATAAAACAATGTTGTTTCACGTCAAATGTATATCATAAAAAACAGACTAAACAGAAAAAGTAGTCTTATTGAATAAAATAGTTTTGTCATTCATAGTATGTCAAGATCCTTAAGTAAAAGTAATATCAATAAATGAAATAATTTTGCCGTTCAAAGTATGTGGTTTTACATAACCACAGAGTCACTTCAAATGAATATCTAAAAAAGACATATAAAAGAATACTATAATACGTAATTAAGATGATAACAAACGTCAGTACGCAAAATCTATACTTCAAGACCATCTTGTATTATTTGTGAAGTTGATACGGAATATTTATCAACAAGTTCTGGGTATCTTCCGATGAACTTTTTTAGAAAAAGGACGAGACGTTCTTTGACATATCCCTGGTTCATCAATTTTCTGCTCAGACACTGGTGACGTTTTACAAAGTCTGAATAGGAGCTGCAAGCTCTTGAATACCTAATAAGTTGGGAAATGTATATTCCATATGCAGGTGAAGTTGGTATATTACTACTTAGGTGGGGGAAATTGATAATTTCAAAATTAAAATCGTCTCGTTTGTCATAGATTCTGGTACTGAGATGACTGTGTATGTCAAATTCGAGGTACAAGTCTAAAAACGAGGCAGAGGAAGCCGTGTCTGTGGTCTCTTTAATTTCTAGTTCTGGTGGGTATATTAATGGAATCCAATCAGAAAAGTTCGGATTGTTAATGGAAAGAACATCATCAATATATCTGAAAGTGAAATTAAATAACCTGGCTTCTTTGATCTTCTTGTTTTTGACAAGTGTCTGAAGGAACTCCGATTCATATGAAAATAAGAAGAGGTCGGCAAGGAGAGGCGCATAGTTCGTTCCCATAGGAATGCCGACAATTTGTTGAAAAAGTCTACCTCCAAATTCAACAAATATGTTGTCAATAAGAAACTCCAGCATACTGATCACTTGTTCCTCTGTGTAGTATGTTTTACCCTTTTGTTCCTTATTAACAAAATATGCCTTGTGGTATCCCAAAGTGATAAATTTATAGCGTATGCTACCATTTTTATGATGAAAAGCATTGTGAATTATTTCTTTTAGACGGGTTTTCAATTTCACATGGGGAATGGTTGTATACAATACCATCCTTGAAAATAAACAAAATTGTCTTGTATAAATTTCGAAAAAAACCCAACTTAAATTGATTTTGAGGAAAAAGAGTTGTCAACCATGAAAACACTTTATTTTTTGGCGAGTTCTCACTGTTGTTATATTGAAACATTTTATTTTGCCGAGTCCTCACTGTTGTTAGTTTAAAACATTTTATTTTTGCGAGTTCTCACGGTTGTTAGTTTAACGTCTTAAAGAAAATAAATCTAGTTGGATTAATAGTTGTAGACTGCATAAATGTTTGACCTTTGACCTATTGTCTTGTTAATGTCATCTGAGGGGACATTTTGGATCACTTATCTAACTGCTATAACTGAGCTTAGTTATAGTGATGAATATTTGAGAATGTTTGGGTTGTTTAAATCTATTAAAATAAGTCCTTCTTCAGGCTGCTATAGTAAATCACTTCTGAAATTATGAATGCAAGATTTTATTACTGTAAATCAGAAAATGTTTTGCGCGCATGCATTTATTATTACGATTTTGTCATTTAAGACTAAAATGCAATTTTAATTTTTTTCGATATTGCATTTGTATTGAGACATTATGTTTAATTCATATACAAATTTTCAAAAAGCAAGTTTTAATTATTGCGATTACAACCCTGTTGCATTTTTCGCCATAATAAAAACATTACAATAATTTCTGAATCTACAGTATTGTGAATCTGATACTGTTTTGCTGTTTTTGCATAAATAAAAACATTGCAAAATAATCTTACAGCAGTATATAAAATGGCATTGGTTACTTTGATGGTATTCTTATAAATAATATTTGATTGGATAATTCCCCTTTTACTTAATAGAAATATAATAGTGAATGATTATTTTCAGATATTAATAGATCTATGACGGATGCAATACTTATTCTAAGCTCTACCTCAAAGCTACCTATTTTAATTTGGTCTTTGCCTTATAGGTTCAGTTTAACCCTTATTAATTATTCATAAGTTCAATGGACCATTAAAAAAATGAATAATTAAATTATATTCATGCCATAAAAATCTAATCTGTACATAGTTATTTTGCATGTTTAATAATAAAATCATACTTAAAATACAATAAATTGCCCATATAGATGCAATCATATTAAAACTAAAATGATTGTAGAAGAACTATTATTAAATTTTGGGGTGTTGAAGAAAAAGAAAATAATAAAAAAAATACCCAAAAAGAAATCATTCATAAAAAAAGATATAAAAGAGAAATAAATAGATGTCTATTGTATGTAGGACCTTTATTTATCACTCTAAGATTAATACAGGAACTACGATCATATACCAAATGAACTATTATTAAAAAAGTGAGGTGTTGAAGAAGAAGGAAAAAAACCAAAAAGAAATCATTCATAGAAAATGAGAAAAAAGAGAAATAATTAGATGTCTGTTGTATTTTTTTTTAGGACCCTTATTTATCACTCTAATTTAAAACAGAAACTAGGGACATATACCATATCTTTACTTGAAAATTTGTGACAATTGACCGAATAATTTGTGACACTTGTCACTCTTAGTGTCGGACATTTTCTTTTGTGACATCAAAAATTTACATGAACATCTTTGATGTCCAGTTATGGCAGACAAATATCATTAGATATCATAGATATGTCCTTTTATAAGTTACTTTTGGAACAACATGGAATTGAATGTTTCCTCATATTTTTATACGACCGCAAAATTTGAAAAATTTTTCGTTGTAGATTGCTATCACGTTGGCGTCGTCGTCTGCGTCGTCGTCGTCGTCGTCGTCGTCGTCCGAATACTTTTAGTTTTCGCACTCTAACTTTAGTAAAAGTGAATGGAAATCTATGAAATTTTAACACAAGGTTTATGACCACAAAAGGAAGGTTGGTATTGATTTTGGGAGTTTTGGTCCCAACATGTTAGGAATTAGGGGCCAAAAAGGGCCCAAATAAGCATTTTCTTGGTTTTCGCACTATAACTTTAGTTTAAGTTAATAGAAATCTATGAAATTTTGACACAAGGTTTATGACCACAAAAGAACGGTTGGGATTGATTTTGGGAGTTTTGGTTTCAACTGTTTAGGAATTAGGGGCCAAAAAAGGGTCCAAATAAGCATTATTCTTGGTTTTCGCACAATAACTTTAGTTTAAGTAAATAGAAATCAATGAAATTTAAACACAATGTTAATGACTACAAAAGGAAGGTTGGTATTGATTTTGGGAGTTTAGGTCCCAACAGTTTAGGAATTAGGGGCCAAAAAGGGACCCAAATAAGCATTTTTCTTGGTTTTCGCACCATAACGTTAGTATAAGTATATAGAAATCTATGAAATTTAAACACAAGTTTTATGACCATAAAAGGAAGGTTGGTATTGATTTTTGGAGTTTTGGTCCCAACAGAATAAGGGGCCCAAAGGGTCCAAATTAAACTTTGTTTGATTTCATCAAAATTGAATAATTGGGGTTCTTTGATATGCCGAATCTAACTGTCATGACTGTGTATGTAGATTCTTAACTTTTGGTCCCGTTTTCAAATTGGTCTACATTAAGGTCCAAAGGGTCCAAAATTAAAGTTAGTTTGATTTTGACAAAAAATGAATCAGTTAGGTTCTTTGATATGCTGAATCTAAAAATGTACTTAGATTCTTGATTATTGGCCCAGTTTTCAAGTTGGTCCAAATCGGGGTCCAAAATTAAACTTTGTTTGATGTATAGCAAGTCTTTTCAATTGCACAGTATTGGGCAATGGCAAGAAATATCTAATTGCACAATATTGTGAAATAGCAAATTTTTTTTTAATTAGAGTTATCTTTCTTTGTCCAGAATAGTAAGCAAGAAATATCTAATTGCAAAATATTGTGCAATAGCAAGATTTTTTTTTAATTGGAGTTATCTTTCTTTGTCCAAAATCAACTTAAATCTTTGTTATATACAATATACAATGTATATTCACTTTTTACTACCAACTGATAAATTATTATAATCTTTACCATTCAGTGATAACAAGCAGTTTTTTTACATCTTAATATTTTATGATGTATTTAAATGAGTAGTTATTGTTGCAAACTCCATTAGAAATTTTAATTGAGATTAGTTTTGGAATAAGGGAAAGGGGGATGTGATTAAAAAAATTGGGTTCAATTTTTCTCATTTGAAATTTCATAAATAAAAAAGAAAATTTCTTCAAACATTTTTTTGAGAGGATTAATATTCAACAGCATAGTGAATTGCTCTAAGAGAAAACAAAAATTTTAAGTTCATTAGAACACATTCATTCTGTGTCAGAAACCTATGCTGTGTCAACTATTTAATCACAATCCAAATTTAGAGCTGAATCCAGCTTGAATGTTGTGTCCATACTTGCCCCAACCGTTCAGGGTTCAACCTCTGCGGTCGTATAAAGCTACGCCCTGCGGAGCATCTGGTTGCAATAGGAAAAGCCTATAGTCCTGAATATGCATGACATATTTGCCACTGGATGTTAAGCAAGCTTCAATCAACCAACCTGTCTACACTGTACTACTGTGCATTCATTGCTATTCTTTGGGTACCAGTTTTTGTGGATTTATTTGGCATAAAGGTTGAACAAATTTAAATTTTGAAGGAAGTATGGATTTCTGGTAGGATTTGACTTCAAACATTGACAAAGGCACAATATCTAGTACTAATTGAACTGTAATTTTTCTTCAATCCACAAAACTTGGTACACGCCTCAGGACAATAGTTGCACCTCGGGGGACAATAAACATACTATTCTACTCATACCCAGTCAGTAAGTGTTTTATTATATCGAAAAAAGATAACAGACAATAAATGGCGGTTAAATCAACTAACATTATATATAAATCAAAAAACCAACTTCATAAATATTCTGAAATGCTTAGACTATGTCTTGCCCTGACCTCAAACATGAATACAAATGGTAAAAAGCGACGTTGTTACTCCTGCGGTATTTCCAAAATCCTCCTATCCCGTAGCTGCATTGGAAATTCCGCGAAATATAATGACGCTTGTAATCAGATAGTTTCATCGAGGTCCAATTGTTGGAAACTTTTGGCTTGTAATTTGAAAAAATAGTCAAAATATTGTGTTCTTATTTTATATAGAAATTATTAACTGGGGTATAATAAACATATGAGAATAGAGTATATGAATGTAAATAGTTTGGGTTACACCTTGGGTCCAATAATAGATTTATTGCAATGGTATCTCTAGAAACTGCTATCTATATTCCATGCTAATTCTACTTGCTATGTTAAGACAGGGACACAGATTGTACAACATAGAAGTTATTTCCCCTTAAAAAATATTCAAAAATTAGAAGAAAATTTTATGATTGGAAAGTGGACAATTTTTAAAGTAGTCATGAAATCATCTCATGAACCCTAAAATTTAATATAAATATCCAATCCAATTTCAGGGTCAGCAGTAAGTCCATTACCCCAGATAATGGACCAATACCACACAGTGACATTGCAACTTTTTTTTTAAACTTGAAATTTGAATGGCAATAGTCAAAATGCATCAAATGTGCAATTAATGAATTAAAATGTACTATGACATGGATTTTTCATGCCAGTCGGTGCATGAAGTTACTTACAGTTTTCAAACGGCACTGACACATGAGTTAAAAAAAAGAAGTCATAAAAATCTATGATGATAGATTTCAAATGTAACAACTGCAGTGCATTTTGTGACATTTAATGCATCAAGCTATGTTTTATTGTTTAAGGACTAGACAACAAGCCATTAAAACTAGTATTTCATATTCAACATTTCACTTCTTTAAAAATCTTTTCCATGACATTTAACTTTAATTTGAAAAAGATGCAGTAACGTGACTTAATTTATATCTTAAGTGTTAACAGTAAATTTTTGAAAACTGTAAGTTAGGCATTATTTTTAAAGATCTCGACATCTTTATATTACTGGTTTATTGAAAGTTTAAAAGATGGAGTGAAAACAGACTTAAACTTTTTTTCCCAGTTGTCAGCATATTGTGATATGATTGCATATCATTTGCATGTTTTTTGTTTACAATCGCATGTGTGGTAAAAGTATGATCTCTGAAATAAAAATAAAAATTTTTATAATGTGACTGTAGTCGTAATTTAAGAAATCTAAATACAGTTACAGTTTGACCTTCTATAGAGGTTGCTTTTTTTAACGGAAAACCTGTCTGTTCAAGTCATGATCTTACTGTCCCTCTCTACAAATACATTGTACTTATTCATTTTGAACCTCCATAATCTCTGAAATAAGATCAGTTGTCTTTGTTTCATTTGGTGATTTTATTTATTCCTTCTTGTTGGCCTATCAATGCTGGATGGAATAATGTATATGTGTGTGTCTGTCTGTCCCTCTGTTAGTCTGTCTATGCTCATTGGTATTTATACTGACTACTTTTACTGAACTAGTACACATTTTATTTAAGGGCCAGCTGAGGCCCAACTCCGATGTGGGATTTTCTCGCTGCATTGAAGACCCATTGATGGCCTTTGACTCTTTGGTCAGATTGTTGTCTCTTTGACATATTCCCCATTTCCATGCTCAATTTAACTTCTTTGAAAACCCATACTGGCTTCAACAAATCATTCCCAGCTACTGTGGATTCATTATTATTCCTTGGATACCAATTTTCGTGGATTTTGTGGGTACCAGGAAACCACGAATTTAAATATTCAATGAATTGCAAATTTTCTAAAGGAATATATGCATACTTTATCAAAACCACGAAATGAAATATCCACGAATATGCAAGTTTTCCTCAAACCACGAAAATTGGTACCCACGAAAATAAATGAATCCACAGTATATGGTATGGTTAAGTAAAGACTATGTTAGCTCCCTTTTACTTTTGATAATTTCACAGATTGTTATTCCACAGTTATGAGATTGGGATATGCAGTAAAAGATAAAACCTGGTATCTAAGATGACTTGTTGTTTAACCCTCCCTGCCTTATTATGTATATGTGTGCCTGTCCCAAGTCAGGAGCCTGTAATTCAGTGGTTGTCGTTTGTTTATGTGTTACATACTAGTATTTGTTTTTCGTTCATTTTGTTAAAAATAAATAAGGCCATTAGTTTTCTCGTTTGAATTGTTTTACTTTGTCATTTCAGGGCCTTTTATAGCTGACTATGCGGTATCGGCTTTGCTCATTGTTGAAGGCCATACAGTGACCTATAGTTGTTAATTTCTGTGTCATTTTGGTCTCTTGTTGAGAATTGTCTCATTGACAATCATACCACACATCTTCTTTTTTATATTTACTCATTCAGCTTTATTGTACAACATGACAGAATATTTTGTTTTGTTTTACTTTGTTAATTCCATCATTGCAGTTTCAGTAACAATGCTTAATTTAGAGTATTATTTAACAAAAAAACATAAAAGTTGATAAACAAAAAAAAAAAACAAATTGTGAAGATCTAGTGTCTTTATACTTTTAATGTCATAATTAAGCACTAAACAAACATGAGGTATAGTTGTGACCACTTATATTAACTATATTCTGAGTATACACTTCTAAGATGTTTGACAGATATACTTTTATACCAGAGTTATTAGTACCGAGATACTGTACTTTTGTACTTCGACCTAATTAAACTCAAAGTATAATGTACTAAAATTAAAAAGGAAAAAAATGGGGTTTGATATGAGACAAAAGTCTTTTATCAGAACTTTTACCAGAAATTTCTCCTTGGCTAGTATACAATACTTGTAGTTTTATCTGTCCTACATATTCTTGAAATATTTGTCACTGAACACTCAGAAAACCCCCATTTATGAACTAATTCTTATTCTTTCATTTCTTAATTCTGTTCTTAGTCAGTTATGTAATGAAAACTGCTAGCCCGAACTTCCTCTTATCTTCAAGAATGTCAAGGTTCAATTCTGAATATTTCATAACAAGCAATAATTTTTGTGTGTTCACAACTCCTGTTTTAGAATTTTTGACATATATTAGGAATCCTCTGGTTTTATCTATGTAGAGCTATTTAAAAAAATCCTGGTAACCTCTGTTTTTCTTTATATAATTTTATTACATATAGTTTAAAAGGGATATAAGTAGAGAGAGTATGAGTGTTATTGAAACAACTCTCCGTCCTAGTCACAATTTGTAAAAGTAAACCATTATTAGATATAGGAAGATGTGGTGTGAGTGCCAATGAGACAACTCTCCATCCAAATAACAATTTAAAAAAAGTAAACCATTATAGGTCAATGTACGACCTTCAATATAAAAAGCCATATTTGAAAATCCTATAATCCTTTCTATTTTTTCCTTTTTTTTTTTTAAAAAAGGGTGCTAATATTAAATGTATGAAAAGTCTGGAGAGAATTATTTCCTGCAAAACTTTCCATGGCATATAAATCTCGAAAACAAGCACACAGACCCTTCATTTTTTTTCTGCTGTTTTAGTTTCTTTATTTATATACTAGATCAATTCATAACTGTCTTTTAAAAAGCTTGTTATTTGAAACAGAGTAGCAAACATCCTGTAAGGATTTCACCTTTCAGCTGTTTAATTTTTATATGCAAATGTGCAAACTATGTAACGATCAAGGCTACAAGTGACCAGTGGCAATTTATGAATTTGAAAAAGTTGTTCCAATCAATCAGTAATATGCATCCATGTCCTTTGGACTTTCTTGCGGATAGTTTTCTCTTTGGCATTCAAACTACATCTCACTTTTTTGTCGAATACTTATGCAATTTAAACCTCAGGTTTTAATCTTTGTGAACTTTTTAATTCTTCCTGTTTTTAATATTTACAAGTGATCAGGAATGTTGTAGACTTTTGTCAACACATGAGGTTTTCAGACCCGTTGTCAGAATGTGTCTGAGGATGACAGGGTCTTTTTGAAACCAAAAGAATAGTATTACATCACTAATCTGTCATCAACACATCAGATATTAAGAACTTAAAATAAATGGCTGCCTTTAATAATACTTTTTGTTTCCAAGGTAAAAGTTGTTTTTTGGTGTCTTTTAGGGATTTTTTTTTATGCCCCTGCCGTAAATCAGGGAGCATTAAGCTTTACCCTTATCTGTCTGTACATCTTTCTTTACGTCTGTATGTCCTTCTGTTCGTCCTTCTGTACATCTGTACCTCCTTTACATCTGTACATCCTTCTGTATGTCTATGTCCTTCTGTACATCTGTACGTCCTTCTGTACAGCTGTATCTCCTTCTTTACGCCTGTACATCCTTATGTCCTTTTTAGGTACATCTGTACATCCTTATGTCCTTTTTAGGTACATCTGTACATCCTTCTTTACATCTGTTCATCCTTCTGTATGTCTGTACATCCTTCTGTATGTCTGAACGTCCTTCTGTACATCTGTACGTCCTTCTGTACATCTGTACGTCCTTCTGTACATCTGTACCTTCTTCTTTACGCATTTACTTCCTTATGTACATCTGTATCTCCTTCTGTACGTCCTTCTGTACATCTGTACCTCCTTCTTTACTTCTGTATGTCCTTCTGTACATCTGTATCTCCTTCTGTACGTCCTTCTGTACATCTGTACCTCCTTCTTTACTTCTGTATGTCCTTCTGTACATCTGTACCTCCTTCTTTATGTCTCTACATCCTTCTGTAAGTCCTCCTGAACATCTGTACCTCCTTCTGTATGTCTGTACCTCCTTCTGTACGTCTGTACCTCCTTCTTTATGTCTGTATCTCCTTCTATATGTCTGTACGTCCTTCTGTTCAGTGTACATCCCGAAATTGGTTACCATTCTCCAATTTCAGTTTGCCTCAACTAAATGTGATGAAACTTATACACAATGCTTATTACTACAAAGCACAGATCAAGTTGGAATTTTGGTGAGTCACTTTTACCATTTTTGAGTGTTGTCCCTGTATAAATGGACAAATTGCTGAATTTTACGTTTCTGATCTCTAACTTAAGTTTACCTTAACTAAACCTTACCAATCTTATACACAATGTTTATAAACAAAATACACATTTTCTCTTATCTAAATTATTTGGTCCATTTTTTGCATCATTTGACCATTATTCTTTATTTTGTAAACACCCTTCAGGCCCTCATCTATGTTTGTGTTTTATCTCAAGTAACTTTTAAAAAAAAATATATGAAAAATTCTGGAATAAAAATACAAATTTTCAATTTTTAAAGAGCCTTACATGCAAATACTATACTTTTTTAACACTCAGATTTTTTTGTCTGGTAGTAAAATTTTGAACAGTTTTTTGGATGAAAATTATTTTCTCAAACTAACTTTACCTTTTTTCTGATGACAAATATTGTTGTTTCCCCATTTAAAATAAAATAGACGATCAAAACTTTTTTGTGTTTCTCAGAATGTATATAATTATTTATACACATATTTTTCATACTAGTTGCTAGGGGTACAATTCCAATATTTAATTGGAGGGTCTGATAAAATTTCATATCATTATAACATAACCATAATGGCTACAGTTGTCAGTTCTATATTACCAATGTCAGCGATTGTCAGTTTTGTATTACAAATTTTCAGGAGTTGTCTGTTTTTTATTACCATTGTCAATATTGAATTACCATGGTCTCCATTTGTCAGTATTGTATATATAACTGTTGTCATAAATAGTAAGTATTTTATAATCTTGTTCATAATTTGTCAGTATTGGATAACCTTGGTCATAAATTGTCAGTATTGTTTAACCTTGATCATAATTTGTCAGTATTGTATATAACCTTGGTCATAATTTGCCAGTATTGTATAACCGTGGTCATGATTTATCAGTATTGTATAACCCTGGTCATAATTAGTCAGTATTGTATATCTTTAATTATAATTTGTCAGTATTGTTTAACTTTGGTCATAATGTGTCAGTATTGTATAACCTTGGTTATAATTTGTCAGTTTTGTATAACCTTGGACATAATTTGTCAGTATTGAATCACCTTGGTCATAATGTGTCAGCTTTGTATAACCTTGGTCATAATTTGTTATTATTAACCAACTAAGTACATTATTGCCAAAAATGACTGGTTATTAAAAATAACATATTTTCTGTAATGGCCCTGTTTTTTTCTGTAATGGCCCTGTTTTTCTGTAATGGCCCTGTTTTTCTGTAATGGCACTGTTATTTCTGTAATGGCTCTGTTTTTCTGTAATGGCCCTGTATTAATGCCCAGCTTGTCTGTATTAAGCCCAGTTAGGGTTTTTAATAAAGTTAATAAAATTAAGCTGTAAAGAGTATAATACCTTTTTGTATTTTATTTAATTTAGTAACCAGCAACAGACATTAAAGAACCATATAAAGGGATCACTGTTCATCCTGTTTTTCAACACATAACTTCTTTCAACTTCATATCTTAGATATTTGGTATATTTAAAGCTTGATCATGGTGAAGTACAAATTATTTTTTTTCAAACTAAACTGTCATTAAAAGAGTAAGAGAGTACATCAAGTTGGCAGCAACACATACACTTTTTTTCAGTTGGTTAATAAATGTATTAAGAAATGGATGTTTTTATAATGGCCCTGTTATATGTCTTTGGTCAGTAATAATGGCCTTGGATGTCTGTAATGGCCCTCGGCGTTGCCTCGGGCCATTACAGACTTCCTCGACCATTATTACAGACTTTGGACATATAACAGGGCCATTATAAAAATACCCATTCATTAATACTATAGTATTGTATAACCTTGGTCATAATGTGTCAGTATTGTATAACCTTGGTCATAATGTGTCAGTATTGTATAACCTTGGTCATAATTTGTCAGTATTGTATAACCTTGGTCATAATTTGTCAGTATTGTATAACCTTGGTCATAATGTGTCAGTTTTGTATAACCTTGGTCATAATGTGTCAGTATTGTATAACCTTGGTCATAATGTGTCAGTATTGTATAACCTTGGTCATAATGTGTCAGTATTGTATAACCTTGGTCATAATTTGTCAGTATTGTATTATCTTGGTCATAATGTGTCAGATTTGTATAACCTTGGTCATAATTTGTCAGCTTTGTATAACCTTGGTCATAATTTGTAAGTATTGTATAACCTTGGTCTTAATTCGTCAGTATTGTATTACCTTGGTCAAAAATTTTTCAGAATTGTATAACCTTGGACATGGTTTGTCAGTATTGTATTACCTTGGTCTTAATTTGTTGTATCGTATAACATTGGTCATAATTATTCCAGATTGTACATGTGATATTTGCCACTGTATGTTCAGTGTCCATTACATATCCTACCGTAGTCTAAAATCATTCATCTTGTCAGTTCGTTAGGTATTTGTGTTTGAACTTAGCACACGGGGAAACTCCGCATTGACGTCACTACGCCACTTCCGGCGTAGAAAAACAATGTAGAATAAGTTTTTTCTGCACTTTTGAATAAAAAAACATTTCTGAAGGTAAGTTTTCATTGTTGTTCTCAATTATTGCTAAAAAATGCCAAATTTCTAATGCCCGTTTCAATCCCGACTTCCGAATGTCTAAAAACATTCTAGAACTTCACAAAATCCCACTTCCGGCCTCCATTGCTTTGTGTACATTCCATTCAGCGTCATCAATCTTGTGGCAGGCAATACAGGTCAAGCAAATCGTATTTTTAGGAATTTTAAAATGACATGCTCCTTACGTCTTTCGCGATTTTCCCGAGAAAAAAGCCCAACCAAAATGAAAGGAAAACTAATTGAAAAAACGATGCCCATGCCATAATTTTGTACAGGAATATAGAGTAGGTTAATGAAAAATAATTTACATTTATTTTTCATAGAATTTTCTTTTTATTCATTATAAAAAGATCGATATTCTGACCATCATGACTGTAGATAAATATTCATACAGAATTCCACTGATGTCAAAAGGGATGGCAAAAAAAGAGTTTTCCTGTTGAATAAAACCCCAAATTATTGCAAACTATTTTGAAGCAATATCCCACAAAGAAATAACGTAATTGCCGTAGACTGGAAAATCCCCTAATTGACAGTAGAGCAATTTGATTGGGTAGAACGAATTGACATCACGTGATTTTGACGCCATTGAAATTTAAATGTAAACAAACAAGGTCAGAAGGTTCAGTATGGGACAGCATTGTACATTTAGTTACTGACAAATAATTATGAGTTACCAAGCTTGACAATGCATGGTAATAAAAAATGAAAGCTAAGTGTACAGAAAAAATAAGAAAAAAAATAGCCTTAGGATAACGACTTATCATTACACCTGGATATATTACCGAGTGTTGATCTAACAAAAAGCAGGGGGAAAAAATCTACCACATTTGCATGTTTTCAACTTAAATATACATAGGATATATGCCACTGTATGTATGTTTTCAACTTAAATATACATAGGATATATGCCACTGTATGTTAAGTATCCATTACAAATCTTTTAAAAAAAAACAGGCTATTATTTGAACTTGGAATTATTTTTAATTATGGAATTTGCATAATTTCTTGTGCTTGAAATTTTTAATAGATTCCATGTTTATTTGGTATTATAATGTTTTGAGCTGTTCATAACACTTTCCATACAATTTATTTTGTATAGATAGTGTTGTGCGCGGCACAGTACATTCTATTGAAAATGTACTATCTTCTTTGTAATAGAAAGTGTTGTACACAGCACAGAACATTGTATAGAATAAACATGGAATTTATTAAAAAAATTCAAACCAAGAAATCATGTAAGTTCCATAATTGATAATGATTCCAAGTTCAAATAATAGCCTGTTAAAAGTTTTTATCTGATGCAAAGCAGGGTTGATAATCATTTCACATTTTAGATGTTTTCGTTTCAAATTTACATGTAATATTTGCCACTGATTGTTAGGGAGCAATTACAAATTTTGCCATGTATTGCCACTGATACAAAGCAGGTTTTCAAAAAAAAATCATATCACATTTACATGTGTTCAGCTTGAATATACATGTAATATTTGCCACTGTATATAAAGTAACAATAACAAATCTTGCTCAGTGTGCATGTGATAGAAAACAGAGTTAAAATTCATATCACATTTGCTTGATCTCAACTTAATGTACATGTAATATTTGCCACTGTTTGTTAAGTGTCCAATATATATCTTGTCCAGTGTTAATCTGATGAAAAACATGGTTAAAATGCATATCACATTTGCATGTTATCAACTTAATTAACATGTAATATTTGCCACTGTATGTTGAGTGTCAATTACAAAACTTGCCCAGTGTTCATCTGAAAGAAAAAAAAAGAGTAAATATTCATATCACATGTACATGTTATCAACATTTTTAAATATACCTGTAATATTTGCCACAGTATGTTAAGTGTCCATTACAAATCTTGCCCAGTGTTGATATAATACAAAACAGGGTTAAAATTCATATAAAAAAAATTCACATCACATGTAAATGTTCTCAGCTTAAATATACATGTAATATTCGCCACTGTACATAAGGTAACAATAACAATTCTTGCCAAGAGAACTTCCTCTGATAGAATACAGGGTTAATTTTCATATCACATTTACATGTTCTCCACTTAAAATTCATGTAATATTTGCCACTGTATATTAAGCACTCATTATTTGATACATCCTACCATCCAAGGATCCGGAAATTTTTTCACCTAATTTCGGTCATTTTCATATAACTTAAAAGTTGGTGCCCCTTTTCAAAAACAGATTGTCAAAATCTCATTACTGCATGAGTATGCTCCTACTCGTAGCATCAACGAACTTGTTTAACTGTTGCATCGCGTTTACTTCATGATTTATCCTACCATTTTCCTAAAATCGATCAAGAGCAATTAAGGAAAGGCAACAGTTTAAGAATAAAATGATTTTAATGACTCAAAATCGTAATTTTCTCAGTCATCGCTTACGTTTCTTTCGATTCTGAAGTCGAAATTCAAACCGGATGTAATGCGACAATACTAAAACGAACAATTCCGGACTTATTCCCGGGATTAGTTTTGTTTATCAAATTCACAGGAACACATCGTTTTTTTTTAATATTTTACCTTTAATAGTGTAAGAATATTAATGAAAATAGTTGCACTTGCTTTATTTAGCAAGAAATCATTTTAAATTTACGATTTAGTGTCAAATCTGCGGAAGAGAATTTTAGGCATGCGTATCATAGTAAACAAAGCACGTGTGTTAGTAGTGAAAAAAATCTTTTTTCTACGTAAATTAAATCAAGTTTTTATTTAATTTTAAATCATAATTGACAATTGTCTTAGCTGAAAAGTAATTAAATAATGAAGACAGTTGGTATTGAATTTTAATTTCTTTATAATATTAGTTCGGAGCTTGTGATTTAAAATAGCCATGTATGAATTAAAAACACAGGTAAAGAGATTGGCGATCATTAGCCCATAGCTCCCCGAGGCATTAATATAGCTATTAGGAGGGCCCTCAGGATTATAACACTTTACTGGAGTGGCAGTTTAATTACATAAAATCGATAACAAAACAACAATATGTTTAAAATGGCGATTTGAAACTCAATCTCAACGAAATGACCGAAATTATTTCTGTTGAAAAATAAAATTTGACCTAAATCCCAATAAATGATTTAGGACTTTTGAGTTTCCAAATCGGTCATGTCTGGCATATATGACCGTTTCCGGACCCTTGCTACCATCGTAGCTATCAATATGATACTCTTTTCTCTAAAGTAGAGAAGATTCTGGTTTACCTCTGATTTGTCTGTCAGTAACCCATTTATACCATATTTTTTTTAGCAACTACAAGTCAACTTTTTTTGTTTTTTTTTTATTTGCACCATCAAGCTCATCTTGTTATGTTGTAAATACCTACTGACATGTTTTCTTTCATGTTTGACCTGCTTTCTCAGGAGCAGATTTTTTTAATGGGTGGAGGGGGCAGGTTTTTGGCTCAAATCAAACCTTGACCTGTAATGGTTTACTTTTATAAATTGTTACTTGGATAGAGAGTTGTCTCATTTGCACTCATGTCACATCTTCCCATGTCTCTTGAACACAAAGTAATGTTATCCCTTTAACACAATGTATAAAAGAATTCAACAAATGGGTCTTTACAGGACTTAAGGGCTTTTCTGATCATTCTATTTACGTTTATTTCAGCTTAGACTTTTTTTAAAGGGGTCAGAACGATACTTTCGCAATCACTCACTGAAAAAAAAAAATCTTGTTTTGGTCTCAGTTGGTAGTTGAAGGTATTAGTATTATAATTTATTTCTTCCTGACCATTCATGAAATATTTGCCACCGGAGATTAAACAACCAATAATCAGTCATATAATTTATCTATAACAGTTTAAAATTAATCTGATTAGTGATGCTGACTCATTGGGGCCTCTGGATTTTTGTTAATTTACTGTAAGTTTATCTTTCTAAAAAAATGTTATAAGAAATTATGAAATAGACATGAACATGTTTGTTTCACTCATACAATCAGTTTCATTAAGATTGTGTATTCTGAGAAAATTAGAAATATAACAAAGCATAAAATCATCATTACAAAGTAACTCAATTATTTCATTCTTCAGTTGACTAACCCTTTGTCATGATTTTACAATATGTTTCAAAAAGTTATAATTATCAGTGAAAATAAAAACCATTTCTACAACAGGTAAATTTATCTAATTATAAAATAAAAAAAGAACCTATTAAAAATATATATCTTAATAAAGATAATAAAAAAAAATATCAATTCATAAATCATAAAATCAAGAATAGCATTTTATTTGTACATGTGTTTTCAAAATAATGTCAATAGTTTGAAAAGCAGAGAGTTGTTTTCTAACAGCAAAAGATCAAATTGCAGAAGATAAAGCATCTAGGGGGCACCAAAAGGTTACACGCAAATGAAAGAATTAATATAATAGCTTAGGTATATAAATAAAAATATATATTTATATATATATATATATATATATGTATATATATGTTTTTCTTGTATAGTTTGGATGAAAATTGTTCTGTTCTGATCGAGTGATTTTTGTCTAATAGATAAAAGTGTCTATGTTATATAGGTAACGGTTGTATACAATTAGCAGTGATATGTACCAAAACATGAAATTGTTGTCATTCACAGAGAGTTATTAGTAGGAATTACACGTGGTTGTACTACATTAGAATACCTGACTGGTAGTGTTGACCACAGGTCAGTTCAGGACATAGGATCTGTTTTATTGTGATAAAAAACATTCAGACTGTGGTTGACTGTAATAATTTTTTTACATAATTACATCGAAGATAATTATTTTTTCCGTGAACGATTGAACAATGTACAATGAGGCGTTTGGCGCTTGGACTTCTTCACAGCCAAGATGGCTCAGGTCAGTCGTTAATTAATGCCTTAATTGATTAATTAGTAAAACTAATTAGCTAATTAGTTGCTAACATAATTTTTTATTTCATTAGATCAAAATGTTTTTGTTGTATTTTTTTTTTTTCATGTGTCTTTAGTTTTTTTGTTTATTATTATAAAAAAAATATAATTTAAATGAAAAAATACCAATAGTTTCCATAGTAACATTTTTTTGTTGGGGAATGTATAGAAATTTGACATTTTTCTTGTAGTATTATGTTTTGCGGCTCTGAAAGCTATAAATCAAATTCACAGCTTGACGCTCACTATTTGCAGTATTCTAAAGTTTTGTCAGTTATTCTTACATTTGTTTCTATCATATCATTCTGTTAAAACATGAAGAAAAATACATAGATTTTTAGAATATCATTCATTGATATCTGTGAGAAAAAAAGAAGAAAAAAATAACACAGAGAATTACTATTGTCTTGTAAAATTACTACTGTTGAAGAAAAAAACTACCGGTAATAAAAGAAGACAGAAATAGCTTGTCAACTCTTTTATAAAAAAAAAGATTAGTTAAGTAAATTAAGTTGATAAAAAATCAAGATATAACTTTAAAGTACAGATGTACTAACAGTGTAGTAGAAGAAGATAATTAAAGAATTTTTTTTAATCGTACATTTGTTTTTTTTTTGTATTGAACATGTAAATGAATGAACAGTTACTGAGATTAGTAAGATTCTATAATTGTAAAAAGTGTGGATATTAACACTCTGTACATTTGATGCCAGAAATTATTTGAGAAAAAATTTCCTTATTTCAATTTTTTTTATTGAGATGATTTAAGGATGATCTTATATTTTCAATTGATTTTTGAAAAGAATTTGTAGATAATCTTGCATAGAATTTGTTTCGTATTGGGAATTCTTTACAGATTATTTATTATCTTTTAAATGGTATAATACAATTAAAAAGATTAAGACATTTGATGACAAAATTTCAACAATAAAAAAGAGCTTTCATAAAACCTTGGAAATTTATTGAAGATAATAAAAAGATATTAAAATGAATTTATTTTTTTAAAACGATAGTTCTTCCCGTCTGCATTAAATAGATTGATTTTTTTTAGACAATAACTTTACCCGTCTGCATATTAACAGAGATTAAGACAGTATTGGGGTAGATATGACATATTTTAATTAATGAAGACTTTGTTATAGCTTATCTTAGCCTCTTTCTATTTCATATTTATGCCTCCCCCGGGTGCAAGATTTTCTCGCTGTGTTTAAGACCCATTGGTGTCCTTCTTCTGTTATCTGCTCTTTGGTTGGGTTGACATTTTCCCCATTTCCATTCTCAATATTATTAGTTGTTTTCAATAAATAATTTTAAATCGCACTGAGGGCCAATAATGGCGTTTATGGACCTTATGGTCATATCTGAAAAACTGAAATGAACCTCAATTAAGACAGATTTTCCCGATATTCTTTTTTCAGAATGACGGATACATACTCCAAAAACTCTCTTATGCCCATGCTAGTGACATAAGCTATTATTTGCCAGATATAATTCTTAACTGTAAAGTGTTGTAATACAACCGCAGGTTTTTTTTTTGTACAAGAAATTGAAATATTTTTTTAAGCAATGTTTTATTCAAACTGCGCAGAAATAATTTAAAAATGCATATTAAACTCAATTGATCTATTCTGGATTACATGGATTTGTAGAAGATTTGTTACTCCTTTTTTTTAATTTTTTAATTTTTATGTTTTTTAAAGCCATGTAACTGAAACAAAATTTGAAATTTATTAACAAATGTTCTCTGTTAATATACACTATGCAACTCGTCAATGCTATTTAATCATGGGCCATATCCAATTGTTCCAATATTCCATGGGCCCTCTAACCAGCTGGTCCAATATTCCATGGGCCCTTTTTCCAACTGGTCCAATATTCTATAAATGAACCAATTCATACGTTCACTAGATAAATAGAAGCAATGCAAGTCCTTAGTTTAATATCGGCAAATAATTTAAAGATGTTTATCTACTGCAATATAAATCATTGAAAATATCAGTGGTGCTAGTATCAAGAGGCTGTTGAAAGACCAAACAAATGACAAAGTTGAATTGCATATAAAAATTAAAAAGATGCACGCTGATGCAAGCTTTGTCTGTTCAATTTCTAGTAGTTGACCAATGTTCAAAATGCTGTTAATTTAGAAATTATGGCATGCAATTATTAAAGTGAGTTTTGAAAAATGGACAAAAATGTGAGATTAATTATTGCGAAATCAGGAAAATCTGCATACAGTATGTATCAGATATAAGAATGCCATCTTTTATTATTGCAATGCTCACTCAGTCGCTTTATTCGCATTAATAAAAACCTCCCAATAATTTCTGAATTTACAGTAGGCAGAATCTAGTTTGAATATATTTATCAACGTAAAAAAAGTGATGGAATTGTTTATACACCTGTGAGACTGGGTGCATTGATATGATAGGCATCTTCTGCTCTGCGTGGGTCACCCACCATGCAATTTCATACTGTAAATTTCAGAAATTATTTTAAAGGTTTTTGTTATTGCCAATAATGTGACTTGGTGATTATCCCATAAATAAAAAAAACTTGCTTTCTGTTATCTGATACATATATCTTTATGCAAATCTCGCTGAAATTATTAACAATTAATCTTGCATTTTTGTCAATTCTGCAAAAATTGCAATAATAAATGCACATAATGATTTCTGAATTAACAGTAGTTGAAAAATTGTTGATACTTGACTGTCACTGCTTTTTATCTAAAGGGAGCTACCATTTGATTTTTATGGGAGAAGGGGGGTTGTCCTAAGATGAAAAATTTTGTTCTGCATTTTTTTTAATTGTAATCACTGTCCTGTTTTTTTATTTTCATCCTTTTTTTTATTAGATTATCTTGACTTTTTATATACTTTGTCATCCTTCCTTATTTTGCCAAGTTGCTCATCCTGAAGGACATTGAAATTAAATCTGTTGTTTAAGACCTGAAATCATTTTATACTATAATATTTGTACCATGATTGTTTCGTTATTTCGAAAAATGACTACAGTGTTCCAAATAATTTGATACTGATAAAAAGAATAAAGATAATTGTATAATAGCTGATTGTTAGAAAAAAAAATTGATAGTGTTATAAATAAAAAAATGTTTTTTTTTATGATAAGTGTTATCATTTCATGAATTAATGATTAATTTATAGGATTAATAGCTTCAAAGGAGCTAAGCGAGTAAAACTTTTGTTCATATTTCGAAATAATAATTATGATTTTTAAATGCCGTAAAATGGCAATTTCTGTGATTCTTTTAGATATCATGTTTCTGAGAACACCATATTTTTTTAAGCTTAAATTTAATACCAAAAGTAGATACACGTACTACAACAATTTTTTTGTTCAGAATTTGAAATTGTGGATTTTACCTCAAATTTGATATTAATTAATATCTTTACAAAATGAGCCATTTTGACTAAGCACCTTTTCCTGGCCTGTCACCTTAAACAAGAAAGTAGATATCCCATAAATATTTTTTAGATGCACAGTACTGCAGTTTATGAATAAAATTTATATTTAAAATTAAATATTTAATGCATGAACAACTAGTGATAATACTTGATAAACTTTGTACAAAGTCGTAGAATGAAGAATTCTTTATTGGCTTTAATTTCTCTGAGATTTAAAAAAAAAATGAATTGACAGAAATAAAATAATATTTATTTTCCTACTTTTGTCATTTTATAGTCTGGATTTCCAGACTTGAAACACAATAGCATTATAGTTTTTCAATATCACAAAGACAAAATTTTATTTTCTGCATTCAAGACGGAGTTGTATTACATTTTTCTCTGTTTGATAAGGGTCATGTTCCGTCTGAAAAAATCTAAGAGCGGTTTAAGTTTATTTGTTTTAAGATATCAAAAAGCAATTTATGAAATATAGATGCCGTTGAAGTATCATGCTAAATTATTTAAAACAGCTAATGAAATATAAGGAAATGATTAGGAATGTGTTTCTAGAACAAAATTTGCAACTGGTCCAAATATTTTTTCCTTGAAATCAAATATATAATATAACAACAAAGTTTAAAAAAAAATATTCAATAGTAAGTCATGTTAGTATATTATTTTAATGTTTGGCAAATGTTTTTTTTTTCTCAGGCCATTGTTCTTCTGACACTAACTTTGCTTTAACAGATAAAGAGGATGACAATATGATTATCCTTTGAAGGATATTGAACTTGTCAAATAGAGAGTAAGTCCCAAAATAAATTGCTTCAAAAAAGCTAGAAACACACATACAGAAAATTTATTTATACGACAATATTTATCAATAGATCAAGAAAATACTATCTTGTTAGGTTACAGTAGAACTTGACTTGTCAGTTCTAGAAAATATTTTCTTGTTATGTCAGTGTCAGTTCTAGGATAGATTTTCTTGTTATGTCAGTGTTGAATTTGACTGTCAGTTCTAGAATAGATTTTTTTGTTATGTCAGAGTTGAATTTGACTGACAGTTACAGGATAGATTTTCTGGTTATGTCAGAGTTGAATTTGACTGTCAGTTCTATGATAGATTTTCTTGTTATATCAGTGTTGAATTTGACTGTCAGTTCTAGGATAGATTTTCTTGTTATGTCAGTGTTGAATTTGACTGTCAGTTCTAGGATAGATTTTCTGGTTATGTCAGTGTTGAATTTGACTGACAGTTCTAGGATAGATTTTCTGGTTATGTCAGTGTTGAATTTGACTGTCAGTTCTATGATAGATTTTCTTGTTATATCAGTGTTGAATTTGACTGTCAGTTCTAGGATAGATTTTCTTGTTATGTCAGTGTTGAATTTGACTGTCAGTTCTAGGATAGATTTTCTGGTTATGTCAGTGTTGAATTTGACTGACAGTTCTAGGATAGATTTTCTGGTTATGTCAGTGTTGAATTTGACTGACAGTTACATGATGGATTTTCTGGTTATGTCAGAGTTAAATTTGACTGACAGTTACAGGATAAATTTTCTGGTTATGTCAGAGTTGAATTTGACTGACATTCTGTTGGAAGATTTCTGATTATGTCAGAGTTGAATTTGACTGACAGTCTGTTAGAAGATTTCTGGTTATGTCAGAGTTGAATTTGACTGACAGTCTGTTAGAAGATTTCTGGTTATGTCAGAGTTGAATTTGACTGACAGTCTGTTGGAAGATTTCTGGTTATGTCAGAGTTGAATTTGACTGACAGTCTGTTAGAAGTTTTCTGGTTATGTCAGAGTTGAATTTGACTGACAGTCTGTTGGAAAATTTCTGGTTATGTCAGAGTTGAATTTGACTGACAGTCTGTTGGAAGATTTCTGGTTATGTCAGAGTTGAATTTGACTGACAGTCTGTTGGAAGATTTCTGGTTATGTCAGAGTTGAATTTGACTGACAGTCTGTTAGAAGATTTCTGGTTATGTCAGAGTTGAATTTGACTGACAGTCTGTTGGAAAATTTCTGGTTATGTCAGAGTTGAATTTGACTGACAGTCTGTTAGAAGATTTCTGGTTATGTCAGAGTTGAATTTGACTGACAGTCTGTTGGAAAATTTCTGGTTATGTCAGATTTGAATTTGACTGACAGTCTGTTAGAAGATTTCTGGTTATGTCAGAGTTGAATTTGACTGACAGTCTGTTGGAAAATTTCTGGTTATGTCAGAGTTGAATTTGACTGACAGTCTGTTAGAAGATTTCTGGTTATGTCAGAGTTGAATTTGACTGACAGTCTGTTGGAAGATTTCTGGTTATGTCAGAGCTGGAAGTCAGCAGAAGTCCTGGTGATGTTTTGGGGGAATTTAATTGACATTCAGAAGAAGTTATTTTCTGGTTTTGTCAGAGTTGAATAGTGGACTGAAAGTTCCAGAATAGAAGTATTACCGGTAGTCCCAGATTTTTTTTATTGTCCCAGGAAATATTTCCTGGTCATTATAACCGATGAATGTGTGACTTTCAGGAAATATTTAATAGATTTTATTGTTGCCATTACTACAATACCTCTGTATATTTGTAAAAATGACAAAAGTATATGATTAGTAATCTGATCCCCCCTTTTTTCACATATTACACTGTAGTTCTCCTGTATTATTACCTGCTAATCAAGAAAGCAAGAGGTGTGAAATGTACAAGGATGAAATTACACGATTGTTGTAAAGGGTGTTGACATTTAGCATTTTTTGTTACATTATAATGCAACTTCACAATATTTTATGGATCATATTTGGTGCTTTATAACACATAGTAATAAATTATGATTGCATTAGGATATGGGATAGATAGTAATAATACTTAAAATTGAGAATGGAAATCAGGAATATGTCAAAGAGACAACAACCTGACCATCAGAGCAGAAAATTGCCAAAGGCCACCTCTGGGTCTTCAACACTGCAAAAAAATGCAGCACCAGGAGGGGGTGCCAGTTGACCCCTAAACAAAAATGTACACTAGTTCAGTTAAAATAGATGCCATACTTAACTTAGAAACATATAAACGAAATAAAATTTGAAAAAAGCAGACAAGACTAACAAAGGTCAGAGATTTACATGTCTACAAATGCTTGAATGGGATTGGTCTATTAGAATTTATTCCTAAAGATTTGCAATTCAATAGACCTGCAGGAACTGTCTTCGTTATCATTGTGAAAACTAAATCCATTTCACTGTGATGTATTCTTGTGCAATACATAAGAATGGAATTTCTAAGTTTCAGTACGGTATAGTGATATTTAAAGAAAAAAAAATCTATATTTTTTCTAATATGTAAAAGGGGTTGATCATTTATTCCATACTTTACACAGGTGTACTTTGGACTCTTATTCAGTTTGTGTGTGCGTGGGCCCGGAGTTTACATATCAATTCGTGTGATATATTATAGCTTTTGATTTTGCCATTTGATTGGGGACTTTCTGTTTTGAACATTCCTTAAGTTCAGTACTTTTGAGATTTTTTACTTTTTACACGTCAATAACCTCTGAAAAATGTGTTTAATCCTAATATCAAACACCTTGTTGAAATGATAGGGAGTAGCATGAAAAACTTATTATAAGTATGGCAAGAATCACTAATGAGAAAAGAAAAAACTTTATAATGGGTCATTTGACACTTAGAAGTACAATTGTACATAATTTCTTTGCTTTATTATTAAAGGAGACAGCAACCCAGAGACACAATTATTTAAAAGACATATTTTTCTGTTTCTCAATACTGCGATATCATATTTTTATTTTTGTGGATTAAAGAAAAATCATATTTTTGTGGGTGTGTTTGATTTATAATTTGATAAATGTCTACAATAGAAAAAAGAAGAATATGTGTACCCATCCATGACACAAAATCGGTTCATCCACAGCAAAAACACACACACACATAACTAAGGAACAGCATGTTTAGGGAGCTACCATTTGATTTTTATGGGGGGGCTAGGATGAAATTTGAAAAAAAATAGGCAGGACAGGAGTTTTGAGTAAAAAAAAAAGGCAGGATGAGACACTTGCAAAAAAAAAAAGTCAGGACGACAATTTAGGTAAGAAAAAGTCAGGATAAATAAACTAAAAAAAAAAGGCAGGACAGAGATTACAGCTAAAAAAAAATGCAGGACAAAATTTTTCATCCTAGCCCCCCATAAAAATCAAATGGTAGCTCCCTTATTGCTGTTCTTCATCTCAAAGTCACGGTGAGGACTTCAACACAGAGCAAAAAACTCTCACCTCACTGCTAGTTTGAGACGGCCCCTATCACATGTTTAAGTGGAATTCTTTCTAAAAATAAATTAGCCAGCCTGTATAAAGATTGTTCTTTAAAATAAAACTATCTTCAAAAAATTAGGTGTAAAGAGTTTGTCTTGTTAAGGTTGAAACAAATGTGCTTTTTAGTGCCAGGTCCAGGAAATTATATGTTTTAATGAAAAACTTAAATATTAT
Organism: Mytilus galloprovincialis; assembly: GCF_965363235.1. Lineage (NCBI taxonomy): Eukaryota > Metazoa > Mollusca > Bivalvia > Mytilida > Mytilidae > Mytilus > Mytilus galloprovincialis. Next base: position 30,842,150 of record NC_134850.1, read on the forward strand.
AAGATGTATAAAATGTCAGATAAGTGACAATAAGCCAGTGACACATCTGTATTGAAGGTGAACAAATTGATGATAACTTTATAATACTTTTGTTAAATTAAATAATAAATATTAATTTCTGTTTCAAATTGACATTTATTTTTGATAAGGTTCAAGTGAAAGTATGGTGTTTAGTTAACCCAGTCATAGATTACCTTAGCCGTATTTGGCACAACTTTTTGGAATTTTGGGTCCTTCTGATGCCCTTCAACTTTATACTTGTTTGGCTTTATAACTATTATGATCTGAGTGTCACTGAGGAGTCTTATCTAGACAAGGCGGGAGTCTGGTATATAAAATTATAAGCCTGGTACCTATTAGCTATTTAAGGTATTGTAGTTCAGGCTTTCATTTGAATGAAATAATTAGGACAGCATTTATATTAGAAGATTTTAGTCAAGACAGGGGTTAGGGGTGGGGCATTTTGGGATTGTAATTTTTAAAAAAGCCTGTATTATCTTATTCTTATCTTTGATTGTGAACAGTGAAGTGAGTTCCATTTTTTAGTGTTATTAAAGTAAAAAGATGTGTTATGATTGCAAATGAGACAACTATCCACCAAAGTTCAAATGAAGTGGATGTAAGCAATTGTAGGCAACGGTATGGCCTTCAACAATGAGAAAAACTCATACTGTGTTGTCAACTATAAAAGGCCCTAAAACAAGAAAAATGTAAAACATTTCAATATTTACCAGAATGCATTAGATTCTGAAATGGGTATTTAAAGCAATGAAATACTGCAGTTCTGTAACTTCCTACCATGCAAACTGCAAAGGCTGTATAGCCAGTCAAGGTCGTTAAAAACTTCCATCATCGAGTTCTGTTACCTTAAAACACTCAATGAGCTTTATGTACTGTATATAATACTATATGTATAGCCTGTCATTCCTGTATATAAGAGGAACACGATTTGAACATTTACAAAAAAACAAGTTACTTCTATATGGAAATTGACCACTACCACATGAACTTTTGTTTTGGTCACCAAGTGGTCATTATTGGTCATTGACAGCAGTGGTCTTAATAATGTCAAGTATATTTATTGCCGAGCATTTAAATTAATAATATATTTGTCAACAGAACTGTCTTGAAGGTTGGCCTTACCTGAACTCCTTATATGTTTTTCTTGTCATAAATATGACAGCCTGATTATGAATATTGATAAAGCAGACAAAACAGTCCCCCATCAATCATAACATACTTTCTAAATTATGATTTTCATAAGTTGACATTAAGTAGTGGGACCACTCATGTAGCTAGACAAGATTTAATATGGCAGTAAATCATACGGAGAACCTTGAAAATTTTAAATTCAGGATGCAATGACAAGTACTTTATTTGTGCCGCCTACATTTCCTTGCTACAAAGGGTAAGACTGCTGTATCTGTCCTGGAGACTCTTTTAAAAAAAAATCTTAATAGTAAAAATACTTGTAAGTCATACACATTTCAGTATAACTTATGATCAACATGTATGATTTTGTGGAAAGAGTCACAGGAATAGATCAACGTATAGTGGTATTTGGCAAAACCTTTCAGAATTAGTAGTATAATTAAGAGATAACTGTATTGTATTTGAAGCTTTAATGATTTCCATCAGTAGTTTTACTGTCGCAAATTTAGTTTACCTGGCGACGCTGAGCGGAGACAGGTAAATGGGTATTTGCGACAGTAAAACTACAGATTGATGTCCACAAAGCTTTAAATACAATACAGTTATCTCTATTACAATGCAAAACAAGTTCATAATTAAATTTCAATCATTATTTTAGTGTTAAATCTTAATTAAAGAAAATTCCGTGAAAATATGTTATCTTCTTTGGTCCCTACACTAGGTGACTTTGTAGGTATGCTTCTGGCGTCAAACATAAACACCGGGCGTTTGCTGGCTTTTGTGCCGCTTCAGAATGTAATAAAATTTGATAAAAAGAAGATTTTTAGCTACAACAAGTGAGTTTTTATACAACCGCAAAAATTTTAATTTTTCGTTGTATATTGCTATCACGTTGGCGTCGTCGTCGTCGTCGGTGTCCGAATACTTTTAGTTTTCGCACTCTAACTTTAGTAAAAGTGAATAGAAATCTATGAAATTTTAACACAAGGTTTATGACCACAAAAGGAAGTTTGGGATTGATTTTGGGAGTTTTGATCCCAACATTTTAGGAATTAGGGGCCAAAAAGGGCCCAAATAAGCATTTTCTTGGTTTTCGCACAATAACTTAAGTTTAAGTAAATAGAAATCTATGAAATTTTGACACAAGGTTTATGACCATAAAAGGAAGGTTGGGATTGATTTTGGGAGTTTTGGTTCTAACAGTTTAGGAATTAGGGGCCAAAAAAGGGCCCAAATAAGCATTATTCTTGGTTTTCGCACAATAACTTTAGTTTAAGTAAATAGAAATCAATGAAATTTAAACACAAGGTTTATGACCACAAAAGGAAGGTTGGTATTGATTTTGTAAATAGAAATCTATGAAATTTAAACACAAGGTTTATGACCACTAAAGGAAGGTTGGGTTTGATTTTGGGAGGTTTGGTCCCAACAGTTTAGGAATAATTGGGGTTCTTTGATATGCCGAATCTAACTGTGTATGTAGATTCTTAATTTTTGGTCCCGTTTTCAAATTGGTCTACATTAAGGTACGAAGGGTCCAAAATTATACTTAGTTTGATTTTGACAAAAATTCAATCCTTGGGGTTCTTTGATATGCTGAATCTAAAAATGTACTTAGATTTTTGATTATTGGCCCAGTTTTCAAGTTGGTCCAAATCAGGTCCAAATTAAACTTTGTTTGATTTCATCAAAAATTGAATAATTGGGGTTCTTTGATATGCCAAATCTTACTGTGTATGTAGATTCTTAATTTTTAATCCCGTTTTCAAATTGGTCTACATTAAAGTCCAAAGGGTCCAAAATTAAACTAAGTTTGATTTTAACAAAAATTGAATTCTTGAGCTTTTTTGATATGCTGAATCTAAACATGTACTTAGATTTTTGATTATGGGCCCAGTTTTCAAGTTGGTTTAAATCAGGATCCAAAATTATTATATTAAATATTGTGCAATAGCAAGAAATTTTCAATTGCACAGTATTCAGCAATAGCAAGAAATATATAATTGCACAATATTGTGCAATAGCAAGAAATTTTCAATTGATTGGAGTTATCTTTCTTTGTCCAGAATAGTAGTTGAATCAACTTAAATCATTGTTTTATACAATATACAATGTATATTCACTTTTACTACCAATACTACCAACTGATAAATTAAAACAATCTTTACCATTCAGTGATAACAAGCACCTTTTGTTACATTTTAATATTTTATGATGTGTTTAAATGAGTAGTTATTGTTGCAAACGCCATTAGAAATTTGAATTGAGATCAGTTTTGGAAAAAGGGAAAAGGGAATGTGAAAAAAAAGGGGGGGTTAAATTTTTTTCTCATTTCAGATTTCATAAATAAAAAGAAAATTTCTTCAAACATTTTTTGAGAGGATTAATATTCAACAGCATAGTGAATTGCTCAAAGGAAAAAAAAGTATTTTAAGTTCATTAGACCACATTCATTCTGTGTCAGAAACCTATGCTGTGTCAACTATTTAATCACAATCCAAATTTAGAGCTGAATCCAGCTTGAATGTTGTGTCCATACTTGCCCCAACCGTTCAGGGTTCAACCTCTGCGGTCGTATAAAGCTGTGCCCTGCGGAGCATCTGGTTTGGCTTATTATTGTAGAAATAACATGTCAATACATTTATCAATTCAAAATGTCAGCTTCCTTAGTTACAGACAAGGAGATAGAGAATTTTACGCTAACTGTCATCCAATCAGAACCATTGACACACAATAATTGCATTAGAATATTATTTCAATTCTCTTCAACTTTGTTCTTTATTTGGCCTTTTTAAAAAAATTTTATTTGAGCATTATTGATGAGTTTTTTTTAGAGGGAATTTGCTTACAAAATTAAAGCCTGTTTTTTTTTAATAATTTTCCCCCTAGCCTGCTACAAAAACATGGAAAGTTAGACATAAGTGATGCTTTTCAAGGGGTGATGATCATGCATCAACAATTATTTTTTCTGCAAAAGTTTTCTGCTTAAGTCAGTTTGAGCGGAACTATTTTTCCGATAGATCAATGATATTTTATTTAAAGTTGTATGACCATCAGTTTGATAACTGTTTTGGGGCCCTGTATACTAGGTCAGTGACTTTGAATTTAAAAACAATTTTCTATGTTATCTTTTCTGCTTAATGCAGTTTGATAGGAAATTCTTTCCCTCAAAATCCATCCCCCTTTCTCTTGTATGAGAATATACTTTTTATGCCCCACCTACGATAGTAGAGGGGCATTATGTTTTCTGGTCTGTGCGTCCGTTCGTCCGTCCGTTCGTTCGTTCGTCCGTTCGTCCGTTCGTCCGTCTGTCCCGCTTCAGGTTAAAGTTTTTGGTCGAGGTAGTTTTTGATGAAGTGTAAGTCCAATCGACTTCAAACTTAGTACACATGTTCCTTATGATATGATCTTTCTAATTTAAATGCCAAATTAGAGTTTTGACCCCAATTTTACGGTTCACTGATAGAAAATGATTTCAGGTTAAAGTTTTTGGCTTCAGGTTAAAGTTTTTGGTCAAGGTAGTTTTTGATGAAGTTGAAGTCCAATCAACTTGAAACTTAGTATACATGTGCCCTATGATATGATCTTTCTAATTTAAATGCCAAATTAGAGTTTTGACCCCAATTTTACGGTTCACTGAACATAGAAAATGATAGTGCAAATTTCAGGTTAAAGTTTTTGGCTTCAGGTTAAAGTTTTTGGTCAAGGTAGTTTTTGATGAAGTTGAAGTCCAATCAACTTGAAACTTAGTATACATGTGCCCTATGATATGATCTTTCTAATTTAAATGCCAAATTAGAGTTTTGACCCCAATTTTACGGTTCACTGAACATAGAAAATGATAGTGCAAATTTCAGGTTAAAGTTTTTGGTCAAGGTAGTTTTTGATGAAGTTGAAGTCCAATCAACTTGAAACTTAGTATACATGTGCCCTATGATATGATCTTTCTAATTTAAATGCCAAATTAGAGTTTTGACCCCAATTTTACGGTTCACTGAACATAGAAAATGATAGTGCAAATTTCAGGTTAAAGTTTTTGGTCAAGGTAGTTTTTGATAAAGTAGAAGTCCAATCAACTTGAAACTTAGTATACATGTTCCCTTTGATAAGATCATTCTAATTTTAATGCCAAATTAGAGAATTTATTCCAATTTCACAGTCCTTTAAACATAGAAAATGATAGTGTGAGTGGGGCATCCGTGTACTGTGGACACATTCTTGTTTTTGTATGCTTTTCCAACATATCTCCAGGGGAGGGGGGTGGTTCAGAACTTTTTGTAAAGGGAGGGGTCGGGGCACTGACTGAACGAAGGGGGGCCCACCCCAGTCATGCTTATTTAATTCTTTCTATAATCAACACAATTTTTCCCACAAAAGCGGGGCCCATTCCCCCCTGGATCTGCCTATGATCTCTCAGTTCCATACCCTGGCTTCTACTTTCCTCCCCTTAATATTCCTGCTATTTTATTTTAGGATTAATCTAAATAAACCTTAAGGATGTATTCTTCTGACTTTTCAGTCTCGTTCAGTCTCGTTGAAATCTCGTTCTTAAATTATTTCCAAAACATGTGATGATCATAGAAGTAAAAAATATCAATGAATTTTAATAATATTATTACCAAACATAACTCAGTGAAAAAATGTGTATTTACAATGAACGGTTTTTGAGTAATCCAGTTTTCAAATTTTACGACCAATCAAGTCAGTATTTTCAGCCAAAATTTTGAGGAAATGGGTGAGGGATACAAAAAATGATTTTACAAGAATCATGTACATCCCATATCATTTTGGTCTTTTCAAATTTCTTAGATATGTATTTTTTCAATCATTTATAACAAAAAAGTTGAAATAATATGCATTTTGTTCTTTAAAAACCGACAAAAATCACAAAAATACTAAATTGACAGCATGGTAAATTTTACACAAAAAAGCTTCAAAATCTGATAAAACTTTTTTATATTAACATTTACCTATAGTTTTTTTATGTAAAATTTATTCATATTGGTCCATTTAATCTTGATAGAAAGTATGAAAAAAAGTTTAATTGTGGAACTGTGATCTTTTTCACGATAATAGCCAAAAAAAGGTAAAATTTGATGAAAAATGGGAAAATCATCAAAATTGGGCATTTTCAAAGGGCCGCAGGAAAAAAAGAAGTGCACCACCATATGATTTTTTCTTCACCAATTATTTTGTTACAGTCTTATAAACCCAAAAATCAGGTTAAGAAAAAAAGTTTTGGCTCCTCAGAGGTGTACATCCTTAAAAATCCTTCAAAGTTATTTCTACCTTACAAGTATTATTTTAGTACACTACATCAGTGTCCTTATAAAGTCCTCATAGTGTCATTTGATTCATTGTTTTTGATATGTGTAAAGCGTTTCAGATTTTACCCTGAAATATTAGTTGTAATCAAGATACATTAGTTCCAATATCCTTTATCTAGTTTAATTAGATTCAAGTGTACTGCTGTTTGTCTGTATGTCTGACTTTCTGTTTGTCTGTCTTTATGGATCTATAGGGTGTACAGCTTTTTTGCATAAATCTATAGGGTGTACAGCTTTTTTGCATAAATCATAATTTTTTGTTGAATATTAAAAAAATTGGGGTAGATTAGCTAGATGTTTTTGATAGAGAATACAAATTTTGAAAAATCCCTTTTTTGAACAAAGAATCTCAAAAAGTTGAGTAGGGCTTGCAGACCATTTATACTGTTGCTGTGGTCCATATTAATGAAGTGCTTATATCATTTTTCTGAAAATTGTGGGAAAAACTTCTTTTGAGGTACATCTTTTTGTATAAGGATTTCAACAAAATTGATATCTATGTACATTGAATGCCATTTAAAATTTTCCATAAGGTTACCAAAGCATGTAACCATATTAAGTGCTTGAATCTCGGGGATATCTAAATAGAACCTGATATCCTGGATAAATTCATGGTGTCAAAATGTATTTGTCAACCACCATTTCCAACATGGCTTCCAAAGTATTTCAACATGTATAGTGCTCCGATTTCAACATAATTAGATATCTAACAGAATATATCATAAATTAATTCTGCTGTTAAGCTTCAAATTTCAAATTTTCTGTTGGTAACCAATTTCCGAATGCCATTGTTTTAAGATAAATACATAAAATGGATAATGTGTATTTAGTGATGCCCTCAATTTCATGTTTCACTCGAAAATTGATACTCAAGTTTTACATGTATTCCAATTCCTTAAATGATTGTATCAGTATAAATCAAAAATTTAAAGCAGGCCCTTTTCCCTCATGTCAGTTTTTTAGGGAATTTTTAAAACTGTTTTTGTTTACAAACTGCTTTTCTTTTATTCTTGATATTTTTTGTATTAGAGTTTGTCTGTAATGCAAAAGTGTCAGCAATAGCTTCTGTCTCTGAAAATGTAATATTGTGTCTGTATCAGCTTTCCTCTTGTCTGAAACAGCTTTCCTCTGAAAATGTAATATTGTGTCTGAAACAGCTTTCCTATGAAAATGTAATATTATGTCTGAGACAGCTTTCCTCTGATAATGCAAAATTTGCCAAAAACAGCTTTCCTCTCTGATAGTTTAAAAATGTGTCTTGAACAGCTTTCATCTCTGAAAAAAAACAGAATGTTACGGAAACAGCTTTCCACACTGAGAATTTAAAGAGTGTGTACCACCTTAAGGTTAGTGTTGATTTCATTCATTCTATCTCATCTTGAATCCCTGTGAAAATAATTGTTTTTGAAAGGTAAATTGAAAGAAAAATTGTGAACTTTTTTTTCTTGTTTAAACAGTTTCTCTTTATTTATATATTAACTAAAAGCAGTAACAGCTACTGACATTTAAAGCTATATTATTGTATTGGTATGATTTCAGTATCAATAATCCCTAACATTGATGAATATTATATGACTTATGGGACTCAATTTGAGAATGACGTTTTGTGGTAAAATTATTCAAATTCATAAAATCTAAGGCAAAGAAAATTCACTGTTCCTTACTACTACGGTTAATAAGATTAATTTTGTCTGACCTATGAAATTAAAATATATGATGTTAGTAAAATTAATCAAGTTCACATAATCTATATTTATTGTAAATTCCCTGTTTTAATTCTAGAAAATATGACGTAATTTCTTCATTTATTTCAAATTAAATTTGGAAACTTATACAGGTATTTCGCCTAAATGGGGGAAAACCCTTATAAAAATTTTGAATTGAATAAAACCAATATAGAAATAGGAAGATGTGGTTTGATTGCAAATGTGACATCTCTCCACAAAAGACAGAATGATGTAGAAGCATTCGAACAACTATAGGTCACTGTAATTCCTTCAACAATGAGAAAAACCCAAACTACACAGCAAATTATAAAAGATTATTATTTAATATAATTTTTCATTGTAGAAAAAGTTAGGTAAAAATTGGAAAAAAAGTGATATTCTTGAAATTTGTGACGATAATATCCAAATTATATTATGTACCTGTGGTCTTATTATAATTTGTTGTGGTACCGTAAGGACATCATAATGTCGCCTACAGGTAGCCATAACTGTCAAATTCATTGTCTTCTTACAAATGACTAGCATTAATAACACGGGGGAGGACACTTGTCGATTTTACCTGATGACATTTTGCTCCAATCACATGTTGTCGTGGTTTGTGGCAGTGACAGGGAACATGCTTGATTTGGGTTTTAATTTTTGATGGAGTCGCCAGTATAATCCCCCGTTTTTATACTGAATGTTTAAGATGTAGTATTTTTTTTAAATTGTAATTTAGGCAGGGAACATGCTTGATTTTGGTTTTAATTTTTAATGGAATTGCCAATATAAACCCCCATTTTTATACTGAGTTTTCAAAATGAAGTATTTTTCTAAAAAAATAATTTAGACAGGGAACATGCTTGATTTGGGTTTTAATTTTTATTGGAGTTATCAATATAATCTCCCATTTTTATACTGAGTGTTTAAAATGTAGTATTTTTGAAATTTTTTATTTATTTGATGGTGTAAAAAAAAATGTTTTTTTTAAAGTTGAAGCTTTAATCAACAGATATGTAAGGTATTGATAAATCTAGAATTTTATACTATAGTATTAATGAATGGGTGTTTTATAATGGCCCTGTTGTATGTCCAAGGTTTGTAATAATGGTCGAGGAAGTCTGTAATGGCCAGAGGCAACGCAGAGGGCCATTACAGACATCCGAGGCCATTATTACTGACCGAGGACATAGAAAAGGGCCATTATAAAAACACTCATTTCTTAATACATTTATTAACCAACTGAACAAAAGTGTATGTGTTGCTGCCAACTTGATATACCCTCTTACTCTTTTAATGACAGTTTAGTTTGAAAAAAAAATATTTGTACTTCACCATGATAAAGCTTTTAAATATACCAAATATCCAAGATATAAAGTTGAAAGAAGTTATGTGTTGAAAAACAGGATGAACAGTGATCCCTTTATATGGTTCTTTAATGTTGGTTGCTGGTTACTAAATGAAATAAAATACAAAAAGGTATTATACTCTTTACAACTGAATTTTATTAACTTTATTAAAAACCCTAACCGGGCTTAATACAGACAAACTGGGCATTAATACAGGGCCATTACAGAAAAAACAAGGCCATTACAGAAAAACATGGCCATTAAAGAAAAACAGTGCCATTACAGAAAAAACAGGGCCATTACAGAAAAAACAGGGCCATTACAGAAAAACGGCCATTACAGAAAATATGTAATTTGTAATAAACAGTCATTTTTGGCTATAATGTACTCAGATGGTTAATAAAAGAAAATATTCCCACTTTTGGAAAAAAATGAAAAGTAGAAAAGTAAGCAACTCATTTCACAAAAAAATCTTATGAGAAATAATACCTTTAAGTCATGAACATTTCAGTTTTTAAGTAACAATAAATTTTACTCCAGTTGTAAGATTTTTTTTGTGAAAAAAGCCCAAGAGTCTAAAACACTTAAAAAATACAGCACTTGACATGTTTTTATAGAAAAACAAAACTTATACTTTTAACATCACAGAACAAGAAAAAAAAATATCATAGGACATACAATGTCATCAGAATATATTGTGGCATCATTCAGCAGACAGTATAGTCTGCTTTTGGAGTTCTGGTAGTCCCTGAAGTACTTTCTCAGATCTAGGATTTCAGAAAACCTTGCATAATGAGCAGTACTCTAGTGGTTTTAACTATTTCACCATTTGATAATACTTATGGCTCGTTGAACTGTGTTGTGACAAGTTGCTACTATGTCACATGTTCTTTGAGCGAGCTTGATTAATTATTATAAGCAAGTGCTATACTTGGTATATACACTTGTATTTATGATTTTGTGTTTAGAGGTTCTTCATAATTAGTTGTAAATATTATTGCATTAAGAAATTAAAAACATGTGATTTTGGTTCTCATACTTTTGACAGATTAAATTATACTTTTGGAAATATAAAACATTGTACAAAAACGTTAACAAAATCAGTTAAAATTATTGATAGGTTTTGCATGGAATTCATTTTTGAGATACTTGATTTTTTTGTAAAATTGCGGGAAAAGGCAGACACAGACTTTTACCTTATGTTTTATAGCATTGGCATACAAATCTTTATCAAAATTTTTAGAATCTGCTTAAATTTTGGTAATGACATTTTTATAAGCAATTGAAGTCTTCTATGAAAGTGCCAGCAAAATTTTGGGCAAAATGTTTAACCCTTTTTGTAAAAAAACAAACCTATCATGAGTCCAAACATCTGACAAAAATTTCTAAACCTAACCTGACTACGTCCTTAAACCACATGCTTTGACAAAAAGATAACATTAATTGAAATAAGATGTGATTAATGTAAAAAAAAAGTGCCTAGCTCCAAGACGATTTTTTGCAATATTTTTTTTTATAATTTTTTCTAAGCGAAGCCAAAGGTTGATTTTTTTTCAATTTTTTTTTTAAAAATAAATATTTTTAATGTAAAAATAAGTATTTTTAATATAAAAAAGGGACTTTAACACCCTCTATACCTCACCTCAATCTCACACTGATCCATTGATTAAGTATGCATGTATTATGACATTATTAAATGATGTTGACTGGAATAGATACATTGATTGATTGTTATTTGCTTTAGGTCCAGTGGCAAATATTTCATGCATGTTCAGGATGATTATAGATACATGTACAAAGTTTGCTACCCAATAGTGTGTTCTCCATTGTAGTTTTCTGTGATTCTTTCTTGTTTGATTTTTTTGAAGACTGTGCGTTTGCATATGTGATTGGCAAGCTTATATGCTCACTAATTTATGGCAATCATTTGCAGTTCAAAAGGTCATGTCAAACAACTAGAACCGACTAAAAATAGGTGCAAAATAAAGTGTTTCATCTTTGACAAAATTATTATTTCATGGTAATGCTAATTTAAATATGAAATTTATTACATTTTTATTTGATGTAGATTTCAATGATATGACTAATAACCCAAATAAAAACAATATTATGAAGTTGTCATTAATTTCATATAAAACATAAATGCTTAACAATGTTCTTTTCCTTATATATGTATTCTCTTTATGCCCCTGGTGGGCCCTTAATTGGAAATAAAATATATCTTATATTATAGGGTTATTGCATGAATATTGGGGAATATTGTCCCGAGTAGAATTTTTATATTGCACGAGCTTGCGAGTGCAATATATGTTCTACGAGGGACAATATTCCCCAATATTCATGCAATAACCCTTTTATTGTATAGCAATATAATATTTGAAAGTAAAAATTGGTTTAAACTAAGATTTTGTCATTGATGACGTCATGAATTTTGAAGATTTATTGCACTAGTGCAATAATAGAATTTATTGCAGGCTAACTTTTGGTTACTTTCTGTTGGAAATATTATATTACTATACAATAATATCTTATCTTATCTTATATGTAATTGTTACTTTGTTTACACAAAAAATGAGCTTTTGAATTCTGCATAAATTTATTGATAATGATTTATTTGGATAAATTTATGCATATGTATTAATTGATAGTTAACTGACATGTCCCACCCATCTATTACAGAATTAAAATCAGATGAAAAGCCATTTATTGTTATTATTACAAAATAGATATGCTCTTGATTTCAAGAAATTAATTGTTCCCAAAGCTTTTAGAAATCAACTGGCTATGATTTGGTCCAGTTAACCACATACTTCTTAAATGGACCAGACACTTTTTTTTACAGGACTTTTACACTTATCATATGGACAAAAATTAAAGTTTACTGGTCATTTGGTCCAGTAATGTTTATCACTTAACAGGACCAAACCAATTTTTACTGGACATTGCCAATTCATGCAATTGTCTGGCAATTTGATCATGTGTATTTTTAACAGCGCATTTAATATACATGTTATTAAATATGAAATTAACCTTAGCGCAAGTTACAACATATATCACACTTTTGAACATGTTTGGGCTTTTATAACTTTCTATACACGATTGATTTTGCTCATTGTTGAAGGTGGTACAGTGAGCTAAAATTGTTGACACCATTGTCCTTTAGCCAGAGTGGTGTATTTTTTTTTACATGTTCTTATTTTTTACTACATGTTATATGTAGAATCCCACATCTAGTTTACTTCAAATTACTATGGGTATAATATTGACCTTGACTACCCCCTGAAGCTCTCACACAGTCAGTAGCTTACCCAATTAAAAGCTTGGTATATTTGATGACTTATTTCAAATCATGTTAGGGAGGGAAGAGAATGAAAATAGCCCCAAAAAAAACAACAGTACTAGAACAATTGAATATCAAAAACGGAGAAAAGGATAAAAAATACTATGTCGTTTCTATAGCTTGGGAAAGTACTTTAATTACTACGTTGTTCTGTTAATTTTTGTGAGAAAATGATAATTTTGAAATGAATATGTGTTGGCAGTATAATTAATTACTTTCAATGTCAGTTGAGAGTGACATTTTATAAGTGAAATATAAGTACCACTTACTGTTGGTGCTGAGAACAGAGAGTCAGACAACATTTCCTACATGTCTGTTATGGAGGACAAGGTCATCTCCATTGTTAACAAAAGGAAATTTCAGACCCGCCAAGCAACTGTGGACTCATTTATTTTGTGGGTACCAATTCAGTCGGAAACCCGGTTGAAATAGAACAAAAGAATTGAAGCTCTTTGTTAGAGAAGGCGATAAATGTGTACTGTATTGTTTACTATTGTGACAAAATTTTTAAAAGTTAATAGAAACAAACAGAATTACAATTTTCTTCTCAATTACAAGGTGTTTTATTTTAAAAACACCATTTGCATAAGTTTTCAATTTATCTAGTACATAGTTAAGCAGAACAATTAGATTTCAAGTCAACGACATGGGTATCTTTCAAGTTGGATGAAGAAAATGCATAACCTCCGATTTTTTTGAAAAAATTACCACGGACGGAAAACATATCAATCTATCAGTTCAAAAATTTTCGTGTCTGCCCTTCCATTATGTGACTCAAGAAAAAATTCTAAAAAATGGGTAACAATTGTATCGAAAAGAGAAAATCGAGTGCACCTTTTTATGTTAGGGTGTGTTTGAGTTGAATATTTTGTCTTGATATCGTACAAAGTAAGAATATTTCATACATCGTCTCGCTTCAGATTCTATAATTTTTATATATCAAAGCTACAGATTGACTTATATAACACACATAAATAACAGAACTAAAAGATTAAATATATGGGTCAATTGAAATACCTATCTAATGAGTCACAAAAACAGAGAAGGTGTGTTCGAATAGCTATTTTTTTACTGAAAGTACCTAACGACAGTCTTTCAAGTTGGATGATGAAAAAGCATATCTTTGAAAAATTTTAATTTTTTGTGTGTGAAAACTAGGGTTAATAGTCTTTATACACTAAAAAAAAATCTAGTCTGCCATTCCACAAAATTTTTAATTAGAATGTTTATGAATTTTCGAAAATTCCACCTGACAACCGATCAGACAATAGTTTTAAGTTGAATCAATGCAGACAATATCATTAACTGATGCTCATTAGCTAGTTGATACATTTCTCTTGTAAAATGCAACTGACATATAAGGATCGTAATAGTGCTATGTGGATAAATTTGTCGGTTTCCAAGAGCAAAATTGGTAGCGCGTCATCCCTACCATGGCTTCCATTTCTACGATTGTGAAAATGAACTGGCGTAATGGGGAGATAATTCTGACGAAATAGAATCCTGACTGAATTTTTGTGGTTTGAGGAAACTTGCATATTGGTGGATATTTAATTTCAAGGTTTTAGCAAAGTCTGCATACATTCCTTTAGAAAACTTGTAATTCGTTAAACATTTATATTTGTATTTGTGTCTCCCCTGTACCAACAAAATCCACGAAAATTGGTATTATAGCGATAAGGTGTATTAGACAGTAGACCTTTGAATTAAGGTTAAAACACATTGGTATAACTACAGTGGTACAAGAAAAGGGATAAGACAGGTTTTTTGCTGAATAGAGTTTACCTTTTCTGCAGGTTTGACTGTACATGTATTTATTTTTTGGTGATGTACAGTAAAACAAAGATTTTCTTTTCATTGGTTCATTTCGTGCAGTGATTTTATTTTAAAACTTAGTACATACTGGTATTTGATTTCATTGCTTTGGTAAAGTCTGCATACAACCTTACAGAAAAAGTGTAATCGTTGAAAATTTAAATCTGTGATTTATCGGTTCCTACAAATTCCATGAAAATTGGTATCCGATGAAAAATATTGAAACCTACGCTTATACAAGTGTACTTTTCATTCAACCTTACAATCACTGTATGAAATAACTTATTGTCCTGGAAATGTATATTCAGTAGTCTGTCAGCAATCTGGCTCAATTAGTAATAACTGATATCTATTTTACTTCTTTGAATTACTCAATATAACCGTGGCTGGTTTCATTGAGTGGTTGACTTTCTGCACATACAAATTGTACTTTTCAGTAGGGCTTCATTGGGTCATTTGGTACATTAATTTTATTTTAAAACATAGTATATCGGTAACGTCTTAGACCTAGACTTTGACTCTCTTATGAATTACTATATATAACCATGGATGGTTTTATTGAGAGGTTGACTTTCTGCATATACAAATGTACTAATTTCATTGGCTCATTTCGTACAGTGATTTTATTTTAAAACACGGTATATCGGTAACGTCTTAGACTTAGACTTTTGACTCTCTTATAAAATTGAGAATGGAAATGGGGAATGTGTCAAAGAGACAACAACCCGCCCAAATAAAAAACAACAGCAGAGGGTCACCAACAGGTCTTCAATGTAGCGAGAAATTCCCGCACCCGGAGGCGTCCTTCAGCTGGCCCCTAAACAAATATATACTAGTCCAGTGATAATGAACGCCATACTAATTTCCAAATTGTACACAAGAAACTAAAATTAAAATAATACAAGACTAACAAAGGCCAGAGGCTCCTGACTTGGGACAGGCGCAAAAATGCGGCGGGGTTAAACATGTTTGTGAGATCTCAACCCTCCCCCTATACCTCTAACCAATGTAGTAAAGTAAACGCATAACAATACGCACATTAAAATTCAGTTCAAGAGAAATCCGAGTCTGATGTCAGAAGATGTAACCAAAGAAAATAAACAAAATGACAATAATACATAAATAACAACAGACTACTAGCAGTTAACTGACATGCCAGCTCCAGACTTCAACTAAACTGACTGAAAGATTATGATTTCATCATATGAACATCAGGCACAATCCTTCCCGTTAGGGGTTTAGTATCATACCATCATAACATATATGAGAAGAACATAACCCGTGTCATGCCAACAACTGTTTTTAGAATAAATGTGTTTAGTTCCGATGCAAAGACCTTATCAGTGACTCAATATTAACGCCAAAATATGCAATCTTTAATGACTTGACAACAGTATCGTAATTATATCCCTTCTTAATAAGTCTATTCAAAGGTTTTGTAAGTTTCTGAGGTGAATACTGACACCTTTGTGCTTTATAAAGAATATTACCATAAAAAATTGGATGTGAAATACCTGAACGTATTAGAAGTCTGCATGTTGAGCTATATTTACGAATGATGTCTTTATACCGATGATAAAATTTAGTAAATGTTTTGACTAGTTTGTGATATCGAAAACCCTGGTGTAATAATTTTTCAGTAATACATAAATTTCTCTCGTTAAAATCTAAAACATTGTTACATATATGAATTACTATATATAACCATGGCTGCTTTTATTGAGAGGTTGACTCTGCTTATACAAATGTACTAATTTCATTGGGTCATTTCGTACAGTGATTTTATTTTAAAACATGGGATATCGGTAACGTCTTAGACTTAGACTTTTGACTCTCTTATGAATTACTCAGTATAACCTTGGCTGGTTTTATCTAGTAGTTGACTCTCTGCTTATACAAATGTACTTTTAATTGGTTCATTTCATACAGTGATTTTACTTAAAAAACTTAGTATATAGGAAATGTATATTCAGTTAGTCTCGAGCTGATCTGGCTTAACCAGTAATTACTGATTATCCTTCAGTTCGGCAGGTATACAGTCTAGGTGAATCTTTGCTTATACAAATGATACTTGTATATTTCTATAAAATGATTTATATGGTTGTTCAGAAATAATAATAATAATAATAAAAAAAAACATATTTAAGGAATGACTAATATTTTTTCTGTCTATGAAAAAATAACATAAAAAATTTGGTGCACACTGAATAAAGCGTGTAGCAGGTTATTTAACAGTGTGCATCACATTTTTTATGTTATTTCGAATAGACAGAAAAAATATTACAGTCATTTCTTATAATTTAATTCTAAATTCCATTTGAAACTGAAGAAAACCATGAAAAAACGTTGATGACGTCACGGTCACATGACTAAATTATGTCTATGGGCTGATTACAAAATAATGTCAGCCAATCAGAAGACGTGTTACATCCGAAATTAAATTATTATTAAATGTCATCGGAATAAAATGTTTTATCTTCAACTTTTTAAAATCAAGAGGAAACAAAACCTGATAGGTAGAAAGCTACTAAAAACCACATTTTCAAATGGATTGGTTTACGTATTATATAATCTTAAGATAAATGTTTGACTTTGACATTTAGCAATAGGTAGACAATAGTTCTTTTATGACTTTTGAGATATTCAATCTTATGTGGGAAGATGGTACCTTACATAACGGTAGCATTTTAATGGCATTAATGGCGTAGATTGGAAATTCATAGGGGTTTCATCAAAAGTTTATATCATATTTATAAGAATCATTTATCATAATGAATTTATGCATATCCATCACAATGTAGTAAAACTTATATGCAAGTATTACATGCTGTTCAAGGTTGTTCTGTGTTTTATGGAAGATTTTTTTAATGAATTTCACTCACTAATTTGCTTCTAAATTACCTATCGTTTTTACCTAAAAAGAATAATATACAAATGAAAATTTATATGCAAGTATTGCATGCTGTTCAAGGTTGCTCGTTGTTTTATGGAAGATTTTTGAATGAAAATCTTACTAATTTGATTCTTAATTACCTTTCGTTTTTGCCTGATTAAGATAATATACAAATAAACTGTTAACTAGTGTAAAGTTGAAAATATTGTGTCAGAAGTATTTATTTTTTGTGAATTCATGATAAACATATAATCGTGAAAATGTATCCTCTGGATACATAATTTGTCATATAAGGATGATATTATTATTACAGATCAGAAATGAAAAGTGCACAAATGAAACCTTGCAAACAAATTTTGCTGTAGAAATCGTAAAATTTAATTTCTTTGAAAAAAATCCACATACAGTATGCTATAGTACATTGTAGCTGGTTCACGTGAAGCAAGATGCACCAGTACATTTTGAGAATCCTAATGTCATTGTTAGGCTTACCACAAATTACAAGTTTCTTATTTCTACTTACTTTCACAAGGCCATGTCTTAGCTATTTCCAATACATGTACCTTCCAGAATGGGTCCATATAAGAAATCTTGTAGCTTTTAGGTAATTAGGTCCACCAAGACTAAAAGTCTTATTGTCCCCCACATCCCTCTCCCCCCGGAAATAGCTCAAAAGTGGCGTTAAAAGTGTGATGTTAAATCATTAACAATCAAACTGTACATAAAATAATCCAGCCTAAAGTTGCACATCAGCACAACCTCTTTACTCATATTTGGCAGGTTTACCATATTTTTAATGGTCAGGAACCAGATTTTTCAGTTAACTCTAGAATCTGCAGCTTTAATCACTTGAGGAACTTTGCTATTATATATAGTTTTTGTCGAGCCTGCAACTTTTGTTGCAGAAAGCTCGACATAGGGATAGTGATCCGGCGGCGGCGGCGGCGGCGGTGTTAGCTAACTTCTTAAAAGCTTTATATTTTAGAAGGTGGAAGACCTGGATGCTTCATACTTTGTATATAGATGCCTCATGTTACGAAGTTTCCGTCAGTCACATGTCCAATGTCCTTGACCTCATTTTCATGGTTCAGTGACCACTTGAAAAAAAAGTTCAGATTTTTTGTAATGTTGAATTCTCTCTTATTATAAGTAATAGGATAACTATATTTGATATGTGCGTACCTTGAAAGGTCCTCATGTCTGTCAGACAGTTTTCACTTGACCTCGACCTCATTTCATGGATCAGTGAACAAGGTTAAGTTTTGGTGGTCAAGTCCATATCTCAGATACTACAAGCAATAGGGCTAGTATATTCGGTGTATGGAAGGACTGTAAGGTGTACATGTCCAACTGGCAGGTGTCATCTGACCTCGACCTCATTTTCATGGTTCAGTGGTTATAGTTAAATTTTTGTGTTTTGGTCTGTTTTTCTCATACTATATGCAATAGGTCTACTATATTTGTTGTATGGAATGATTGTAAGGTGTACCCATCTAGCGGGCAGATGTCATGTGACCTTGACCTCATTTTCATGGTTCAGTGGTCAAAGTTAAGTTTTTGAGTTTTGGTCTATTTATCTAATACTATATGCCATAGGTCATCTATATTTGGTGTATGGAAATATTTTATGATCTTTATGTCAGTCGCGCAGGTTTTATTTGACCGTGACCTCATTTTCACGGTTCATTGCACAGTGTTAAGTTTCTGTGTTTTGGTCTATAAGTTATAGGTCAACTATATATGTTGTATAGAAGCATTGTTAGCTGTACATGTCTGCCTGGCATGGTTCATCTGACCTTGACCTCATTTTCAAGGTTCATTGGTTTTTGTTTAGTTATCTTGGTTAATGTTAAGTTTATGTGACAGTTGTATTAAAGCTTAGCTTTATACTTAGGACTATCAACATAATATCAATGATTAGTATAGAAGGCGAGACATTTCAGCGTGTGCACTCTTGTATTTTATAAGAAACAAATTTAACAATTTAAACAAACTTGTCCAGCTATAATATTCATGTGCAGTCATTATTCAAATTCAAATTTTTTTCTACAGCAATATTGGAGCTATAAAGGGGCTCCAAAAAATGACTAGTAAGTGAGTAGTGTAAACCATTCAAACTGGAAAACCAACGGTCTATTCTATATAAAAAACGAGAAACAAGTAACATATATGAACCACATCAACAAGCGACAATCATTGAACATCAGGTTCCTGGCTAAGGACAGGTGCAGATAAATGCAGTGGTCTTACATGTTTTAATAGGTACTAACCTTCACTTTACCTGAAATAATAGTTCTACATCACAACATAGAAAGACACTATAAAATATCAAACCTAATTTTGATAATTTAATGAACCTGTACAGAGACATGCCTATTTTCATTTTCTTATTGTTTTCTTTTAAGATGGATAGTTTTGTCATTGTTTCTACAATTTTAAACTGTTTACAGTTGTGTGATTTGATGTCCTTGCATTTTAAAACAATCTATTTTTATACGACTGCAAAAAAAAAATTTGCATCATATAATAGTATGATGTTGTCGTCTGCGTCGTCATCGTCGTCGTCCGAAGACCTATTTAGTTTCCAGACAAAACTTTAGTTTTAGTGAATGGATCTCTATAGATTTTTGTCGAGCCTGCAACTTTTGTTGCAGAAAGCTCGACATAGGGATAGTGATCCGGCGGCGGCGGCGGCGGCGGCGGCGGCGGCGGTGTTAGCTAACTTCTTAAAAGCTTTATATTTTAGAAGGTGGAAGACCTGGATGCTTCATACTTTGTATATAGATGCCTCATGTTACGAAGTTTCCATCAGTCACATGTCCAATGTCCTTGACCTGATTTTCATGGTTCAGTGACCACTTGAAAAAAAAGTTCAGATTTTTTGTAATGTTGAATTCTCTCTTATTATAAGTAATAGGATAACTATATTTGATATGTGCGTACCTTGCAAGGTCCTCACGACTGTCAGACAGTTTTCACTTGACCTCGACCTCATTTCATGGATCAGTGAACAAGGTTAAGTTTTGGTGGTCAAGTCCGTATCTCAGATACTATAAGCAATAGGCCTTGTATATTCGGTGTATGGAAGGACTGTAAGGTGTACATGTCCAACTGGCAGGTGTCATCTGACCTTGACCTCATTTTCATGGTTCAGTGGTTATAGTTAAATTTTTGTGTTTTGGTCTGTTTTTTCCATACTATATGCAATAGGTCTACTGTATTTGTTGTATGGAATGATTGTAAGGTGTACATGTCTAGCCGGCAGATGTCATGTGACCTTGACCTCATTTTCATGGTTCAGTGGTTACAGTTAAATTTTTGTGTTTTGGTCTGGTTTTTTTCATACTATATGCAATAGGTCTACTATATTTGTTGTATGGAATGATTGTAAGGTGTACATGTCTAGCGGGCAGATGTCATGTGACCTTGACTTCATTTTCATGGTTCAGTGGTCAAAGTTAAGTTTTTGAGTTTTGGTCTATTTATCTAATACTATATGCCATAGGTCAACTATATTTGGTGTATGGAAATATTTTATGATCTTTATGTCAGTAGCGCAGGTTTCTTTTGACCATGAATTCATTTTCACGGTTCATTGCACAGTGTTAATTTTTTGTGTTTTGGTCTATTTTTCTTAAACTATAAGTAATAGGTCAACTATATATATTGTATAGAAGCATTGTTAGCTGTACATGTCTGCCTGGCATGGTTCATCTGACCTTGACCTCATTTTCATGGTTCATTGGTCTTTGTTTAGTTATCTTGGTTAATGTTAAGTTTATGAGACAGTTGTAATAAAGCTTTATACTTAGGGCTATCAACATAATATCAATGATTAGTAAAGAAGGCGAGACATTTCAGCGTGTGCACTCTTGTTAAAAGAAGCTTCAATACCACTAAAGGAAGGTTGGGATTGATTTTGTGGGGTTGTGGTCCAAAAGTGTAGGAATTAAGGACCAAAAAAGGGTCCAAATAAGCATTTTTCTTGGTTTTCACACAATAACTTAAGTATAAGTATATAGAAATCTTTGAAATTTAAACATAAGGTTAATGACCACAATAGGAAGGTTAGGATTGATTTTTTGTCGAGCCTGCGACTTTAGTTGCAGAAAGCTTGACATAGGGATAGTGATCCGGCGGCGGCGTTAGCAAACTTCTTAAAAGCTTTATATTTTAGAAAGTAGAAGACTTGGATGCTTCATACTTTGTATATAGAGGCTTCATGTTACGAAGTTTTGTCAGTCACATGTCCAATGTCCTTGACCTCATTTTCATGGTTCAGTGACTACTTGAAAAAAAAGTTAAAATTTTTTGTAATGTTAAGTTCTCTCTTATTATAAGTAGTAGGATAACTATATTTGGTATGTGCGTACCTTGCAAGGTCCTCATGCCCGTCAGACAGTTTTCACTTGACCTTGACCTCATTTCATGGATCAGTGAACAAGGTTAAGTTTTGGTGGTCAAGTCCATATCTCAGATACTATAAGCAATAGGTCTAGTATATTCGGTGTATGGAAGGAATGTAAGGTGTACATGTCCAACTGGCAGGTGTCATCTGACCTTGACCTCATTTTCATGGTTCAGTGGTTATAGTTAAATTTTTGTGTTTTGGTCTGTTTTTCTCATACTATATGCAATAGGTTTACTATATTTGTTGTATGGAATGATTGTAAGGTGTACATGTCTAACGGGCAGATGTCATGTGACCTTGACCTCATTTTCATGGTTCAGTGGTCAAAGTTAAGTTTTTGAGTTTTGGTCTTTTTATCTAATACTATATGCCATAGGTCAACTATATTTGGTGTATGGAAATATTTTATGATCTTTATGTCAGTCCCGCAGATTTTATTTGACCACGACCTCATTTTCACGGTTCATTGCACAGTGTTTAGTTTTTTGTGTTTTGGTCTATTTTTCTTAAACTATAAGTAATGGGTCAATTATATATGTTGTATAGAAGCATTGTTAGCTGAACATGTCTGCCTAGCATGGTTCATCTGACCTTGACCTCATTTTCAAGGTTCATTGGTCTTTGTTTAGTTATCTTGGTTAATGTTAAGTTTATGTTACAGTTGTAATAAAGCTTAGCTTTATATTTAGGACTATCAACACAATATCAATGATTATAGTATAGAAGGAGAGACATTTCAGCGTGTGCACTCTTGTGTGTATTGAATCAGTTATCAAATGAGTAACTTTTGTTTCACTTTCATTGTTGACATTCTTTTTCTTTAAATAACCAGTACACGTACAAAGCATGCGTTGTCAATCTCTAGCTATGGGTTAAATTGAAGTTCACATGAATACGGATTTAATGAGGTTGACCTATTCACTTGCAAGTGAATAACTAATTGTCAATTTTTCTTAGCTTAATTTGACAAAATTGAACCATTTTGGCTGTTAAAAGCGAATTATTATTTCACTATTGCACTTTCATTATTAATTGAACTTGAAAAATCCTACTTTACATTTTTTATATATATCGTAGCTAGTGCCCCTTTAAACAAAAATTGAATTTTTGGGGTTCTTTGATATGCCGAATCTTAACATATACTTAGATTTTTTATTATGAGGGCAATTTTCAAGGTAGTCCTAATCGAGGTAATAAAATAAACTTTGAATATGGGGTTCTTTGATATGCTGAACCTAGCCATATGTATTTAGATTTTTGATATTTGGGCCCAGTTATCAAATTGGTCAGCATTTAGGTCTAAAGGGTTCAAAATTGAACTTTATAAGATTTCTTCAAAAATTGAATTTTTGGGGTTCTTTGATATACTGAATCTTATCATGTATTTCAGGGTTCAACTTCTGCGGTCGTAATAAAGCTGCGCCCTGCAAAGCACCTGGTTAGAGACTAGATTTTCTATTTTTAGATTCATGGCCTCAAAATGTAGGTGACTACAAGGAACAAGTGCAGACAGATTTTAACACTAAATATTTGAAATTAATATATTTATTAAAATTGCAAAAAAAGTTTCACCTACTCTTTGTTATGTCTATACCTAGTTCATTATTTTAAGAATAATTTTTAAACAAAAATTTAGGCAAATATGATTTATTGGGACTGTGTTTTGTATATTTGAAGGCTTTATACAAGTTGTAATGTAAATAACTAATTTTTGCTAGTTGAAAAATTATGTGAATATGTCAAAATACAATGTATGATCTGTTGTCATCTAAAAATATCCACAAAGTCAGGAATGGCTGAAAAAAAATGGCACAAAGTCAGTTCAATCACAAAGTCAGAAAATAGCTGAAAAAATTGGCTCTAAGTCAGTAAGATAGGACTAAATGAGAAAAAAAGTATTCACAAAAATAAGTTGGTATACACTATTGTCTGCATTAGAGCTAGTCTGGTTCTGAACATTTATGTTCACTGTTTTCTGAAAGAGACAGGTTCTTTTCAATATGTATAACCTGATCGGTAAAGACTACATGGACTTCTATTTGTCAGTTAAAGATTCTAGGGCATATTGGACATTGCTTTTGCTGCGCCAGATGTAATTGAATACAATTGAGAAAAGGAGATGTGGGATAATTACATCAATGAGATGAAAAGGGGTAGATCCAGGATTTTAGTTTCGGGGGCCCAATCCTAAAATTTTGCCGAAACAAATTTTAAAGTTTTTTTAGGTAAAGTTATAGAAATATTCTTTATTAAGCTGAGGCCAACCAATGCTTTGCAAATGCCCCCACATGAATTCACTACTAATTACAATGGAATAATATAAAGAAAACACCAAAGGTCATCTAGAGGTGAGCATATGATCTTCAACAATAGAAAAATGTCGTGTTTAGCAGTCTGATGGTGCCTGTTACATCCACAGCATTAAAGTCATGAGAGGGGGCCATGTATTCTCAAATATAGCTCATACCATTTTTCTAGATAATGTTTAATCTACGATCTCAAATGTTCCACAAGGTATACATCATTAATAGGCTGTTATGCAGGCTTTGACAAAACCATGAAATAAAATATTTATGAAAATTTTTTGTTTTTCTTCAATTCATGCAAATTTGTACCAGTTATCTTCCAAAATAAATTAAAATCTTTAGACCAATCAGGACCAAGCTTTGCCTGAATCACCCCCATTGAAATATTTTTAGAACGTGACTGTTGTCAAGTCTTAACTTTCATTTCACAATGAATTAGAAATTAGAATTATAAATTTTGAAACTTTTACTTTCAGAATCTAAAAAAATAGTTAAATTTAAAATCAGATTACTCATTAAAGATGAATTTTATTGTTTGTAAAAGGATTAAAATCTTGACTTTTTTTTCTGCAGTTTCTGATAAGTTTAATACTCTGTGCAATACATACGTTTTACATTGCAATTAGAGTGAATTCTGTATTTACGTGTTTAACTTACGAGTTTAATTTCACAATCGTGCCATAAATTACGCAATGCATCAAGCGTTTGATTTGCAGCACAAATGTTTTGATAAAACAGTTCCATAATTCACCCAATGTTTATCTGTAACAAATTTTAATGATTGCTTTGTGGCATTTCTTGAATTTGATGAAGTATTTAGATCTTTCTGTAATTTCTGCACTCTTGAAATGACATGTAGAAAGAAAGAATTGAGTAGATTAAAGAGGAAGAGGGTTCATCGTCCTTGACTCTGGTGAGGAGTTTGATATGAGGACTTTAGTCTCTGTGATGAAGATAACACTGTACTTATGTACTTAAAAAAAGTTGTTATTCTTTATGGGTTTGCTCATTGTTGAAGGCTGGCGAGGAGTTTTTTATGAGGACTTTAGCAGCTGTTTTGACGATAACACTATACTTTGATAATTTGTGATCCATTATGGGTTTGCTCATTGTTGAAGGCTATATGGTGACCTACAATTGCTAACTTCCACATCTTCTTGTCTCTTGTGGATAGATAGACTCATAAGCAATCATATTGGTTCTTTAATGTTGTCTTTGAACATAAAGTGTGTCATCTTGTGAGTACAAGGAAAATGTGTCATATTGTCATTAAACAAAAAAGTGTCATCTTCTTATCATTAAACAAAGTAGGTGTTATCTTGTAATTAAACATCAAATGTGTCATCTTGTTGTCATTTAATAGAAAATGTGTCATCATTAAACATAAAATGTGTCATTTTGTCATTGAACAGAAAATGTGTCATCCTGTTGTCATTAAGCAAAGTGTGTTATTTTGTCATTAAAAGTGTTTCATTGAACATGTGTCATCTTGTCATTAAACATAAAGTGTTTCATATTGTTGTCATTTAACATAGTGTTTCATCTTGTCATTAAACACAAAGTGTGTTAGCTTATTGTCATTAAACACAAAGTGTGTCATCTTGTTGCCATTAAAAAAAAATGTGTCATCTTGTCATTAAACAGAAAATGTGTCATCTTGTGTTGTCTTGCCTGTAATAGCATTTTAAGTGTGTCATCTTGGCATTAAGCAGAACATGTGTCAACTTGTTACAATTAAACAAAAAGTGTGTCATCTTGTTGTCTTTAATACTAGTGAATTAAAGTGGGTCATCATAGCCAGGATATGTGTGTCATCTTCTGGTTACCACCTATCTTTGGTTGACAGTTTAGTGGAAATATGTACTAATTAATCTCTAATAATCACTTGTCTGAATCACAACCAAAATGGGCACCTCTTGTTGGAACCAACTTCTTAATAATGACTTATAATACTTAAAGCTCAATAAATGTCGTAAAAAAGGCACCTAGGCAACAGTGTGGGGTTGTATAGCAAGTCAAGAATATTAAAAGAAAAATACCATACTCTGAGGAAAATTCAAATGGCACAAACACATCAAATGAATGAATAACAACTGTCATATTCCTGACTTTGTACAGGTATTTTATCATGTAGAAAATGAAGAATTTCCTGATTGAACCTGGTTTTATAGCTAGCTAAACCTCGCACTTGTATGGCAGTTGCATTAAATAATTTAAATTTCTTTATACTGACAACAATGGGTAAACAAAACACACTCTATCATCATCACTCACAGGGTGTGTGTCCAAGAACACTAACAATCAGAAGCTAAGTACCTAACAAACTCCCGTAATTATCAGTTGAATATATTTAAGATAGAAGGTAGCACATGTTTACGATAGAAAGTACAACTATGGCATATAATGCGTTATAAATAATAACAAATTTATATCTTATCTTCTAGTTTACTGATGACAATTGAGTTGAGATAAAATTTTCTACTAATTTTTTATATTTTTGAAATAAATGTATAAAATTTTGATAAATATGCATTATTTATAAGTTTTAATATTAAACAGAAGTGTTCTTTAGTGAAAAGGATATCAATTAAGATAAAAAAATGATTTAATGAAAAAGATGGGAATAGTTACATAATTTTGTATTACATCTTATTTATATCTCTTTATATTGATAGTAACAACAACAACAACGTAGGAAACAAAATAATGACATGCAGTAATTGTTTAGATATTTTTCTAGTAATTCCGTGTTAATAAAAATCAAATGTTATGATTTTTTTTCCTAATAATGCATGTGGTTGGATTGATGAAAATCCAAGACGCAAGAAAAAAATATAAGTAATTGTTAAGATATTTTTTAATAAAATGAAGTGAAAAAACAATTGAAATGTGATGATTTTTTTCTAATAGTAGTTTATAGATATGTTGTCTTAGAAATATTCCAAGACACCAGAAAAAATTTAAAGTAATTGTTAAGATATTTCTCTAATAACATAACATAATAAAAAAAGAAATGTTATGATTTATTTTCTTTATTAGATAGATAGATTGTCTTTAAAAATTTTTTTCCATAAGACAGAATTGGTATGAGTTAATGCTGTTTTTTACAGGAAAAATGATCACTGACACAAAAATGAAACTAAAGGATTTTTTTCTGTCTTATGGAAGTTAGATATGTTAACTTTAAAAAAAAATCCATGAGACACAATTGTATGAGGCAATTAGTTGTTAATAAATGAAATATGATAAAGATGAAACTTGATATTTTTTTTTCTTATAGAAGTTAGATATGTTAGTCTTAAAAAATTCAACAGGACACAATTGGTATGAGGTAATGCCTGCTACATAAAAAATTTGTAAGGGTTCCGCGGAACCCAGTGTCTCGCCTACTTTTGCTGTTAATCACACACTCATCAAAAATGATGAAAAAAATCAATAAAATTATTCCTCTCGATACTATCTTTTGATTGTCAGAAGCTTCTGTCCAAGTTTGGTAAAAATCCAGGCTAGTTTAAGAATCTTAAAAATGTTTTAAATACTTTAACTGCAGACTGTATGTAATGTTAACTGGAAGAAAAACTAAGTCCATTTATAAGTAAAATACGGGAAAAATGGGAATTTTATTTTTACAAAATTTACATCTGGATACACAATAATCTTCTGATCATAAACATTAGCTTCTGGCCAAGTTTCTTACAATTCCAGGATAGTTTAAGAAAGTTATTAAAATTTTAAAAACTTTAACCACAGAGTGAATGTAATGTTTCCTGGCAGAAAAAACTGAGTCCATTTATAAGTAAAATATGGAAAAAATGGAATTTTATTTTTACAAAATTTACTTCTGGATACTATCTCCTGATCATAAACAAGCTTCTGTCAAAGTTTCGTACAATTCAAGGATAGTTTAAGAAAGTTATTAAAATTTCAAAAACTTTAACCACAGAGTGAATATTTGTGGACGCCGCCGACGACGACGACGGAATGTAGGATCGCTATGTCTCGCTTTTTCGACTAAAGTCGAAGGCTCGACAAAAATGATCACAAAAATGAAACGGAATAATATTTTTTTTTCAATTCTTATAGAAGTTAGATATTTTAGTGTTTAAAAAAATTTCACAAGACACAATTGTTATGAGGTAATGCTTGTTATTACATGAAAAATGATCACAAAAATGAGACTTTAGGTTTTTTGTCATAAGTAAGATATATTAGCCTTAAAAAAAAATTCACAAGACACATATTATATGAGGTAATGCTCTTTATAACATGAAAGTCTATGATTTATTTTCTTATAGATGTTAGATAAAGTATTAGTCTTTAAAAAAATACCAAGACAATATAGATATGAGGTAATGCTCATTATAACATACATGAATTGCTATGATATTCTTTTCTTATAGAAGTTAGATATGTAAGTCTTAAAAAAAAATCCACAAGACACAATTGTATGAGGTAACGCTCGTTATTCCATGAAAAAACTATCACTGATAAAAACAGCACTGATCAGTGGGGGCCTGTCAAATATTTGACGAATCATCAGCAACTGGATTTTGGGGAAGAAAACCAGTTAATCTATGATGCATCACTCATTTCTTGCAATGATAAAACATATGGCAATGCAGAGATGGAATTTATTACCTCACAAAAATATGTCATTATTTTAAACTGTTGAGGATTATATAATACTAGTAATCAGGTGTGGTCACCATCACTTTGAGTAAAGAAGAGATAGATATAAAGAAGAGTTTAATTTAGAAGGAATGGTTTCATGTGAAGAAAAAAAGGGGGGATAAAAAGTGGACAAGGAAATAATCAGGTGTGGTCACCATCACTTTGAGTAAAGAAGAGATAGATATAGAGAAGAGTTTGATTTAGAAGGAATGGTTTAATGTGAAGAAAAAAAAAAGGGGGGATAAAAAGTGGACAAGGAAATAATCAGGTGTGGTCACCATCACTTTATGTAAAGAAGAGATAGATATAGAGAAGAGTTTGATTTAGAAGGAATGGTTTCATGTGAAGAAAAAAAAGGGGGGGATAAAAATTGGACAAGGAAATAATCAGGTGTGGTCACCATCACTTTGAGTAAAGAAGAGATAGATATAAAGAAGAGTTAATTTAGAAGGAATGGTTTCGTGTGAAGAAAAAAAAGGGGGGATAAAAAGTGGACAAGGAAATAATCAGGTGTGGTCACCATCACTTTGAGTAAAGAAGAGATAGATATAGAGAAGAGTTTGATTTAGAAGGAATGGTTTCATGTGAAGAAAAAAAGGGGGGGATAAAAATTCGACAAGAAAATAATCAGGTGTAGTCACCTTTACTTTATGTGTAGAAGTAATAAACGCTGAAGATATGGGGTATGGGAGTGGGATCAAGATTTGACAAGACAAAGGCTGTTTTAGTTTCATATACCTGTTGGGTAATAAAATGGCCACCCTTCTTTTGGAGATGGAAAGGGCACGATAAAGATAAGTGGCAGATTCAGGGGTGCACAGAGAGTCTCTCCCCCCCCCCAAAAAAAAAAAGAATTGAAAAAGCTATTTGATTGAACAAAATATTGTTCCTTTCCACCAACCCTTGATCCCCACTTAAGGTGAATTTGGGAGTCCTGTGTAATATTAGATAGGGAGAAAAGACACAGAGACTACTGTACAGGGTTATTGTAGAAAGTATATTTTGGATTAATGTTTGACATGAGATTGTATTAGATGGTTTACAAAAGAATTATCAAAACAATTGTAATTGGGAAAGAAAAAATTAAAGCACTTTCTTCTATTCTGGAGAGGGCCTCAGTGGCCGAATGGTCTAATTAGTCACTAGCCAGTCAACACTTAGGTTGTGAGTTCGAACCCCGCTTGTGCAGGTGCACTCGACTCCAATTTTAATTGACTAGGATTGTCAGTTTTCCTATCGCAGGTCCGTGGTTTTCTTCGGGCACTCCTGCTTCCTCCACCAAATAAAACTGACCGCCATGAAATAGCCTAAATGCGGTGCTTAAAAGTGGTGTTAAAACAGCAAAAAATTAAAATATCAAATCCATTCTGGAGCCTGTAGTCTGTCTGTCATTTTTTCGCCAAAAATGGATTCTATCGATATTATTGATTAAGTTAATATAAAGTGCTGCTTTACACTTGTGATCAAAAGGTGAAATTTTAGCATCCAAGTTACAAAAGTCACTAAACTATTATAGACATCTTAATGATTAGTATAATTAAAGGTACCGGTACCATTCATTCTGTTTTTACAACAAAGTACTTAAGTAGTATATATCAACATAAATTTGAATATTCATGAACATGAAAACAAGTGCACAAAGGCCTATAACACCTTAAGTAGTCTTCAGTTTTCTATGTTGTTTCCTTTTTAAAACATGGAGTTGTCAGTTTATTATGGATGTCCCTTTGTTATCTTTCAACTTTTTCTTTTTTGAACTTTGGGCCATTTATGAAGTAAAATATCACCTTTTCATAAAATATCAAAAAAAGGAGGGGAAAAGGGGAGTGTAGTCAATTGAGCAACAATTATTTGCCAAAAAGGGCTAACTGACTGGCCATTTCCTGTGTATAATTCCAAATTAATCAAATGTTTTAGGAATGAGTGCACTAAATACCAAACAAACAAAATTGCCAGACAAGGTTTAATAAATATAGCAGAATGACTTGTTAATGACCTCATTTGTAAAATTTTATTTTATTCTAATATATTTGAATTTGAAAATGTATTATACCAAAAGTGATCTTTTTCTCAAAATATAACATATGAATCATGAAAAATACCAGAATTTGTAAGCTTTTTCAAAAAGTGTCTTCAAATAAAAATCAATTTGGTTCCTAGATATCGGTCGTAAATTCAATGGTTGTCCAAAATATGATTAATAATCTATTCAAAGTACATAAGTTTCCTGAAGAAATTGTCAAAAACGTGTGGAGCCAAAAACTCTACAAAAGTTTAAGCCTGGGGTTATAGCCTCACTGACACCTTGTATGCCCAGACTAAAAGTCATAACCTCTTATTACACAAGCACCAATCAAATTCTTTATTTGACTGCTTTATTATTCTGGACATATGCTTGAAAAAAAAAACTCAAATTCAAACTTTTCTCAAAAACAAATGAATGCTGAATAGAAAATAGAAGATGTGGTATGATTGCCATTGAGACAACTATTCACAAGAGAGACCAAATGACACAGAAATTAACAATTATTGGTCTCTATACAGCCTACAACAATGAACAAAGCCCATACAAAGTTGGCTGAAATTCTACTGAATGATTTTCACCCAAAATAACACAATATTTTTTTGTTTAATTGAAAAAAAAAACCAATTCATTGATGGATATAAGAAAAGGTCATTTTTCCCGTTTTTCTACACATGCTTACTTATATATACTATTGTATTAGTCCCACTAATGGTCCATTAAGATTTATAATCTTTATGTAAAGTACATTAGTTTCCTGAAGAAATTGTCAAAAAATATGTGGAGCCAAAAACTCTGCAGAACGTGTTTAAGCCTGGGGTTACAGCCACTACAACACCTATAGGTAGTAGGACAAACAAAATCATAGTAACCTCCCTTTATAAGTCAGAATTACTTTAAACAGCTTCTGCACTAGTGATAGAAAAAAAACAATAACTTTATAAATATCTTTTTATACAAAATTGAAAGAAATTTGAAGTAAGCGGATTGTTAATGGATTAATTTTCACCAAAATAGCAAAAGAATATACTTAGATTTATTGTTTTTTTTTTATTTCATGGGTAATCAGGAAACTGAAAATTTCAACATTAATTCTAAATTTCTATAGTCTTCTTTACAAACTAATGAAAAACCAGGAAATTAAATATCAACAAAAATTCAATTTATCCTCAATCTACTAAAAATTAGTTTCCACAAAAAAGAAACAAAAATCCACATTATTTAAAAAATTAAACACACATAAAAACCAAAGGAACAGCGCTTTTATTGCTGTTCTTTATCTTAATCATTATGGAACCTGCCAACTGTCACGATTTATGGTGGATTTCCCCTATGAAAGCCCCCAAATAGAAATTTTAAAAGAGAAATTTTGTCCAACAATCAATTTTACACTAGCTATAGGATTGAAAAACAATGCAGAAACAAAAAAACAAAATAAATTTGAAGGACCTTTTAAAGGTATGGTAGGACTTCAAATCCCCATATTGAGCATAAAACCTCCATGGTCATTTTGAAATCTTGGGTATGCTGTTTACATATAAAGATCATTGAAGATCCTACATTCAGAAGTAAGTTCATTGGTCCTTTAAGATTTGTTATCTAAACAAAGTACATTAGTTTCCCAAAGAAATTGTCAAAAAATATCTGGAGCCAAAAACTCTACTAAAGTTTAAGCCTGGGGTAACATCTTGTTGACAGCTAACTTGTAGTCCACAATTCAATGCACAGTGACCTCATGTAATGTCACAGCTACTTTAAAATATTTTTGCACTTCTGACATGTCTTAAAAAAGGATGTCTTTTATTAAATGTCTGCAATTGAAAAAAACATTGTAGTTCCGTTATATTAGTTCAGAGTTCAAAAGTCCTCTAAGATTATTAATCTAGGAAAGTACATTTAGTTTCCTGAAGAGATTGTCAAAAACTTGGGACAAAAACTTTAAAGTACTCAGCTTAAGCCTAGGATAACAGCCTTGTTGACACCTAGTTTGTAGACCACAATTCAATGCACAGGAACCTCAGTAAAGTCAAAGCTATTTTTTAAAAAATTCTGCACTTGTGATCGGAAAATAACTTGTCTGGAAAAAAAAAAGTTTTTCAATAAATGTCTATATTTAAAAAAATCATTGTTTTTTCTGCATATAAGTTCAAAGTTCAAAAGTCCGCTAAAACAAGGTACATAAGTTTCTTGAAGAAATTGTCAATAACTTTAAAGGAAAGTTTAAGCCTGGGGTTTCAGCTTCTCTGGCAGCATTTTAAAGCACTGTTACCACACTTAGAGTTGTAAGTTCTATGAATTATACCGCAATACTCTTTATTTAACTCTACAACTTTATCTGGACTTTTTTTCAAAATGAAAATTAAATTTGAAGTATAAGGGAGCTAGTGTTTGATTTGATATATTTTTTAGGGGTTGGGGGGCACTTCAGGATGAACTTTAAACCCTCCAAAAAAGGCAGGACATGAGATCTCAGAGAGATAAAAAAAAAAAGACTGGATGAGCAACTTAGCAAAAAAAAAAAAAAAAGGATGTCATTTATATAAAAAAATAGGCAGGACTGAAAAGAGTAAAAAATAAAAATGCAGGACAGAGATTACAACTAAAAAGAAATGCAGTCCAACATTTTTCATCCCAGCACCACCTCATAAAAATCAAATGGTAGCTCCCTTAGCTGATTTTCTACAGATTGATTTACCCCAAAATAACAAATAAGTATTTAATAAAAAGAGGAGTGAAGAAAAGAGGAAAGTTTATGGAAATTCCAGTAATGAAAATTATCAGAATGGAACAAGTTTTCTTGACATCAGTTCAAAGTTCAATTAGGTGCCATAAGATTATTAATCTACACAAAGTACATTTATTTCCTGAAGAAATTGACAAAAACTATCCGGTGCCAAAAACTCCTAGTATGAGTTGAAGCCTGGGGTGACAGCTTCATTGACACCTTGTAATTAGCCACCGTGACCTTTTTAAGCCATAGGTCTTTTTGACTAGTTCACGATGACTGAATTCTTATTTGGACTTTTATTGGCCAGTCAGAACTCTTGATTGAAAACATACTTATAAAAACTTTTCTGAGATAGAAATGAAATTTGAAGTTAGCTGATTCAATTCTGTAGATTGTCTTTCCACAAAATTAGCAGAAAATATTTCTTCCAGAAAGAGAGAAGAAAGGATGAAACTTTATGGAGGTTTTTCCTATGAATATCAGCATAGGTAAGGGTTAGATATATGAGATGAAATGTGTAAATTTATCAATATTTACTCTTTCTTTAATTAACTCCATCACAGTCATAATTTGTAAAGTAATTTTTTTATTTAAATTCTTGTCAAAATGTAAAATTAATTTTGATAATCTTTTTTATTTAAATCTTTGTCAAAATGTAAAATTAATTTTGATAGTCTTTTTTATTTAAATCTTTGTCAAAATGTAAAATTAATTTTGATAATCTTATAAACAGCAATTTTCAGATACTACAGCATATTGGTCCTATAGTCTTCAACTGTTTGGGTACATAATACATCCTTGGTTTTCAAATATTTGACTCTGAGCTTTCCTGATGTGTTTGGACATATTAAATTTACAAAGTGTTGTTTTCAATTTTAAGATATAGAAAAGACAATGAAAATAAATGTTTGATTCTTAAGTAAAATACTATTAGTTTGTTCTTTTTTTGTTTTGTTTGGACTCTTAACACATCAAAAAATCCAAAAAAATGTGTCCCACTCCACCCCCTCCCCTCCCTGCCTCTCCAAAATTAAGCACTGAAACTCGGATAGGTATTTATTGCAGTATTTAATTTACACATATTTTATTATCATTTAACAAATAAGCAAATAACATTTTGATGTACTTGAAAACACATTTATATATGCATGATAAATCTGGTCTTTTGGATTTTTATTTGTTTTAAAACATTTTAAGTATTTTTGCTATTCATATCTTTAACATTCCTGCAATATTTTATTCCATGCATTAAAAGCTCAAATTTGTCTCAATCATTTGTTTTTTTAAACAAATAAATCTTAAATACACTACATGATATTTTCTCACTCTTGTTTTTTCCTACTTTAAGTGTAAACATTAGTGTTCATTTTATATTGATCCATAACGGGGAAAAAAAAAATCTTGTTTATTTTTCAAAGGCATCTTATAAACAAGCATACAGACTCCTCTTTATTTTTCCATAACTTTCATGCATTATGCATTGTCGAAAAACACGTCATTTATGAAAACAAACGAGAAGAGATTTAAGGAGCAGACAACATATATAAGAAATAGAAACACTATCTGTCTGATTCATTCTGTGAAAAGCAGGCTTTAAATTTTACTCAATGTTGAAGGCTGTAGGATGACTTGTAGTTGTTAATTTCTGTGTCATTTGTTATCTTAAATTGTGGAGAGTTGTCTGATTAGCAATCATACCTAATCTTTCTTATTTTTATATGAATTCATACTAAATATGAAATTTACTTTTTATTGTCCCTAAAATAGTTTCTGTCTATAAGACTCCTTTAGTAATATTTTTCAAACACATTTATATGACACTCAATACTTAGTCAGGTGATTCTGAAGCAGTATATACTGTTAAAGATTAAAAAAATGTGAATAGAAAACATTAAAAATGCATGCAATTGTTTGTCCTCATGTTTCAAAAAAATACAAAAGGTGAGCTTGATAACACTTAATGATACATATTTTTGTGATATTTCAGCAAATAAATGCTTAAAAATTAATACCATTGACAATTTGATACATTATTTTTATCAAACTGTTATTGATACTGCTAGAAATAACTGGAATTACAAATCTTTTTAAATTGATACGGAAAAGGCGATTATCCCTCCTAATGTATCGTTTAAGAAAAAAATAAAAAAAATAGATATATGTAAAACTATTTTTCGTGAATATTTTATTTAAGGCTATATTTGCCAAAATTATATTGCAGTGTATTCTTCAAATTATGTTTATTAATTTTTTTATTTTTTCCTGTGAAAAAAACAAGGTAAGAACAAGGAAATTAATAATGATTAAGGAATTTTATATTTAAAAAATGAATTGCTCATTTCTTTTGTGGAAACATTTTATATGCAATTGAATTTAACCAATATCAATAAAAATAGAAACATTAGATCTTTAAATATAATTTTTGCCTCCAAATTTTTTTTTAAATTAAATTATATAATTGTTAAATTCAGTTCAATGCCATTATATATATATAAGTACATGTACTATTTAATAAGGAAGACATTTTTTTTTTGTTTTTTCACATGAAAGTACAAACCACTGTAAATTATTGCCTTTTAGGCTTTGAGCAAGACACCAACGCAAGAATTCCCTAGAGCATTGTCGTGCCAATATTTTACCAAGATTGTTCAAAAACTGTCAATATCCGATAAGTAAACGAGATTGATATTTGCGTTTTGTATTTTGTGAAATCTCTATCACGATACAGTTGTCCCCTCAAGGTGTGATGTCTTTATACCATGGTTTTGTACATGTATTTCAAGGGGAGTTATATATAATCTTTGCTCTAGATCCTAGATCCTTTATTTTTTCAAGTTTTAGACAAAATCTTTAACTATTTTCGAAC
Source organism: Mytilus galloprovincialis (assembly GCF_965363235.1). Classification (NCBI taxonomy): domain Eukaryota; kingdom Metazoa; phylum Mollusca; class Bivalvia; order Mytilida; family Mytilidae; genus Mytilus; species Mytilus galloprovincialis. The sequence continues at coordinate 30,878,737 of NC_134850.1, forward strand.
ACATTGACTCTCTGTCACTCAGGCAATAATACCTTTATGTTGTTTTTTATGCCCCACCTACGAAAGTAGAGGACCATTATGTTTTCTGGTCTATGCCTCCGGCTGTCTGTGCGTCCGTCCATGCGTCCGTTCGCTTCAGGTTAAAGTTTTTGGTCAAGGTAGTTTTTGATGAAGTTAAAGTCCAATGAACTTGAAACTTAGTACACATGTACCCCATGATATGATCTTTCTAATTTTAATGCCAAATTATAGTTTTGCCCCCAATTTCACGGCCCACTGAACATAGAAAATGATAGTGCGAGTGGGGCATCTGTGTACTAGGGCCTCATTCTTGTTTTTTTTTTTTATGTTGATACGTTTCACAAGCCATGTCTCTCAAAATCTTTTATTTTATTCCAATTAAGGTAATTTAGAGGATAGATTTAACTTTAGTTCAGAAAAGACTAAGATTTAATTCAATAAACTGAAACAGTTAGGCCATAAAATATAGTTTTGTTCCCTACCTCCCTACATACCCTATCTTTCGATTCTTATCCCAACACATTTAATTGTCATTTTTAGGCACTGTTGATTGATTGATTGTGGTTGCATAATGTCCAGTGGCAAATATGTCATGCATGTTCAGGACAAGAACAAGGTAACAATAAATACAATAGCTAGGTATAGGTCTTGTAATAGAGGCCATCTGGGATGAAGTTTGGGGAAATTTCGACTGCCACTGGAAAATGAGGGTACAGTATATAGAAAGGACAGAAATTTTGCCTTGCAACACGCCACTTATGGAACCTTAAGGCACTGTTGAAAGTCCAGATACTTTTATGTTAAAGTCCTGAACACAATTCCTTATATATTATATAGTGTATGTAAAATACATATGCTGAATTTTTTGACAATTTAAAGACCATCACATTTTCAAATTATCCAAAAGGGACCATTATAGAGCTACAGTTCCACAGCTTAAACTAAGTCGAGACAATTTCAGCAAGGAAATATCGTTACACCTATATTGGGGATTTTATGCAACACTTTTGTGAATTTGAGTCAAGAAATATAAAAATTATTGAATTAAAAATATAAGTATCATATTATTCACAACTAATTAATTTATTAATGTCAAGTATCGAGTTATAACTTTTAGAGTATTGAGTTAAAAAGGATTAATATCAAGTTTCAAAATACAAGTTTGAATTACAAGTTAAATGTACTTATTTTAAGAGATAACACTGCATTATGATGATATTTACCGTAATCTATGGACATGCTACCCCTTTATTAGCAAGAAAACAATTATCAATTTTTATTATGTAAGGCAGCCTCTCAGAGTTTCAAAATACAAGTTTCAATTACAAGTTTTGTCTCTAAGGCTAAATGTACTATTTTTTCTGAGATGATAACACTGCCTATATCTAATCTATGGATATGTTACCCCTTTATTAGAAAGAAGACAAATGTAAATTTTTTTTTATGTATTTGCCAGCCTCTCAGAGTTTTCAAAATTTCAGTTTATTTTCATTCTATGAGTTTGACTGTCCCTCTGGTATCTTTCGCCCCTCTTTTATGGATATGCTACCCCTTTAATAGTAAGAAAACAAATATCATTTTTCATTATGTAAGCCAGCCTCTCAGAGGATGCATGTTTTCTAATCACACAGACAATTAACAACTTGTTTTATGGCGCTTGTTTTTTCGTTACACCTGGATGCCGTTATACTTTTACCACAATTTCTAATGATACTTTACAGTAATACTGTTTTGTTTGCCGGGTTGTGATTGTTTCTTAACCTGGAAAAGTAAAAAAACTAGGTTACAGCTTAATGTTTCCAGACAAAAATTTAAGGAAGAGTAAATTCCACAGGATTTGATTTCTAGATGGAATAGTAAAAGAAATTTTTTACTTGATAAACTTTTTATCTTTTTTGAAATATTTTAATTTTGATTAATTGGAGAATTATGTACTTTTAAGTGTTTAGGATTTAAACAAAAGTGTCTAAATATACTCAGTCATATATTTGTTTATGTGTACTCTTAAATATACACATAGTGATACTTGTGAGGGTTTCAAACATTTTTCCCAACACAGAGTAAAGGGGGTTCCAACTATATGCTCCCATTCAAATGCATTGATCGGCCAAAAAAAGGGGGGGGTTCCAACCCCCGGAACCCCCCTGGATCCGCCACTGTATTTAATACCTTGCAAAGTTTTTATGCCCTAGTTATGGACATTAAGTTTTCTGGTCTGTGTGTCCGCCTGTCCTACTTCGGGTTAAAGTTTTGGTCACGGTAGTTTTTGATGAAGTTGAAGTCCAAATTCCAATCAACTTGAAATTTAGTACACATTTTCCATATGATATGATCGTTCTAGTTTCAATGCCACATTGGATTTTTGTCCTCAATTTCACGGTACACAGAACATAGAAAATGATAGTGGCAGTGAGGCATCCATATACTTATAGACACATTCTTGTTTTTTAATGAATTTACAGAATTTGCACATTTGATTGTTTATGCATTGTTTATGCATTGTTAGTATATATATATGAAGCTCTTGGAAACTGCATTGACATTTAAAACACAAGAGACAAAAAAAAGACGCCATAATTCAGTGGTATTAATTTCTGCTGAATTTTGCATCTGCAAATAAAAAGCTCTGGCTTTGAAACTATTCCTGCACTGATTTGTCCAATCGACAACACAACAACTTAAAAACTGCCTAATATTTTTAATGTGTATGCTCCTATTAGCCTCTTTTTATTGACATTTTTATATATCAATTTGACTTCTTCTTTCAAAACAAAACTGTAAATTGTAAGTAATGATTATTTGACACAATGCATCTGCATTCTAGGTGTTAAGTTTTTTTTGGTCATGCTTGTAGGGTGGCCTTGCTTTATATATAATTGACTTTGAGAACGAGGAGATCATATGTACGAATGTTTCTGGATTTGTATTTTCGCAGGAGACCCTGCAGTGACCCACTCTGTCTCAGTCTATTGCTCTCCTGTCTTCAGAGAGATCTGTATTACCTCATCACAGCGAGAGATCAATTTCGTTGCCTAATGCAATTAACAGAGATTGGAAACAAATCCATGTCATTTGAAAGCTTGAAACCATTGCACAACAAGGCCAGCAAGTAGTCTGATGTAGTTTTAACGAAAACAGCTCCCCCATCAAAGTGTAATTATACACAGATGAAGAAATATATATAATCCCAGTGAAACGTTTTAAAAAATAATCAACATTCTAAAAAGAGAACATTATATGTCAAGTTGTGTGAAATCTAGGGAGTGATTGATGACTAGATCTTTAATGTTCATGGGTAGCTATTGTAGAGCCAAGCTTGGAAGGAAATCTTCTTTCTTGAAACACCCTTATCTTGGAATTGTTGGTAGCTATTGTAGAACCATTTAGTTTGGAGGAAATCTAGGGAGTGATTGATGACTAGATCTTTAGTGTTCATGGGTAGTTATTGTAGAGCCAAGATTGGAGGGAAATGTTCAGGGTTCATGGGTAGCTATTGTAGATCCAAGCTTGGAGGGAAATCTTTAGTGTTCATGGGTAGCTATTGTAGAGCCAAACTTGTAGGGAAATCTTGATTCTTGAAACATTCTTTTCTTGAACAAGATGGCAATAAATTTTTGGTAGCTATTGTTGAGCCAAGCTTTGAGGGAAATGTTGACTTTTGAAACACCCTTCTCTTGGATAAGATGGCACTTGATTTCTGGTAGCTATTAAAGAGCCAAGCTTGAAGGGAAATCTTGCTAATTAAAAACTTGGACAAGAATTATTAAATTAATACTGATACTGCCATTTCTAAAATCTCTTTTGTTTATTAAATTTTTTTTTTCTTCTAAATTTAAAAAATCAAAAGATTTTGAGGTTATGCCACAGTAGTCTAATTTATAAACACAAACTTTAAAAAAATAAATAATGTTTTATTTTCTGTTTCAATTAAGTAAAAGCTGGTAGATTTCTTTTAGTTTGATCCTATATTCAGAGTTAATGCCCTTGTGTCAGTTTAGATTATCCTTCACAAGGAGTTATTGCCCCATTAGAAAGTGTATTTAAACCTGTGCAACGTAAAATACGACATTGCTTGAACTTAGTATAATAAACAGTTCAAAATAGATTGAATTATAAGTTAATTGCTGCATGTGTGCACATTTTTCGCACATTTTTTCTTGCCATGTTTAAAGTATCTGGGTTTAAAATTTCAGTATTTAGAGCATTAATTTCAGGAAATATCCAGTGATTTTTGCCAGATTCAGTTAATTAATGTTGAAATGTGAAATGATTGCGAGTTATCATGATAAGTAATGACGGTTGCGTTTGTTTTGGAAAATTGCAGCATGTATAGCATCAAAAATAAACATTTTATCGAGTTAGATTTATAGACTATTCTGCGCTTGTCAATGATTACCTATCATTCGCCTTATCTCGAGGAAGATCGCACAGGTGTAAGGTTGTGTTATGCAATCCTGACGATTTTTATAGAAGCTGATTTTTTGTCTGTGTTTTGAATTCTGACAGTTGTACCCTCTACGTTATCTTAGGAGATTGTAATAGATAAATTTGTTACAGCGTGGTACGGCGGGCTGGTCTGTAATCATTGATTGGATAAGATAACAAACTGACATGCTGTGATAATTATGATGCATGCTGGGAGGAAAGTAGAGCTTTTACTAGGGTCATGACCTTTATGTAGCATGGATCATTTACTTTATTTATTTTTTATGACTTTAGTGAATTTACTGCCATAATTTTATGTGTTTATGAAATTTATGGCATAAATAGAAATAAAATATAATTTATGTACTCTTATCCCAATAATGCCAGATAAACCCTTTTTGTTTTAATGGAGTTGTATTATCAGTTGATTTTTCACTTTTCTTACATATGTCATATGTAATATTGATAGAATTTGGTTGTTGGCAGAATGCTGTCCAGTTTGAAGTATTGATTGATTGTTGGTTGCTTTATGTCCAGTGGCAGGTATTTCATTCATGTTCAGGACAGTTTTGAATTTTTGTTTGAATTTTGGTTGCTTTATGTCCAGTGGCAAGTATTTCATTAATGTTCAGGAAAGTTCTGAATGATTGATTGATTGTTGGTTGCCTAAAGTCCAGTGGCAAGTATTTCATGCATGTTCATGACAGTTTTGAATGACAACAGTACTTGAAATTTTGCAGTGGTCTAATAAACAGATATGACAAACATTGCTTTGAATGAATGTATAGTTCTTAAAAACTATCCAATTATTTTTGTTTAAAGCATTCTTGACAATAAATGTATGATACCAATTTCAATGAGCATGACAGATTTCTGGAAGAATTTTGAATAACATCAGAGATGCTAGACTAGAGACACCAAAAGTTTGAGTCACAGAAATATAAAACATTTGAAAGTAGTCTAACCAAATTGACATTAAATACAGAATTTGCAACACTATTTATGGTCAGTTGTGGAGAAAAATTGGTACCGCTAATTTTATTGGATGCAGAGTGTTTTAGTACTGTTACAATTAGGCTCAGTATGAATGATAGAATAAATAACACCATGCAGGCTGATATTATATCTTGGTTGCAAATCCAAAAGGGGGGATGGGGGGTTCTGGTGTTTGGAACCCCAATTTTATTGGAGGTTCAATTCATTTGAATGGACATTCAGTCTCCAATGGTTAGCCGCTATAATATCCCAGTACATTACATTTCCTTAAAATTTTCCTATTGCTGAATTTGTTATTTGTATTAAAATAAACTAAAGCTGACCAACTCTAGCCTATAATGTCTTTATCCTTTAAAAAAATGTTGGGCCCGTCACCAGGAGATTTCATTTTCACCCTCTTCCATCATTTGAGTTATGTAAATAGTATTTTCTGCGATGGAAATATTTTTGCGTATTGCTAAAACATTTGTTATCTGCGTAGAAATAAGATATTCTAGGTCATCTTAATTGTTGTCTTTAAAGTAATTAAAATTCATATGTATATATATAACATTTTAACTGTTTGTGCTGAAGTATTAAATATATTTTGTATCTTCATACTAAATTTAGAATACAAAGATCTTCACACTTAATCTCCCCTCTAAGTGGGGTTGGATATTGAAAGATCTCCTACTTATAAGCTCCAAAAGGTGGTCTAGACTCAAATTGACTTAATGTAGACATGTTTGTGTATTGTTGAAGATTGGGAGTGTTGACCTAGATGTGTTTTCAAGGTTAAATGTGTTATTGGGTTGCTGTCTCAGTAATGTATAAAGCACATCAAAATTCATTGATACATATAATACATGTAAGTTATCAGTGAAAAAAAAAGGCATAGACATTTTTGTTCTTTAACAAATATTTCTTGGCTATTGATAGAAATCTTACTTAATGGCATAATTTTCGTTACGAAAAGTAAAAACATTTGACCTCTTCAACATTTGTTGTTTTAAAAAAATGCCTCAGTGGTCAGTGATCTGATGAATATAGATTTGGAAGTTGGCTGTAGATAATATTATAATATTAGGTCAGTGTGTGGGTCTAGTGCAAAGAAGTATTCATTTTCATACCACATTATCATGTTCTCATCCTTATATTCATGTTATATTTGACACTGGATATTTAACACAATTTATCATCATCTGTGTCAAGATCTCAATATGAATAAAGTCTTACCATGCATTTCATCTTGTTTATATCAAAAGAAACTAAGATAATGAATATTTAGGGGAAATTCTTAAGGTTTTTAAACTTTCAGAGTTGTCTTTCTTTGACCATGAAAATAATAAAATATATTACTTTCATTAATTGATTGCTTTGGATACTTTTTTTAAAAAAAAATTTATGCCCCATTTACGATAGTAGAGGGGCATTATGTTTTCTGGTCTGTACGTAAGTCTGTCTGTTCCTCCATCCATTCGTCCCACTTCAGTTTAAAGTTTTTTGGTTAAGGTAGTTTTGAATGAAGTTGAAGTCCAATCAACTTGAAACTTAGTTTATATGTTCTATCAAGGGTCCGGAAACGGTCATATATGCCAGACATGACCGATTTGGAAACTCAAAAGTCCTAAATGATTCATTGGGATTTAGGTCAAATTTTATTTTTCATCAGAAATAATTTCTGTCATTTCTTTAAGATCGAGTTTCAAAATCGCCATTTTGAACATATTTTTGTTTTGTTATCGATTTTATGTAATTAAACTGTCACTTCAGTAAAGTGTTATAATCCTGAGGGCCCTCCTAATAACTATATTAATGCCTCGGGGAGCTATTGGCTAATGATCGCTAATCTCTTTACCTGTGGTTTTAATTCACACCTGGCTATTAATCACAAGCTCCGAACTAATATTATAAAGAAATTAAAATTCCATACCAACTGTCTTCATAATTTAATTACTTTTCAGCTAAGACAATTGTCAATTATGATTTAAAATTAAATTAAAACTTTTTTCACTACTAATACACGTGCTTTGTTTACTATGTAATACGCATGCCTGAAATTCTCTTCTGCAGATTAATATTCTCACACTATTAAAGGTAAAATATTAAAAAGCCAATGATCTGTGAATTTGATAAACAAAACTAATCCCGGAAATGAGTCCGGAATTGTTCGTATTAGTATTGTCGCATTACATCCGGTTTGAATTTCGACTTCAGAATCGAAAGAAACGTAAACGATGACTGAGAAAATTATCGTTTTGAGTCATTAAAATCATATTATTTTTAAGCTGTTCCTTCCCTTACATGCTCTTGATCGATTTTAGGAAAATGGAAGGATAAATCGTGAAGTAAATGCTATAGATGCAACAGTGAAACAAGTTTGATGATGCTACGAGTATGAGCATACTCTTGCAGTTATGAGATTTTGACAATCCTTTTTTGAAAAGGCCACCAGCATTTAAATTATATGAAAATGACCGAAATTAGGTGAAAAAATTTCTGGATCCTTGTTCCCTATGATATGATCTTTCTAATTTTAATGCCAAATAAGAGTTTTTACCCCAATTTCATGGTCCAATTAACATAGAAAATGATAGTGTGAGTGGGGCATCCGTGTACTATGGACACATTCTTGTTTTTGTTTTTTTCAGTTAACCATGAAATTTAACAATTTTTAGGGTTATGTATCAATAAATTGACAAATATTTCCTTTCTTTTTAGTGCTGATTGCTATGCAGGAATTAATATGGCTGAGCGCCATCAAAGGGAAGATTACAGCCTCTGGGCAGGGATACAGGTGAGCTTTCTTTACATCACAGTCAGAATTTAGGGAAGGGTTGAGATCTAACAAACATGTTTAACCCAGCAACATTTATAGTTAATTATATGACATGGGTTTTGCTCATTGTTGAAGGGTTTACATTTGTCTATATTTATTTGTATCCACTTCATTTGAACCTTCAATCCTCTTATTTTGTCCTTATATCCAGGGGCGGATGCAGGAATTTTCGAAAGGGGAGGTGCTAACCCAGGGCACCCAGGGCAAAGGGGGGGTGCAAAACATATGTCCCGATACAAATGCATTGATTGGCAAAAATAAAGGGGGGGTGCGCACCCCCTGAACCCCCCCCCCCCCCTGGATCCGCCACTGATATCAATGCAGTTCTTTTTTGGACTTAACAAGTCTCATTGAAATGGTTTGTTGGAAATAGCATTTCTTCATTAAACTCACAGCAGAGGGTAGTTTGTCTAGCTTCAGTTTAATCTTGAATAATTTGTACCTGAGCACTAATGTTAGGTAAGGAATATCTTATTAAATAGTTCCCCGTGTCTGGCATACAGGTCACAGTGCAATAGCATTAGAAAAGTAATCAAGTGGAATTTTAAGTCGTAAAAATAAATAGAGTATAAATTTTATGTATAACAGAATTAAACTACAATTTCAAAATTGGTGCTTGTTTTTTGTACTTCTGGATTTAATTGCTGTTTCAATGCACACTAGAACACACCCACGAAATCGCGGGCATGCAGCTTGTGAACTGTTGTAGGATGATTTTTTGTAAAAGATATTATGTATGAAGAATTTCATAAAAGGTACCAAAAGCCCTCTCCCTTTTTCCAAAGTCCGATATTTGTTTCCTTTTTGTTAAATTCAATTCATTTTCGTGTTTCTAGCCTCAGACCACAATTATTCTTCTCCTTTGCCACAATGCTTCGTTAAATCAAATTAAAAATGTGCACCGTTTCAAACATGTAATAAATGTAACTGCTTGTATATAGACCATTATGAGTCTAACAAAATATGCTTCTAGGACAACCCATCAGTGCTTTTTCTTTTAAGAGCCTTATTAACATGCCATTGGTAGGATATGAATCATGTATAAATGACTAAGACCGACTAAGGCTAATTTGAGGGGTGGTCGGAGGGGTCCTGATCCCAAAATTCCGAGCTTATAACCATGAAATCCCGAGATGCAGAATTTAAAGAAATTCATATCCCGAAATCGGCTTCAGGTTAAAGTTTTTGGTCGAGGTAGTTTGAGATGAAGTTGAGCATGTTTTACTTATTTCAATATATATATGCAAGTGGTATGACCCCTTAAATAGTAAACATTTCAAAGAAACAGTAGACAGAATCAGGGACTTTCTATACTAACATAGAAAGTCCCTGACAGAATACAGAGAGTCTCTATATATTAAAGTAGTATAATCGTAGTTTACATGTAGATAAACGCGAAAAATAATTATCCTCTCTAATGAGGTATAATAGTTGTGGTTCTTGCGTTTCAAACACCATGATATATATATGAAATGCAAAAAATAATTGTCCTCTCTAAGGAGGTAGAATAGTTGTGATTCTTGCGATCTAAACACCATATATGATATGAAGAACGCTCTAAATGGCTTATTTATTTTTCATATTTGTTATCTATCATACGATTGGTTGTACTTGTGTCACATGTTTTACTTATTTTAATATATATGCAACTGGTATGACCCCTTAAATAGTAAGCATTTCAAAGAAAACAGTAGACAGAATACAGAGAGTATCTATATATTAAAAGTAGTATAATCATGGTTTACATGTAGATAAAAGCGAAAAATAATTGTCCTCTATAAGGAGGTATAATAGTTGTGGTTCTTGCGATCTAAACACCATTATATGGAGAACGCTCTGATTGGCTTATTTATTTTTCATTTTTGTTATCTATCATACGATTGGTTGTACATGTATTTATGCATGTTTCAATCCGGAAATTATATCTATGACTGAAAGTCAGTCTGATGACGGAATCATATCCGGACTCCTTTTTTTGTCGTTTTTCTCCCAAAATAACACAATCTGAATAATCATAAGAATACATGACAAATGCGACTATGCATGTTACCTATAGGACACAGAGGCATGATGATTGGTTTATTGTGGAAGGAAGAGAAGCGACACACAAAATGAGGTCTTCTCGTTTAATAGTATAGATAAGGAAATACATGTACACAAAAAAGCACATTTCACTAGTTTTATTTGAAATTAAATACCTATAAGCTTTAGTGGTTTTGGAATTTGTGAGTAAGGTGTATTAAATTCCTAGAAAGATTCAGTAAATATGGGGGAATTATCAAAAGTGCTTTAAGTCTGTTACAAATATATTACTCCTATTTATCTATCAATTCATAAATATTTAGCATAGAATGTTTTTAAACACACATAAAATTTAAAAAAAAATATTTCGATAAAATTGTTTTCAAATGAGAAAATAATTTACAATACTGGAAATACTGATCATCTCTCCATGTGTTCTAGAACAAAACAGTTGCTGTGTATATTTACAAGTGTTTTGTATTCACTGTAAGGAAGCTGTTATATGTAATTTAAGGGCATACGATACAGTTTTGAACCTGTATTTACAAGTTGATGAAAATTTGCATATAGGCTATTTTTTACCTGATTAAATCAAATATGTCATAAAAAATATACCTTCATGTGCTACTTTTTGAGTAAAATGAGGTCGAAATTTTGTATATTTGCTCAAAATTCAGATTTGTGTCCGTATTTTCTTTTTCGAAAGAACGACGTAACTTTTTTGCTTTAAAAGATAAACACAAATTGTTTTTTGTTAAATAATCGGTAATTTCTGTATTTTATAACTATCATTAAAAATTATGCAATTTTTATTCCGAAATAACTCTATATTTATCAAATGTTCATGAATAGAGGAAAAAACGTCATTTTTTGCTGCATGTTTATTAAAATTAAAAAAAATGCGCTATTTACAGTTTTATAAAATTTGGGTCACATAATCTCCTTGCAAAATGAAACAAATTGCTATTTTAAAAAATAGGGGTCCATGCACTCGTTTTCAAATTAAATCAGTTTGAATGATAAAAATCAGTCGAAAAATGCATCTTTTCCCGATATGTCATAGTTTGACGTCGTGAAAATAACATTTTACGTTAGCAACGTCATTACCTTCCCTGTAACTGTATCGTATGCCCTTAAAAGTACTACATGATCATCATGCATACTTGCCAACCTCTGACAATGGGAAATCATGTCATGACATAATGCGATTACTTGGACACGGTGTTCAAGTAATCGCATAATCACATAATCATTAATTACTTTTTTAAACAAGATAACAATATCATTAAAAATACAGTCCTAGATTATCAAATAATCATGAAATTTTTGGTCTATTATTTCAAATAAGCACTGAAAAAATGGCAAAGTTATCACATAATCAAAAACAACATGAGATGGATCATGTATTTTGTGGGGTACCAATTTTCATAGTTTGATTAAACCACAAATTCAAATTCCGCTTGAATTGTAAATTTCTGTACAAAACTTAGATGCTCTTAGTTTAAATCCATGAATTCAATACCCATAAACTAACGTAATTTTGACAAACCACGAAAATTGTGACCCACAAATAAAAGTACTGTCACAGTATAATATATGATTAAGTGAAATCTATTAAGAAATCTACGCTTAAGTTTTTAGGCGTAAAAAGGCAACTTTGATTTAAATATAAAAAAAAAAAATTCTATGATTCTCAAGAAAACAACTATCCTCCAGAGACCAAATGATATAGAAGAATCCACCTATAGGTTACCATACTGCCTTTAACAATGAGCAAAACCCACATCATTTGGGAAGCTATAAGGAAGTACACCACTAATTCATGGTCCCATTGCTTTCTATGTTGAATTCCTCCGTTTCAAGCAGGCACACCTCTTTTGTTTAAAGTACAAATAAAGTGGCAATCATTGCATTTCAAAGCAACACTTTATGATGTCTTGCACTGAAAAAATCAACATACCTTTAATGGCATATAAGAAAGAACTGGTTCCCGGATCTTCAGATGTACCAAAACAGGTACTTCAGATTTGACAAACAGACAAAATGTACCCTCTTTTTAAAATTTGGTGCAGTTTTTTAATATTCAAAATTAAAATTCCAAAAGTGTTCTACAATGATCACCAGTCCTTCAGCTTTCATTTGATACCAAAAATACCTAAATACTCTTACATATTTTGAAAGTTACACTCATGCAAAGGAATTATTTTGTGTTAAATATGTACTACTTTCTGGTATGTGCTTTCTGGCTGGGCCCGAATTAGTGGTGTTACACCATAAGAGGCCTTGAAATGACAAATGACAAATATTTATATATGTAAAACAATTCAAATGAGAAAACCCACTGCCTGATTTATGTACAAAACAATAAACAAAAAACATCTGATATACAGCAACAAACAACTCAATTACAAGCTTTTTTTATTGGACTGTTTCGGCACTTCCTAAGAATTATAAGGAGATCATCATTGTAAAATTCAGTCCATATACTTATAAGGAAGATTATCACCTGATCAATAAATTGCTGCAAGGCCCTTGGTTTCATGAATTATCTGTTTTAGACGTAAATGCTCGGCACTTGTTTAATAATAGAAACAATAAAAATTGTCAAATTAAGTGGAAAGATCAGCTAATAGATATATTTGTAATAATCAAAAAGTAATATTTATGTTACCTTCACCTTAAAATAAGTGCTTGAACTGTGTCATGAATATTCATGAGACGATTACATGTTTTCCTTGAATTTATTATAGATGATGCATTATTTGACCACAAAAGCATAATAATAAGGGTTGTGAAATATAGTTAAATTCATTAAAACCTGTCCCCGAACAGGATATTGGTAAATGAAATGTCAAGATGGATATGGGAATAAACGATTATTTCAAAATAAAACGTATTAATTCAAATTATATAAAATTGTAATACTGATTCATTTATGTAATCTTTATATATGTACAACCCTACTTTATGAAAGTACGGAAATGTTCAGTGCTCTGACATATTGTTTTGTGATGATTTATCAGAATGAATATTGTTTTAACAGGGGCGGATGGATCCAGCCATTTTAAAAAGGGGGTTCCCAACCCAGGACAAAGGGGGGGGTTCCAACTATATGTCCCCATTCAAATGCATTGATTGGCCCAAAAAAAGGGGGGTTCCAACGCCCGGAACCCCCCCTCTGGATCCGCCAATGTTTAAACTTAAGGAAATGTGGTGGTGTTGTTTAATGATAGCCAGGGGAGACCAGATGATGTAGGAGTATGCATCTGTAAGTCACTACATGGCCTTCAACAATTAGCAAAACCCATGCTAAACACAAGCACAAAGCAAGCTATAAAAGGCTAGAAAATGACAAATGTAATTTAATTCAATAAAAAACTTATGGCTTGATTTATGTACAAAGCAATAAAATAACAACAAATGTTATACAGTAACAAACAACAACCACCGAATGAAAAGCTCATGACTTGAGACAGGCACATACTATTTGCTTCATTTTATTATACAGAGTTGATGAGGATTATTGGAATAATTTAAAAGCTTTTTAAGAAATTTAAATCATGCTTGTTCTTCTATGAATTTATTCATGTAAAGTTTGTAAAAATTTGTATTAAAAAGTTTTATATAATTTTTACTTTTTATCACTTTTGGAGTTTGGCCCTCCAGTATGAATGATCTAGTAATTCTGGACAAATCTGAAATTGTACTTCTTCTGTTCCTCATGGAGGTGGAGAGGGTAATATAGCATGGGGAAAAAGAGTCAATTTTCAAAAGAGGCAGGAGGGGGGTTTTAAAACCTACATAGAATAACCCAGTTTATCAATTTTCAGAATTTTTTTCTTAATTACCAAGAAAAAAATGTGTCTGGCCCTTAGAAAGTGAATAGATTTTGTCAATTTACCCAGTTATTGCAATATTTATTAAAGAAACTTAGTAGAATTTAAGCGTCTTAATAGTATAATTTAAAAATTTGCCATTAGTTTTTACATACTGGCCTAGGGTACTGTAACTTCAGAAATTATTGCATGCATTTATTTTTGCAATTTTGTCATTTTAGACTAAAATTCAATTTTAAGTTTTGCAAATGCAATTTTAATTTTTGCAATATTGAGAAAAATCCTGTTCAATCCATATGAAAATTTTCAAAATTAGAGTTTAAAATATTGAGATTATAATCTGTCGAATTTTTCACAATAATTTCTTAATTTACAGCATGTAAAGTATACATTAAAATTTAATCAGTACTCTGCATTGCTATTGAAGACAATTTTAATACAATGAAAATGTAACATAACTTTCAATACAATGCAAATGTTATACGTGTTTATAAAAAATTTCAAAGTGACATCTGTTTCAGTAGATGAATTAGTGTGTATAAAACTTTACTCCAAATACATACAAGTTTTAATTTATCCTATAAATTCAGAAATTATTTTGTGCATTTATTATTGCAATAAATTTTGAAGAATGGACAATATAATGAGAGGTTTAAAATTATTACTATTTCAGGATTGTCATATATCAGAATGCCAGTTCTTATGTTATTGTGATGATCACAAAGTTGCATTATTCTCATTAATAGAAAACCTCTCAATAATTTTTGAATTTACAGTATTGATGATACTACAACTTGATGCTTCTTCTGGGGCTTTGACTTAAGTCCACGTGGATCTCTGTGATTTTTCGAAGAAATATAGTCCTGATCAACTTTTAGTCTGAGTCAGCAGGGGCAGATCCAACCATTTTGAAAAGGGGGGTTCCTAACACAGGATTAAGGGGGTTCCAACCACATGTCCCCATTCAAATGCATTGATCGTCCAAAAAAAGGGGGGTTCCAAACCCCGAAACTCCCCCTGGATCCGCCACTGGTAAGGTACAAGAGAAATAGTCATAGTGATGATAAGATTATTCTTATTCTTTATGTGGATAAATACTCAAAAGTTTGAAAAAATCTATAAATATTTGATTTTGATTCTTTTTTAGGCATATTGTATAGGTCAAAGCAAAAACAAATACTGTATCTTTACCACAATGCCTCTTTATTCTAATGACAGTCCATCCTATCCCTCCCCCACCCCAGACAGACAGAAAGATGATAGATTTATAAAACATTCTGATATTTTACATGTTATAAAAACATATTAGATGTATCACATTCAATTATTCCTTATTATCAAGTTGAATTATTTCCTTGAGTTATGTCCCTTGGACATTCACTAGAGATGATGAGTATAATGGGGGTCTTGATCATAAAACTTTACTCAATACTTGTATAAAATGCTTGAAAAGCTAAATCCAGTTATTGAGCATTTTGAGTGGTTGATTTCTGATTGTAGGTATGATAAACATACTAAAAAGTTCAATGAACTTAACCCTAGGGTATTATAGACATTATGTAATTTACCGATTAATATTGAAATATTTTTATAATTTTTGGGCAAATAAATTTTTTTGGAATATATCTGTTACCTTTTTCAAAACAGAAAATTTGTTTTTAAAATTGTGAAAATACAAATTTACTGATTAATATGGAAATATTTTCATAATGTTTAGGCAAATTAATTGCAGTTTTGAATATATCAGAAGATTTGTTCTTAAAATTATGAAAATACTATCTAACCTTATAGACACACATTAATTAATTAAACCATTTAACGCAGTAGCATACCAGGGTATGTCTGTGTATTCAATTTCTAGACACTACCTGCTAAGGGGTGAAATATTTCAAAGGTTGCACAAAATCAGATGTTTAAACAAAAGCCTATATTGGAATTATCTTTAAAACACATTTAGACTTATAAACCGCTGATCATTGTAATTTTTTAAAAGATATTGACCCTGAAAATTCTCAGTTAAATTATTTAATCTCATCAAGGTGATAGGATTTTTAAAAAAAAAAGGAAGAAGTAGGCCACAAAAGGGCAATCAACTTTAACTAAGGTTGTAAATATTTTATATTTGTACTTTCTGTGTGTAGTAATCTATACAAAGTATATCATCAAATTTTGGCAGTTGGAAGGGCTTGAAGCCCATACTGTTAACAAGGTTAAGGTCAAGGTCATAACAGAATTTAAGAGGTGAACACACATCTTCCATTACCTTGAGGGCATCCCCTCTCTGACTTTTACTTTTTATTGCTAAAAAAAAGGTAAAAAATCTCCTGCTTCTCAAGATTTATTTGAACTTTTAGCAGAAAGCTTTCAATTTTATACCTCCCCTTTTAATTTGGTCATACCCCTTTAAGAAATCCTAGATCCACCTTTGATAATCAAGGAATTTCTTTTCCGTAACAGCCAAACGTGCGTAAAACGTGACTTCTGAATAATTTTAATTCTTTCAAACTTTACATTGTTTGAGTGGGAATAAATTGCCTTCTAATTTTGTATTACAATCTAGCATTATAGCCATTGCATAATATTTAACAATAAATTGTCATAATTCTATGGTATTATCCCAATTTATGACAGAAGATGAAATTTCAGAAAGGAACAAATTACAAAGATTTCAATTTTAATAGTTGGGAGAGACATTTTTATAGTCGTCTACAAATATTTTAGTATGGAAAATGCATTTGAATGAAATATTTGAGATTATACTGGAATGTGAATATATGCTTCTTTCAAGACCAGATTTACTTGGATTTTATGGACTCCTTCTTTTATCCTTTTTCATATTTTCTTCAATCTTTTCCTTCTTTCTATACTTTCGATCAATCATAATTTGTTGATATCTATTTCATGGATTTTGTCGGGTAAAAGTGAACCATGGGTTGAAATGGTCAAGAAAGTACAAACTTTGATAGGCTTGTATGATTATAACTAAATCCCTAACGGGAAGGATTGTGCCTGATATTCATATGATGAAATCATAATCTTTCAATCAGTTTAATTGAAGTCTGGAGCTGGCATGTCAGTTCACTGCTAGTAGTCTGTTGTTATTTATGTATTATTGTCATTTTGTTTATTTTCTTTGGTTACATCTTCTGACATCAGACTCGGACTTCTCTTGAACTGAATTTTAAATGTGCATATTGTTATGCGTTTACTTTTCTACATTGGCTAGAGGTATAGGGGGAGGGTTGAGATCTCATAAACATGTTTAACCCTGCCGCATTTTTGCGCCTGTCCCAAGTCAGGAGCCTCTGGCCTTTGTTAGTCTTGTATTATTTTAATTTTAGTTTCTTGTGTACAATTTGGAAATTAGTATGGCATTCATTAGCACTGAACTAGTATATATTTGTTTAGGGGCCAGCTGAGGGACGCCTCAGGGTGCGGGAATTTCTCGCTACTTTGAAGACCTGTTGGTGACCTTCTGCTGTTGTTTTTTCTATGGTCAGGTTATTGTCTCTTTGACACATTCCCAATTTCCATTCTCAATTTTATTATTTTTTGGAAAAGCCACAAAATCAAATATCTGTGAAAATGCATTTTTCCCTCAATTTATGAAAATTAGTACCCCTAATAAATAAAAGAATCCACTGTATTCTCATTTGACACTCTTTTTATTGTCTTGAAATATCTTATTTATTAATTTACTTGCATTAGTATGATTTATAGTATGAATAAAAATCATACCGTTGAAAGTCCATCCCATGCTTTACACATCTCATTTGAGATCTCCAACAAGATAGACAAAAACCAAGACGGTTGAGAACATGTAGACTTGCAAGTCCTTGAAAGGAAACAGCAGACAAGGAACATCCCTATAAAGTTCGTTGTCCTAATAAACATTAAAAAGTCCCGATTCCAACCTCTGGCAATTGGAAATTATGTCATGACATGACCCGCATGACACGCAAATATACCTGTAAAAAAGCACTTTTTTGTTCCAAAAAATCATCCAATTAGATTTAAGAACTATAGTTGAGTATTGCAAACTTTTGTCGACTGCTATTGGTGTCGATTGGGATAATTTAGACCTGAAGCGCAATGCATATTGTTGATAGTTACAGTTTTGGTTACATTTTAAGGAATCCTGATTTTTGGTCAGGCAATCAATTATATAGTTTCCATCTGGTAAGCTTTTTTACTTTGTGCATTTTCTTCTATCCAGTACAAAACTTCAATAGAAAGTAACAAGTTAACATAAAATCTTTTCAAAAGAACTTTATTAGCATGTCATATTGCAAAAACAATTTCTGGTATGAACATTTTTCAGTGTAGAAGGGGAGATAATTCTAACTAGATTTTTGGTAAAATATTGTTTCCTATTTCAGGGTTCACCAGCGCCAGACCCAGGACCTGTTAATCCTTCAGCAGGTAGGTGAATTATGTCATAATTTGTGTTTTTATTCTTCAAAGAGTAAAAGACTTTGGGATGCTTGGACAGAAAAATATAATGCCTTTGTGTTTTGACACAATACACATATTCTAATTTAAGTATAGTCCCTAGTTTTCACTTTTTATTTGATAATTTAGATATCATAGCACCAAAGCCTTTTTTATAATAATTCAGATATTACAGCAGCAAAGCTGAACATTTTCAACTTTCCAGTTTGTTTATGAAGAATTAAAAATTAGATTGAATAAATTCCAATGAGGCATTTGTTCTGAATAAAGAAACTTGAAATTTGAGGGTTTTTGAATGAAATTGTATACAAGGGGAATTTATCAATCAAACAGCAACCAAATGGTACTACAAAGCAAAATAAGAATTCTAAGAGATCATCAATCTTGGGTCTTTAAAAAGTCAGATGCATTCTGATGTAGTTCAAAGAGAGATAACTCAAATCTGAAAAATCATCTGAAAGGTTGGATAGAAATAATTCAGCTACAACTATTAAGACAGGTGCAATACAATTTGTTTTGCATTTTATAAGGAGTTATATTCTTCTGGTAAATACATTTTTTCTGCTTCCTTTTATTATGAATAATAAAGATATTATGAATGATAAAGATGGTCAAACTACTTCTACACATTATTAACATACTTATAAACTTGATAATATGACAGCAAGTTTTTAAAACAGTGTGCTTTGTGCTTGCAAAACACAATTGATTTTCCCAGAGGAGACAACTATAGCCTGTTTCAAGATACAAACTTTAAAAAGTTGATTTTCTCGTGGGTTTGAACCCATCCCCACTGAAAAATGGTCATTTTTCGTCTATTTTCCGATTTTAAAACGACCTTGAGAGGTAAACATTGACCAGACTGTGTTTCTTTGTCATTCAAGTATTACCCTATAGCTACTGCAGTCCATTCATGCTAACTAAGAGTATATGGGACTTAAGTGTCTTGCTGGCGAATTATTATTGTTAAGTCAGGTCTGCCTAAATGTGTGTTTATACGTATTTTTGACAAAATAGTGACCTAGATTTTACAGACTAGGTTACCTATTGGCCATATTATACCTCTTTGTGTTCCTATATCACCTATGCATGCATTCACGATAATAATTTATACCTACAATGACTACAAGTTAGGTGGTCATCAAAAGATGCCCATCCCCACTTGATTTTGGCCACTTTTCACGTTTCTCCGATTTTGAACTCTTAAACGGCTTTCAAAGTGCTATATTTTCATAAACAGACGTCCAAGAAGAGTTTATGGACCATGAACTGCTTGGTTGAAGTCCCTGCTATCCTGACAGGTCAGGTGGGGCAGTTCAAAAAAAGTATGAAGGGTCATACGGGCCATCAAAGAATGGTGGTCGCCATTATGCCTACAGGAGGGATTGGGGGTAAAAGGGTTAAAAAGACAAATGTCTATGATGTAGAGAACTTTAAAAGTGGATTTGATTTCTAAGATTTTGAAAAGGACAGAAACAATTTTGAAATTATAGTGAGGACCAGCTTATTTTCTTGAAGGACCACCAGGCCAGGAAAAAAAATATTTCTAGATGTCTGATGACTTTGTATACACCACAATAGTACAGCTAATGCAGAATGATAGCCTACAAGAATTTGGAGGGGGTGGGGTTGGTGTCTTTTAGAAGTTAATTTATTCAATGTTTAATAATGATAAATGTAGGATATCCTTTATTTGACAGATTCATGGTGAGAATGTAAATACACATCCTATTATTTTATTTGTACTGAATTTAGGGGATTCCAATTGCAAGAAATAGACTTTGCTATTTCAACCCAATGGGAAGTATGTCAACACAATGGACATTGCTATTTCTACATAAGGGGAATGTTTATTAGAGCAATATCACATACTCATACAATAAAAATCCAAACTTATGAAGTTTTGTGGTGATGAAATTATATTTTTAGAGTTACTGCCCTTTGAAAGTTTCTATTTCTATATTAGGGGAATGTTTATTAGGGCAAAATCACATACTCTCATACAATAAATATATCGCTGATGAGTTGACAGATTTACTTCCAAACTCATGAAGTTTTGTGGTGATCAAATTATATTTTTAGAGTTATTGCCCTTTGATACTTAAACATGAATTTGCAAGAAAGTATAATAATGAAGTTTTGTGGTGATCAAATAATATTTTTAGATAGTTGCTATTTCTACATAAGGGCAATATTTATTAGGGCCAAAGCACATACTCATTTTATATTTGGCTGATGAGTTGATAGAATTACTTCAATACTTATGAAGGTTTGTGGTGATCAAATTATATTTCTAGAGTAACTACCCTTTGATAAATAAACATGATTTTTTAAGAAATAATTGAATTGATGTTTAACATGATGTAAGGTCTATGTTTATAAAATTAATACTGCTTTGAATCATATCTTTTATTATTGTATAGCAATATAATATTTCCAACAGAAAGTAACCAGAAGTTAGCGTGCAATAAATCCTCAAAATTCATGACGTCATCAACGACAAAATCTTAATTTAAACCAGTTTATACTTTTAAATATTATATTACTATACAATAAAAGGGTTATTGCATGAATATTGGGGAATATTGTCCCTCGTAGAACATATATTGCACTCGCAAGCTCGTGCAATATAAAATTCTACTCGGGACAATATTCCCCAATATTCATGCAATAACCCTATATTATTACCTTTGACAGGACGTATTATATGATATATATTGTTCAATTAGAAATGTTTACATTAGACATTCCGTACCAACCACACCATACCATCTTTTAAATTGACTCACAAAAACCTTTCCTTGTAGACTATCCCAACTCAAGAAGAAAAAAAAACCACTAAAAACTTAAAGCCATACCTGATACTTGAGTTCTATATAATATGTATATTTTCCACTCACTACAAGTCTTGTCTAGGAAGTATTCTTTTAACTCCTCCATCGTCCGTCCGTCTGTCTCGCTCTAGGTTAAAGTTTTTAATCGAGGTAGTTTTGATGAAGTTTAAGTCCAATCAACTTCAAACATAGTTCACATGTGCCCTATGATATGATCTTTCTTATTTTAATGCCAAATTAGAAATTTTACCCAATTTCACGGTACACTAAAAATAGAAAGTAATCTGTGTGGATGCGGCATCTGTGTACTTTGGACACATTCTTGTTAATTCTATGAAAGTTATTTCTAACCAAATGGTAAAATTAAATGTTAAATAAGAAATTAAGAAATTGTTATGTCACTGTGGTTATGAGGGTCTGTGTGAAGTATACAAAATAGAGAAAAAAGGGGGTCTGAAATATAAAGAATGGAGAAAAAGGTCCAATTAAATATGGAATTGAGAAAAATGGTCTTAAAAGATACAAGAATAAAGAAACAAATGACTCATATCAGCTCCTGGTTAATGTAACATTTTGAAATTCAAGGGAAGTAATTTCAACCATTATAGATTATTGTGATGTAACTTAAGTAAATCATTGGTGTCAATGAACTTTCATTATACGAATAATATTGTTTTTGGTTTTTTTTTTATTAGGTTGAAGTTTTTAACTGTATGTAGAAAATGCCAAATGAATTAACTTAGAAAATATTGACATTGGTTTTTCTAGTGCAGATAGTTCATGCTGACCTCTCTTTCATATAAATCATTATCTATATAACTGATCATCTGCAGACAGACATAGACTTTATTTTACCAACACCTGGGAAGTTTTTCTACCTGTAAAAACACCTGTTATCAAACAACTTTCATCAGTCGATTGTTGGTACAGGTGAAAATTCACTGATGCAAAAATCTGCATTAAAATTAGGGTATTATATAACTCACACATGAACACCTTTGGTTATATCAGACAGGGATATAATGTTAGAAGAGATAAATTTGTCTGTGCATAAAAACTATCAATAAGAATATGCAGGATTAGGCCAAGCTACTTAAAATTAAGATATTTTTATATACTGAAGAAAAAAGGCTTGTAATATTGCTTATAACCATTTATTTGTCTTATTTGATAACCATAACTGTTAACACACCTCCTTATTTGTATTCTCATAATGGGAAAGGGGAGGGGTGTAGTTATTTGATAGAAAATGTTAAACTAGACAACAACCAATTTACACCAAATACAACTAAATTTTCATAATTTATTTTTCAAAAGGTGCTTACTAATTCAGTTTTCCAAAAGTGTTCACTGATTTTAGTTTTCCAAAGTTGTTTCAAATTTAGTTTTCCAAAGGTGCCTTCTAATTTTAGTTTTCAAAAGGTGCTTACTAATTTAAGTTTTCAAAAGGTTACTAATTTTAGTTTTCAAAAAGTACTTAGTTATTTATTTTCAAAAGGTACTTAGTTATTTATTTTCAAAATGTGTTTACCAATTAAGTTTTCAAAAGGTGCTATATTAATTTATTTTCAAAAAATGCTTACTAATTTATTTTCAAAAGGTGCTACTGATTTATTTTCAAAAGGTGCTTACTAATTTAGTTTTCAAAAAGTGCTACTAATTTATTTTCAAAAAGTGCTTACTTATTTATTTTCAAAATGTGTTCACCAATTAAGTTTTCAAAAGGTGCTATTAATTTATTTTCAAAAAGTGCTTACTAATTTATTTTCAAAAAGTGCTACTAATTTATTTTCAAAAGGTGCTAACTAATTTAGTTTTCAAAAAGTGCTACTAATTCATTTTCAAAAAGTGCTTACTATTTATTTTCAAAAGGTGCTTACTAATTTAGTTTTCAAAAAGTGCTACTAATTTATTTTCAAAAGGTGCTTACTAATTTATTTTCAAAGGTGCTTACTAATTTATTTTTATAAGGTGCTTACTAATTTATTTTCAAAAGGTACTTGAACTAATGATTTTTTCCCCCAATAATAACTGTACTGAGTACTAATTTTTCCTATGTTCACTTTTCATTTTATGATAGTCTATGCAAGAGGTAGGAAATTTGAAATCACAAATGAACTGAATATGACATATTATATTGTTTTAATTAGATTCAGTAATATTTTGTAAAATCATTTTTTTTAACTGTGCTAAAAACTTTTTTTTAGTGGTTTAATGGCATAAAAAAAAGGTTTTTGTTAAAAAGCTTGATGAAATATCGTTAAAAATGTAGAACACTTTGTATTATGAAATTCCATTTGCGATTGAATATATAAAGAATTGGAGTTTATTTGCTGTTTTCTGATTCTTTTCTTTCATCTTATTGTATGATATCTTTCTGGGTTGTATTTTGTTTGACTAATTTGAGTTTTTCTCAGTCAAGGAGAAAGAGAGGGTATGCCATCATAAGCTTACGATAAATGACATTGTTTTAGAACATAGCGTTAACCGATTATCAATGGTCTTTCAAACTCAAAGGAACATTCTTACTAAGTCTTTTCGAAGTTCACTCGCACCTTAAAGTGATCGTAGACAAGAAACTCCCTCTTTTTAGAAGAACCATCCTACAATAACCTATAATTCTTTCATAAAAATTGGCTGCAAATGAAAGAGGTCATCTTAACAACTTCAAATCTTTTACCATAAACATAATATATAATTCTTTCATAGATTCTTACGAAAACTTCATCTTAAGAACTTCAAATCTTACACCATAAACATAAAAGATATTACAACAATTGTGCATTTCTGCATCATGTGCATTAAATGTCAGATGCATCACTTACGTGTAAGAAAACAATATCTTAACGAGTTCTCCAGCTGATCCGCAGCAAATTACAAAGAAAATTATTAGAATGCCAAAGTCTCACAAAATCAATTGAATACAACAGAATACCACTCTTGCCAATTTCTACAATTTAAAGAGGTAAATTTTCTATTGTTTTCGTCCCTCCTCTTAAAAGGAACACACTTATGATCTGACAATGGACTCTATCTTAAAATAAAATTGCCGTTTTCAATAATTTAAAATGGTAATTTTAAATCAATTTTATCCCTCACTTAAAGGAACACACATTGGTTCTCTTGATAGGGGGTTGTTATTAAAAATATAGCCAATTTCAATAATTTAAAGACATGTTTTTTTTTATTAATTAGGTCAACCTTCTTTTAAAAGGACCACACATAAGCTCTGAATATTATATTTGAAGGCGGTAGTAAGAAAAAGTTCATAATTCAAAGAGGTGAACTATTTCATGGATTTGGTTTAGTGGCAGATCATCTCTTTCTAAAGGGGACATTTGGTTGGAAACAGCCCCTCCTTAACCTGGGTTGGAATCCCCACTTTTAAAAAAAATGTTGGATCTGCCACTACAGCCCCTCCCCTCTAAAGGACCCACATCGGCTCTGGTATTAGACATGCAGTATTAAAAAAGTGCCTTCTTTTAATGTTTCAAAAAAGTTAATTTTCTGTAAAAAAAAATACACTGCAAATGTTAAATCTGCCCCCCTTTTTCCCCAACATAAATCTGCCTCTAAATAATGTTTGGAATCTAAAATTAAGCTCCTGGAATTTAGTTATAAGTTGAAAGTTGAGTTTCATATTTTTCTTTTCTATATAAAATCTTCCAGGACACAGTAAACCTTGAGTTTTTCTTGCAATCTTATTTGTTGTTTTTGGTCGTAAAAATATTATTGATGAGTGACAGGTTGATATGACACAAAGTTTGTGGTAAAAAAACCCACGAGAATAATACCTTGTCTTTCTTGGGGGCATTTTACAGAAGGTTTTTGTATTTGCGGTCTATATGTTTTTCCAAAAATGACATTGTGAAAAAAGAAATAAGGCCATGAAGATAATTTTCCTGACTTTTTTCATTAAAAGTATATTTTTTTATATTTATGCAAAAATGTATTAATAATTGGTTGTTTTATGTTCAATGTCAAGTGGCAAATATTTCAAGGACTATTTAGGATGAGAAGCAATTATTATATATACTGAGCTAAGTAGATTCGGAATGAAAAGTAGATGGCATTTCTTATTCCTGTGATGTATTTTTTCACCATTTATTCCATACATTTGCATAAATTTTGAAGATTTGTTTTTAACTTAAAAAGGAGATGAAAACAGATATCTCTAAAATAAAGATTGAAGATTTTTTCTATTTGAAGGCCATTTGTCAATCAATAACAATGGTACTGTAGAATGATTAGGAGAAAATTTATCTTTTTTAAAAAAAACCTCTTAGGATAAAAATTTATCATAATTAAATTATACTGAAATGTGTATGACCTTACAAGTATATCTTTTCTTTTTAGAATTTTTATTAAATTGATTGCAGATTTGTTAATGCAACTTTTATGAATAAAAGATATTTATTTAAGTATATTATATTGTAGTGCAGTGATTTATCTTAATAAATATATTCATTAAACTTATTCTAAATGACATCTTCAGTCGGAACCAGTCGAACAAATGCAGTTTACTTTAATTGACAGTGAATCAGATCAGATTTATTGTAATAACAGTAAATCTATGAATTGATAATACTAAGGCTAACTTTTAAAGTGTTTTTTAATGCAAATTTCAGATTTTGATGTGAAAATGATAAACATAATGTGAAGAAATATGTCTCAGTAATTGAAATAAAATGTGCAATGATAAATTTGATCACATTTTTTCATTTCCTGGGTTCAAACCTCTTGAAATTTTTGTAATTTATAATTTGACAGATTGAATTAACAGTTTAACAATTTTTAAATAAAAAATTGACTTTAAGGGGAAGAAATGAGATTCAATAATTACTAGGTGCACTCTGATGTCATTTAAATTACTCAACAATTATTTATTTTTCTGCAAATAATGGACATTTAAATTTTCACAAAAAATTGAAAAGAACTGTTTGACTGCACAATAAAAGATATTTAACGATAAAATCTACATCTCTTTTCATAATTAATAAAGAAAGTTTGTTTAGCTGCTGAAAGAAAAAGGATATTTTTTAATGAGAGAAAAAAATTTGATGAAAGAAATGTCATATTTTCAAATAGAGTTATTCCCCTTTGTAGAGGAATGTCCAAAATTAACTATGCTTGGCCTAGGTGTAAAAACTGCACATAAACGGCTGCACAACTAGGGCTGATTATGTAATAGCTGTTGTGTAAAAACCACATGTAGGTTTCATGTCAGAATACACACCCAATTTATATAGGGTAACAGGAGAGAAAAAAAAAACAAGGACTAAAATACTTAAGGTCCAATTTATGGTCCAATTAAGAAGAAATAGACATCTTTTTAATGATTGACAGATGAAGAAGGGGATTTAGATGAATTTGTCATTACGTGGTCCTATTTCAGGTATGTCGTCAATTTCATTATTACTCAAAATCAATATCTCGTGATAAAACGTAAATAGCTTGGCAAAAAAATAGATGATTTAATTATTATATAGATCATATGTACTGTATGTGAGTAACAAGGAAACTTATATATCTATATCTTCATACATGTATATAGGGGATTAGTCCATATTGTTACATGTACTGAGGCCAAACGAAAGGTTTAAGATTAAAACTGGGGAAATTGAAGGATATCTTTTAATTTTTAAGTAGCTTTTTGAATTTCAAATTAAGAAAGTTAATAATGTTAGAAAAATAAACCAGGCCTATTAGTTAAGTAATTATTTGAAGTACTTCTAGTAATTTGTACTTTTGTTAAGATTAGAAAATTACTACGTTATTACAAATGATAATTGAAGGACAAATATTGACATCCTTTCTTATAAGAAATGTTTCATAAATTATAAATACCAAATAAGTGAAGATCTGCTTTTCAGTAGATGTTGCATGGTATTATAAGGTCGATGGTTTCCTCTGGGAACTCTGTCTTTCTCTACCAATAAAAACTGGCTGCTGCGAAATAGCCCAAAATGGCAGCTTAAAAGTGGGGTTAAACACAAAACAATCAATAAATCATTGTATAATATTAGTAAAACACTGCTTTATATATTTCAACAAATACATTTTCTTAGAAAAAAATTTTAAATGCATTTTTGTTAATTTTTTCCAGGAAAAATATCATATCTGAGCATGTCTGGTGAATAGTTATCTCATTTGGCAGTTATTTCACATCTTCGTATTTTTATACTGGACATATAATTTTACACTGATCAGTTATATTTCAATTGACTATAAAAACTCAACATATTGAAATTGGAGATTTGGACACAAAAAAAGTACATTAGTGGAAGTTGAGAAGCCTTCATTATCATGATTATTATAGAAAGAGTCATCCAACAATATAGAAAAAAATATTAGAATGTTAAAATTGGTATTTGACAAAAAAAAAGATGAAAATATTAGTGGCAGTTGAGAAGCCTTCATATAGAAAAAGTGATCTAATAATACACAAAAAATCTTTAATATTGGAATCAGTTTTGGACATTTTTTTTTAGATATAAGTGGAAGTTGAGAGGCCTTCATAGAATCACCCAACAATAAAAAAGAAATAAAATGAAAAGTCATCTTGAGGTTATGCATATGTTCTTTTTAATAATAGACTGTTATCTGCTCTTTGGTCAGGATTTTGTCTTTTTGACATATTCCCCATTTCCATTCTCAGTTTTATTTGAAGTCTCGTTACACAATGATTATGTCATCTAAAAACTGTTTTATTCTCATTTTTCAATGTTAATTGTATCCTGTTAATTGTTGTTACCTTATAAACAATTTGTATCTACGTAGATCCTGTTTTAAAAAAAAATCTTAGATACTTCAACCATTTTCTTTCCCTCAAGGACATGGTTGACCATTCTATGACCTTTAATTTGTCTGTGTAATAGATTCAATATAGTATTGATTGAAAATATAGACATGTAGGAAAAAATGGGTCATTATTAGACCTACATTTTTCGTGCTGTAAATGAATTATTGATTGAATTTGGTTTAGATGTATGCAGCTAATGCTATGAAACTGCGCCAGCTGCCGTATTCTATGCTCTTGTATTTTGCAGAAAGATTTGTTTTAGGCCAAGTGAGCTATTTCCAGCTCTTGACTTGTCTGTCCTGTTTGTCATGAAATTTTTAAAGATCTTGAATTCTTCTCTATAACTACTAAACTGATTTCAACCAAACTTGGGGTGAATGATCCTTAGATTAAAGATTGTGTTTTCCCTCAGGTTAGTCAACAAAGATAACTATCAAGTCTATCAACAACAGACTTCTATTTATGTGCAACTTTTACTGATATCACTATAATTATTCTCAAAAGTCTGTCTTGTTGAAATCTCATTTTTGAATTTACATTGTTCAAAATTCATTTCTTTTTTTCAAACAAACTTGAGAATTTCATATTCCAGTAATACCTAGTTTTAAACAAGCATCTTTATAAAAATGCCACTTTAGGGTCACTAATGCGGGTTCCTCAAAATATAACGTCTAGATACAGAAAAAAACTTGTTGATTTAATCCTTAGCATTTTGCCTTCTATTTACAGAATCATATATAGACAGAAATCTTAAAATAAAATAAAACATATCAACAAAACAAGGTGTTATAATGGCAACTATAGAGGTCATTGCCCTTAAAATTACAATTTTTGACCTTCTGGGCCAAGTGACCTTTTATCTACACTTATAGGCCATCGTTTTCAATGTTAAAATATTTTTTCTTCTGAAACTACTGGGTCATATTTAGCCACATTTGTTCTCAATCATCATTGGGGTATCTAGTTTTAAAATAAAGTTCAGTTGACTCTACCTGCAAATGAACATGGCTGACACAACTCTAAAAGAGGGGTAAAATGCAATTTTCATCCAGATTTTAGAAGGAAAAATCAGTTATTGGTTTGGGGATGAATAACAGCTTCCAGTTTCCCTTCATTAATTTTTTTTTTTTTTTTGATATGTTGTGAATAAATAAGGGTCAGATACTGTGCTACTTTCATCCCTATTGACCATATGGTAGTGGTCAGTATTTATTTTAAAATCATTAACGTAGGAAGCCGGAAAGAGCCAATAACCTTCAGCAGGAAAACTGATAATTCCAATTAATGAAGATTGGAATAGAATGCAGCTGCCGAGTTCGGGGTTCAAATCCACAACCACAATGTTGACAGACTTGTTAGACAGTAGATAAGCTTCCAAGTTCAAGTTCAAATGACAGACACTGGTCAACCTGAAAAACTGTGAAAGTTATTAATAATAGTACTTTGAAAATTCTATTTCTATTGACTTTACGTCATCGTAGTTAGTAACCCATGAAATGGTTCAAGATATGGTGTATTATTGGAAAAATACTTTGTAACATGTGAGTTCTTCACGTTTGTATTAAAGTGTGTCGAAGTAAACACTTATTAAACAAATATTATTGTTCCTCTTAAGTATGTCAATGTATATTTGTTCCTTCTAGAAGTTCCCCTGGAAACTTCGTTATAAACAATGTCTGCGGCTGTTTTTTGCTCTTTGGTCAGGTTGTTGTTCCTTTGACATATATTTCTTATTTCAGTTATCAATTTTATCATAATATTTGTTCTGCGTAAGAAAAATTCCCCTGGAAACATTGGGATAAGCAATGTCACAATATTTGTTCGGCGTAACAAAAGTTCCCCTGGAAACGTGTGAAAAACAGTGCCATAATATTTGTTCTACCTAACAAAAGTTCCCCTGCAGAGGCGGATTTAGAGGGGGGGCCCAGGGGGCCCGGGCCCCCCCTTTTTGGGAAAAAAATTTGGTTGCTTATATAGGGAATCATTGAAGCGTGACTAGAGCGAGCCCCCTCTTAGGTCAGTCAGTGGGCCCCCTCTTATGAAAATTTCTGGATCCGCCACTGCCCTGGAAACGTGTGAAAAACAGTGCCATAATATTTATTCCACCTAACAGAAGTTCTCCTGGAAAAATGTGATAAACAGCACCATAATATCTTTTCGGCCTAACAAAAGTTCCCCTGGAAACATGAATGATAAACAGTGCCAATATATATCAGTACTGCCTAACTACATATCATGTAGGTAAGTCTGCAGGGGTCAACCCACCACACAACCTTATATATTCCATTTTATCATTCCAAGATAATTTAGATAATATATAGGATTAGTCTACAGGGGTCACATCAAACTTTTTTTTGCCATTTGAGTATATTCTAAATGTCAAGATCCCTTTCCCTAAACTATTTATGTTCCAGTTTCCCACCCCAAGATGATTTGAATGATTTACAGGGTTAGTCTCCAGGGGTCATCCCCACCCTTTGGTATTTAATAATGCTGTTTAGTAGTCAAGGTCCCCATCCCTCAACCATACATTAACATCTTGTCATGCCAAGATGATTTGAACAATATACATACAGGGTTTAAGTCCCCAGGGTCATCCCCACCCTTGGTATTTCAGAACTTTGTTCAGTAGTCAAGATCCCCAGCCCTCAGCCATATATTTTACATCTTGTTATGCCAAGATGATTTGAACAACATATGGGGTTAGTCCCCAGGGTTAATCCCCATCCATGGACATTGGAGATCTCCTTTTCAAAACTATATATTTCATGTTATCATGTCAAGATGATTTGAATGATATATAAGGGTTATTCCTAAGAGTTCACATCCCCCAGCCATTGAGAATGTTATATTATGTTATAAATGATTGAGATCCCCATTCCTAAAACCATATATAATCCAGTTTGTTAGTGAAATCAATTTTAAGGATATGTAGAGTGGATCAGGAGAGGTCCCCCCGCCCCCTCTCATTTGAGATGTTCAAATACCTGTTGTTAGTGATGAAAATCCCCACCCCTAAACAATATTTATTCCCATTTGTCATGCCAAGATGATTGGAATGATATATACAGGGTTAGTCCCCAGGGTCATCCGGACCCCCTGCTATTTGAAAATATAGAATTATCTTGTAAATAGTGGAGATTCCCATCACTTTTGGATTTTTATGCTCCACTTATGGGTATAATGTTTTTCAGTCTGCATCTTTTCGTGCATTGGTTTGTTCATTTGTTCATTCGTCTCTCTGTCTGTCCTGCTTCAAGTTAAAGTTTTAATCAAGGTAGTTTTTAATGAACTTGAAGTCCAATCAACTTGAAACTTATAAAAAAGAAGATGTGGTATGATTGCCAATGAGACAACTGTCCACAAGAGACCAAAATGACACAGACATTAACAATAATAGGTCACATTCAACAATGAGCAAAGCCCATACAGTGTAGTTAGCTCTAAAAGGCCCCAATATGACAATGTAAAACATGTTCCCTATGACATGATCTTTTAAATTGAGTGCCAAATTAGAGTTTTTATCCCATTTTCACGGTCCAATGAACATAGAAAATGATTGTGTGAGTTGGGCAACCATGTACTATGGACACGTACTTATTGAACCTGTTATTTCTATATAATTACATTAGATGTATGTTTCATTATAATACATTATTCTCATTGGCTACACTGCAATCTCACGTTATTCCTTAATCAATTGCATTACACAATAAAAATTATCATTCATGATGACATGAGGTCCCACAATAAAGTACACAGGTAAATTAAATAAAAAGTAGATAAAAATCGTGTTTTCATGATCCTAGCTAAAAAATGTAATTATAAGTATTGAATGCTTCTTTTTGTAACTTCATAGGGTTGTAAAAGCGTTGACCATGCGCACATAACAAACACTTCCGCGCTTCATACAAAAAGTACTTCGGTCAACGCTTTTACACCCCAATAAAGTTACAAAAAGAAGCATTCAATTCTTAAATAAACCTGAAGTTTCACCATTGTTGTGACAGAGGGTAGCTTTGTTGCTATTGTTTTCTGTAAACCATTGTATCCACAAAGGTTATCGGAATAAACTGGTAAACTTTTAAACTTGTTATTATGGAATCATTTGTAGATTTTTGTATATATTGTCTTGAAAACACTTTTAGGTAGTGAGAAACAGCAAGATTGATAAATATTCAAAATGCGATCTACAAACCATTTCTTTGATTGTTGATATTTTGAAAACTTCTCAGTGGAGGTCATTTAAAGGACAAGGTATACTTTAGTCTGTATGCCAAACATTGCCTTGTATTTCAACTTTTTCATAACATTTTTAATCTGCCATAATTTGAATCTTAATTGGGTCTATTTCAAAAGCCTTAAAAAATGCTTGTACCAAGTCAGGAGTATGACAGTTGTTATCGATTCGTTTGATGTGTTTGAGCCTCTTGATTTGAATTTTCCTGGGAGTTCCATATTTTTGTTATTTAACTTCTTACTATTTGGTTGATCTAATCTATTTATTAGAGTACATTCTAGTCTTCTAAGTCCGATTATTTGTTATTTCTTGTAAAAAAAAAAAAACACAATTTGTGCTATTTTCAGGCTCGATCTTGGACCATATTTAGGACCCAAACCTTCTTTTAGAAAAATGCTAAGTAGAAAGCTTTCTCCTAACTTGGTTGGCCATAATACTTCTGATTGACTTGTTGATCATATTTCATATCTTATTTTCTGATTTACAGATTGTAATTGTAGAGATATTGATTAGGTTTGTTTCTTCTTAAGGTTAAATTTGGGTTATCTCTCTTTGTTTACAAAATATCAGATAAAATCAACTATATAATTAAATGTGCTCATTTTCAGATAAGATCTTGAAAATTAAGATAAGAGGTTATACTGAATTGCTCTTTTTAAAACTTGAGCAATTTTTAATTGTAATATTTTTATAAGGGATTGAAATTCATTAATTATTAATAAAGAAAACGAGATGGTGGGGTCCAGAAATGATTATCCAGATATAATCTAATCTTAAAGGTCAATGACCTACAAGGATGGTCTGTAGGATTCTTGGTCTTTTCTATATTAATGCCCCCGGGAGATAATAATCGCTAATCACTTTTTAACCTGTGATATTTACACTTCTTCAGATCTTATCAAGCTCAGAACTAATAATATTAAGAAATTATTTTCCATAAAGTTAATTAATCATTCAATAACTTTTTACAAAGACAATCATCATTTCCGCTTTAAGACTTATATTAAATTACGTAGAAAAAGTATTTTTTTCAGTAGCCATACTTTTTATGCTTTGTATATTTATAATTTATCCACACTTTTTTTCACACTTAATTCTAAAAGGCAAAATGATTGTATGCCAAATACTATAATTAGAAATATTCAAAAGCTTTTTACTTTTAATAGAAATTTGTTTTAATTGTCAATTTTCTGCTTGTGGATGAATCAGGCATCACTCAAAATTTAGTGTGTAGTTGAAACTGATGGTTTTTGTTTCTTAAAAGTAGTTTGGTCGATTCCTGAAAAATTTACCATTTAACATAAGTAAAAAAATATTCTGATTCCAATCCTTCAAAGATTAGCATCTCATATAATGACACTGTATCTCCATTATTTAATCGGTTTCTTGTTTCCATTCATCCAAAGAATGATAGGCCTAATTTGTGGAGTGGAACTAGTAGTTCAACAACTATATCTCTAGTCTGTCATCAACAAGGTGCGTTTGACGGACCCATCTTAATTGACTTTGATTGTCGGTGTTCCTGCCAAAGGTTGGTGGTTCTCTCTGGGTACTGCAGCTTCCCATCTTAATTGACTTTGGTTGTCAGTGTTCCTGCCAAGTGTTGGTGGTACTCTCTGGGTACTGCAGCTTCCCATCTTAATTGACTTTGATTGTCAGTGTTCCTGCCAAGTGTTGGTGGTTCTCTCTGGGTACTGCAGCTTCCCATCTTAATTGTCTTTGGTTGTCAGTGTTCCTGCCAAAGGTTGGTGGTTCTCTCTGGGTACTGCAGCTTCCCATCTTAATTGTCTTTGGTTGTCAGTGTTCCTGCCAATGGTTGGTGGTTCTCTCTGGGTACTGCAGCTTCCCATCTTAATTGACTTTGATTGTCAGTGTTCCTGCCAAAGGTCGGTGGTTCTCTCTGGGTACTGCAGCTTCCCATCTTAATTGACTTTGATTGTCAGTGTTCCTGCCAAAGGTTGGTGGTTCCCTCTGGGTACTGCAGCTTCCCATCTTAATTGACTTTGGTTGTCAGTGTTCCTGCCAAAGGTTGGTGGTTCTCTCTGGGTATTGCAGCTTCCCATTTTAATTGACTTTGATTGTCAGTGTTCCTGCCAAAGGTTGGTGGTTCTCTCTGGGTACTGCAGCTTCCCATCTTAATTGACTTTGATTGTCAGTGTTCCTGCCAAAGGTTGGTGGGTCTCTCTGGGTACTGCAGTTTCCCATCTTAATTGACTTTGATTGTCAGTGTTCCTGCCAATGGTTGGTGGTTCTCTCTGGGTACTGCAGCTTCCCATCTTAATTGACTTTGATTGTCAGTGTTCCTGCCAAAGGTTGGTGGTTCTCTCTGGGTACTGCAGCTTCCCATCTTAATTGACTTTGGTTGTCAGTGTTCCTGCCAAAGGTTGGTGGTTCTCTCTAGGTACTGCAGCTTCCCATCTTAATTGACTTTGGTTGTCAGTGTTCCTGCCAAAGGTTGGTGGTTCTCTCTGGGTACTGCAGCTTCCCATCTTAATTGACTTTGGTTGTCAGTGTTCCTGCCAAAGGTTGGTGGTTCTCTCTAGGTACTGCAGCTTCCCATCTTAATTGACTTTGGTTGTCAGTGTTCCTGCCAAAGGTTGGTGGTTCTCTCTGGGTACTGCAGCTTCCCATCTTAATTGACTTTGGTTGTCAGTGTTCCTGCCAAGTGTTGGTGGGTCTCTCTGGGTACTGCAGCTTCCCATCTTAATTGACTTTGATTGTCAGTGTTCCTGCCAAAGGTTGGTGGTTCTCTCTGGGTACTGCAGCTTCCCATCTTAATTGTCTTTGGTTGTCAGTGTTCCTGCCAAAGGTTGGTGGTTCTCTCTGGGTACTGCAGCTTCCCATCTTAATTGACTTTGGTTGTCAGTGTTCCTGCCAAAGGTTGGTGGGTCTCTCTGGGTACTGCAGCTTCCCATCTTAATTGACTTTGATTGTCAGTGTTCCTGCCAAAGGTTGGTGGTTCTCTCTGGGTACTGCAGCTTCCCATCTTAATAGACTTTGATTGTCAGTGTTCCTGCCAAAGGTTGGTGGGTCTCTCTGTGTACTGCAGCTTCCCATCATAATTGACTTTGATTGTCAGTGTTCCTGCCAAAGGTTGGTGGGTCTCTCTGGGTACTGCAGTTTCCCATCTTAATTGACTTTGGTTGTCAGAGTTCCTGCCAAAGGTTGGTGGTTCTCTCTGGGTACTGCAGCTTCCCATCTTAATTGACTTTGATTGTCAGTGTTCCTGCCAAAGGTTGGTGGTTCTCTCTGGGAATTGCAGCTTCCCATCTTAATTGACTTTGGTTGTCAGTGTTCCTGCCAAAGGTTGGTGGTTCTCTCTGGGTACTGCAGCTTCCCATCTCAATTGACTTTGATTGTCAGTGTTCCTGCCAAAGATTGGTGGTTCTCTCTGGGTACTGCAGCTTCCCATCTTAATTGACTTTGGTTGTCAGTGTTCCTGCCAAAGGTTGGTGGTACTCTCTGGGTACTGCAGCTTCCCATCTTAATTGACTTTGATTGTCAGTGTTCCTGCCAAGTGTTGGTGGTTCTCTCTGGGTACTGCAGCTTCCCATCTTAATTGAATTTGATTGTCAGTTTTCCTGCCAAAGGTTGGTGGTTCTCTCTTCCCATCTTAATTGACTTTGATTGTCAGTGTTCCTGCCAAGTGTTGGTGGTTCTCTCTGGGTACTGCAGCTTCCCATCTTAATTGTCTTTGGTTGTCAGTGTTCCTGCCAAAGGTTGGTGGTTCTCTCTGGGTACTGCAGCTTCCCATCTTAATTGACTTTGATTGTCAGTGTTCCTGCCAAAGGTTGGTGGTTCTCTCTGGGTACTGCAGCTTCCCATCTTAATTGACTTTGATTGTCAGTGTTCCTGCCAAAGGTTGGTGGTTCTCTCTGGGTACTGCAGCTTCCCATCTTAATTGACTTTGATTGTCAGTGTTCCTGCCAAAGGTTGGTGGTTCTCTCTGGGTACTGCAGCTTCCCATCTTAATTGACTTTGGTTGTCAGAGTTCCTGCCAAAGGTTGGTGGTTCTCTCTGGGTACTGCAGCTTCCCATCTTAATTGACTTTGATTGTCAGTGTTCCTGCCAAAGGTTGGTGGTTCTCTCTGGGAATTGCAGCTTCCCATCTTAATTGACTTTGGTTGTCAGTGTTCCTGCCAAAGGTTGGTGGTTCTCTCTGGGTACTGCAGCTTCCCATCTTAATAGACTTTGATTGTCAGTGTTCCTGCCAAAGGTTGGTGGGTCTCTCTGTGTACTGCAGCTTCCCATCATAATTGACTTTGATTGTCAGTGTTCCTGCCAAAGGTTGGTGGGTCTCTCTGGGTACTGCAGTTTCCCATCTTAATTGACTTTGGTTGTCAGAGTTCCTGCCAAAGGTTGGTGGTTCTCTCTGGGTACTGCAGCTTCCCATCTTAATTGACTTTGATTGTCAGTGTTCCTGCCAAAGGTTGGTGGTTCTCTCTGGGAATTGCAGCTTCCCATCTTAATTGACTTTGGTTGTCAGTGTTCCTGCCAAAGGTTGGTGGTTCTCTCTGGGTACTGCAGCTTCCCATCTCAATTGACTTTGATTGTCAGTGTTCCTGCCAAAGATTGGTGGTTCTCTCTGGGTACTGCAGCTTCCCATCTTAATTGACTTTGGTTGTCAGTGTTCCTGCCAAAGGTTGGTGGTACTCTCTGGGTACTGCAGCTTCCCATCTTAATTGACTTTGATTGTCAGTGTTCCTGCCAAGTGTTGGTGGTTCTCTCTGGGTACTGCAGCTTCCCATCTTAATTGAATTTGATTGTCAGTTTTCCTGCCAAAGGTTGGTGGTTCTCTCTTCCCATCTTAATTGACTTTGATTGTCAGTGTTCCTGCCAAGTGTTGGTGGTTCTCTCTGGGTACTGCAGCTTCCCATCTTAATTGTCTTTGGTTGTCAGTGTTCCTGCCAAAGGTTGGTGGTTCTCTCTGGGTACTGCAGCTTCCCATCTTAATTGACTTTGATTGTCAGTGTTCCTGCCAAAGGTTGGTGGTTCTCTCTGGGTACTGCAGCTTC
Source organism: Mytilus galloprovincialis (assembly GCF_965363235.1). NCBI lineage: Eukaryota > Metazoa > Mollusca > Bivalvia > Mytilida > Mytilidae > Mytilus > Mytilus galloprovincialis. Next base: position 30,916,198 of record NC_134850.1, read on the forward strand.
CCATCTTAATTGACTTTGATTGTCAGTGTTCCTGCCAAAGGTTGGTGGTTCTCTCTGGGTACTGCAGCTTCCCATCTTAATTGACTTTGATTGTCAGTGTTCCTGCCAAAGGTTGGTGGTTCTCTCTGGGTACTGCAGCTTCCCATCTTAATTGACTTTGATTGTCAGTGTTCCTGCGAAAGGTTGGTGGTTCTCTCTGGGTACTGCAGCTTCCCATCTTAATTGACTTTGGTTGTCAGAGTTCCTGCCAAAGGTTGGTGGTTCTCTCTGGGTACTGCAGCTTCCCATCTTAATTGACTTTGATTGTCAGTGTTCCTGCCAAAGGTTGGTGGTTCTCTCTGGGAATTGCAGCTTCCCATCTTAATTGACTTTGGTTGTCAGTGTTCCTGCCAAAGGTTGGTGGTTCTCTCTGGGTACTGCAGCTTCCCATCTTAATTGACTTTGATTGTCAGTGTTCCTGCCAAAGATTGGTGGTTCTCTCTGGGTACTGCAGCTTCCCATCTTAATTGACTTTGGTTGTCAGTGTTCCTGCCAAAGGTTGGTGGGTCTCTCTGGGTACTGCAGCTTCCCATCTTAATTGACTTTGGTTGTCAGTGTTCCTGCCAAGTGTTGGTGGGTCTCTCTGGGTACTGCAGCTTCCCATCTTAATTGACTTTGATTGTCAGTGTTCCTGCCAAAGGTTGGTGGTTCTCTCTGGGTACTGCAGCTTCCCATCTTAATTGACTTTGGTTGTCAGTGTTCCTGCCAAAGGTTGGTGGTTCTCTCTGGGTACTGCAGCTTCCCATCTTAATTGACTTTGATTGTCAGTGTTCCTGCCAAGTGTTGGTGGTTCTCTCTGGGTACTGCAGCTTCCCATCTTAATTGACTTTGATTGTCAGTGTTCCTGCCAAAGGTTGGTGGTTCTCTCTGGGTACTGCAGCTTCCCATCTTAATTGACTTTGATTGTCAGTGTTCCTGTCAAGTGTTGGTGGTTCTCTCTGGGTACTGCAGCTTCCCATCTTAATTGACTTTGATTGTCAGTGTTCCTGCCAAGTGTTGGTGGTACTCTCTGGGTACTGCAGCTTCCCATCTTAATTGACTTTGATTGTCAGTGTTCCTGCCAAGTGTTGGTGGTTCTCTCTGGGTACTGCAGCTTCCCATCTTAATTGACTTTGATTGTCAGTTTTCCTGCCAAAGGTTGGTGGTTCTCTCTTCCCATCTTAATTGACTTTGATTGTCAGTGTTCCTGCCAAGTGTTGGTGGTTCTCTCTGGGTACTGCAGCTTCCCATCTTAATTGTCTTTGGTTGTCAGTGTTCCTGCCAAAGGTTGGTGGTTCTCTCTGGGTACTGCAGCTTCCCATCTTAATTGACTTTGATTGTCAGTGTTCCTACCAAAGGTTGGTGGTTCTCTCTGGGTACTGCAGCTTCCCATCTTAATTGACTTTGGTTGTCAGTGTTCCTGCCAAAGGTTGGTGGTTCTCTCTGGGTACTGCAGCTTCCCATCTTAATTGTCTTTGGTTGTCAGTGTTCCTGCCAAAGGTTGGTGGTTCTCTCTGGGTACTGCAGCTTCCCATCTTAATTGACTTTGATTGTCAGTGTTCCTGCCAAAGGTTGGTGGTTCTCTCTGGGTACTGCAGCTTCCCATCTTAATTGACTTTGATTGTCAGTGTTCCTGCCAAGTGTTGGTGGTTCTCTCTGGGTACTGCAGCTTCCCATCTTAATTGACTTTGATTGTCAGTGTTCCTGCCAAAGGTTGGTGGTTCTCTCTGGGTACTGCAGCTTCCCATCTTAATTGACTTTGATTGTCAGTGTTCCTGCCAAAGATTGGTGGTTCTCTCTGGGTACTGCAGCTTCCCATCTTAATTGACTTTGATTGTCAGTGGTCCTGCCAAAGGTTGGTGGTTCTCTCTGGGTACTGCAGCTTCCCATCTTAATTGACTTTGATTGTCAGTGTTTTTGCCAAGTGTTGGTGGTTCTCTCTGGGTACTGCAGCTTCCCATCTTAATTGTCTTTGGTTGTCAGTGTTCCTGCCAAAGGTTGGTGGTTCTCTCTGGGTACTGCAGCTTCCCATCTTAATTGACTTTGATTGTCAGTGTTCCTGCCAAAGGTCGGTGGTTCTCTCTGGGTACTGCAGCTTCCCATCTTAATTGACTTTGATTGTCAGTGTTCCTGCCAAAGGTTGGTGGTTCTCTCTGGGTACTGCAGCTTCCCATCTTAATTGACTTTGGTTGTCAGTGTTCCTGCCAAAGGTTGGTGGTTCTCTCTGGGTATTGCAGCTTCCCATTTTAATTGACTTTGATTGTCAGTGTTCCTGCCAAAGGTTGGTGGTTCTCTCTGGGTACTGCAGCTTCCCATCTTAATTGACTTTGATTGTCAGTGTTCCTGCCAAAGGTTGGTGGGTCTCTCTGGGTACTGCAGTTTCCCATCTTAATTGACTTTGATTGTCAGTGTTCCTGCCAATGGTTGGTGGTTCTCTCTGGGTACTGCAGCTTCCCATCTTAATTGACTTTGATTGTCAGTGTTCCTGCCAAAGGTTGGTGGTTCTCTCTGGGTACTGCAGCTTCCCATCTTAATTGACTTTGGTTGTCAGTGTTCCTGCCAAAGGTTGGTGGTTCTCTCTAGGTACTGCAGCTTCCCATCTTAATTGACTTTGGTTGTCAGTGTTCCTGCCAAAGGTTGGTGGTTCTCTCTGGGTACTGCAGCTTCCCATCTTAATTGACTTTGGTTGTCAGTGTTCCTGCCAAAGGTTGGTGGTTCTCTCTAGGTACTGCAGCTTCCCATCTTAATTGACTTTGGTTGTCAGTGTTCCTGCCAAAGGTTGGTGGTTCTCTCTGGGTACTGCAGCTTCCCATCTTAATTGACTTTGATTGTCAGTGTTCCTGCCAAAGGTTGGTGGTTCTCTCTGGGTACTGCAGCTTCCCATCTTAATTGTCTTTGGTTGTCAGTGTTCCTGCCAAAGGTTGGTGGTTCTCTCTGGGTACTGCAGCTTCCCATCTTAATTGACTTTGGTTGTCAGTGTTCCTGCCAAAGGTTGGTGGGTCTCTCTGGGTACTGCAGCTTCCCATCTTAATTGACTTTGATTGTCAGTGTTCCTGCCAAAGGTTGGTGGTTCTCTCTGGGTACTGCAGCTTCCCATCTTAATAGACTTTGATTGTCAGTGTTCCTGCCAAAGGTTGGTGGGTCTCTCTGTGTACTGCAGCTTCCCATCATAATTGACTTTGATTGTCAGTGTTCCTGCCAAAGGTTGGTGGGTCTCTCTGGGTACTGCAGTTTCCCATCTTAATTGACTTTGGTTGCCAGAGTTCCTGCCAAAGGTTGGTGGTTCTCTCTGGGTACTGCAGCTTCCCATCTTAATTGACTTTGATTGTCAGTGTTCCTGCCAAGTGTTGGTGGTTCTCTCTGGGTACTGCAGCTTCCCATCTTAATTGACTTTGGTTGTCAGTGTTCCTGCCAAAGGTTGGTGGTTCTCTCTGGGTACTGCAGCTTCCCATCTCAATTGACTTTGATTGTCAGTGTTCCTGCCAAAGATTGGTGGTTCTCTCTGGGTACTGCAGCTTCCCATCTTAATTGACTTTGGTTGTCAGTGTTCCTGCCAAAGGTTGGTGGTTCTCTCTGGGTACTGCAGCTTCCCATCTTAATTGTCTTTGGTTGTCAGTGTTCCTGCCAAAGGTTGGTGGTTCTCTCTGGGTACTGCAGCTTCCCATCTTAATTGACTTTGATTGTCAGTGTTCCTGCCAAAGGTTGGTGGTTCTCTCTGGGTACTGCAGCTTCCCATCTTAATTGACTTTGATTGTCAGTGTTCCTGCCAAGTGTTGGTGGTTCTCTCTAGGTACTGCAGCTTCCCATCTTAATTGACTTTGATTGTCAGTGTTCCTGCCAAAGGTTGGTGGTTCTCTCTGGGTACTGCAGCTTCCCATCTTAATTGACTTTGATTGTCAGTGTTCCTGCCAAAGATTGGTGGTTCTCTCTGGGTACTGCAGCTTCCCATCTTAATTGACTTTGATTGTCAGTGGTCCTGCCAAAGGTTGGTGGTTCTCTCTGGGTACTGCAGCTTCCCATCTTAATTGACTTTGATTGTCAGTGTTCCTGCCAAGTGTTGGTGGTTCTCTCTGGGTACTGCAGCTTCCCATCTTAATAGACTTTGATTGTCAGTGTTCCTGCCAAAGGTTGGTGGGTCTCTCTGTGTACTGCAGCTTCCCATCATAATTGACTTTGATTGTCAGTGTTCCTGCCAAAGGTTGGTGGGTCTCTCTGGGTACTGCAGTTTCCCATCTTAATTGACTTTGGTTGTCAGAGTTCCTGCCAAAGGTTGGTGGTTCTCTCTGGGTACTGCAGCTTCCCATCTTAATTGACTTTGATTGTCAGTGTTCCTGCCAAAGGTTGGTGGTTCTCTCTGGGAATTGCAGCTTCCCATCTTAATTGACTTTGGTTGTCAGTGTTCCTGCCAAAGGTTGGTGGTTCTCTCTGGGTACTGCAGCTTCCCATCTCAATTGACTTTGATTGTCAGTGTTCCTGCCAAAGATTGGTGGTTCTCTCTGGGTACTGCAGCTTCCCATCTTAATTGACTTTGGTTGTCAGTGTTCCTGCCAAAGGTTGGTGGTACTCTCTGGGTACTGCAGCTTCCCATCTTAATTGACTTTGATTGTCAGTGTTCCTGCCAAGTGTTGGTGGTTCTCTCTGGGTACTGCAGCTTCCCATCTTAATTGAATTTGATTGTCAGTTTTCCTGCCAAAGGTTGGTGGTTCTCTCTTCCCATCTTAATTGACTTTGATTGTCAGTGTTCCTGCCAAGTGTTGGTGGTTCTCTCTGGGTACTGCAGCTTCCCATCTTAATTGTCTTTGGTTGTCAGTGTTCCTGCCAAAGGTTGGTGGTTCTCTCTGGGTACTGCAGCTTCCCATCTTAATTGACTTTGATTGTCAGTGTTCCTGCCAAAGGTTGGTGGTTCTCTCTGGGTACTGCAGCTTCCCATCTTAATTGACTTTGATTGTCAGTGTTCCTGCCAAAGGTTGGTGGTTCTCTCTGGGTACTGCAGCTTCCCATCTTAATTGACTTTGATTGTCAGTGTTCCTGCCAAAGGTTGGTGGTTCTCTCTGGGTACTGCAGCTTCCCATCTTAATTGACTTTGGTTGTCAGAGTTCCTGCCAAAGGTTGGTGGTTCTCTCTGGGTACTGCAGCTTCCCATCTTAATTGACTTTGATTGTCAGTGTTCCTGCCAAAGGTTGGTGGTTCTCTCTGGGAATTGCAGCTTCCCATCTTAATTGACTTTGGTTGTCAGTGTTCCTGCCAAAGGTTGGTGGTTCTCTCTGGGTACTGCAGCTTCCCATCTTAATTGACTTTGATTGTCAGTGTTCCTGCCAAAGATTGGTGGTTCTCTCTGGGTACTGCAGCTTCCCATCTTAATTGACTTTGGTTGTCAGTGTTCCTGCCAAAGGTTGGTGGGTCTCTCTGGGTACTGCAGCTTCCCATCTTAATTGACTTTGGTTGTCAGTGTTCCTGCCAAGTGTTGGTGGGTCTCTCTGGGTACTGCAGCTTCCCATCTTAATTGACTTTGATTGTCAGTGTTCCTGCCAAAGGTTGGTGGTTCTCTCTGGGTACTGCAGCTTCCCATCTTAATTGACTTTGGTTGTCAGTGTTCCTGCCAAAGGTTGGTGGTTCTCTCTGGGTACTGCAGCTTCCCATCTTAATTGACTTTGATTGTCAGTGTTCCTGCCAAAGGTTGGTGGTTCTCTCTGGGTACTGCAGCTTCCCATCTTAATTGTCTTTGGTTGTCAGTGTTCCTGCCAAAGGTTGGTGGTTCTCTCTGGGTACTGCAGCTTCCCATCTTAATTGACTTTGGTTGTCAGTGTTCCTGCCAAAGGTTGGTGGGTCTCTCTGGGTACTGCAGCTTCCCATCTTAATTGACTTTGATTGTCAGTGTTCCTGCCAAAGGTTGGTGGTTCTCTCTGGGTACTGCAGCTTCCCATCTTAATAGACTTTGATTGTCAGTGTTCCTGCCAAAGGTTGGTGGGTCTCTCTGTGTACTGCAGCTTCCCATCATAATTGACTTTGATTGTCAGTGTTCCTGCCAAAGGTTGGTGGGTCTCTCTGGGTACTGCAGTTTCCCATCTTAATTGACTTTGGTTGTCAGAGTTCCTGCCAAAGGTTGGTGGTTCTCTCTGGGTACTGCAGCTTCCCATCTTAATTGACTTTGATTGTCAGTGTTCCTGCCAAAGGTTGGTGGTTCTCTCTGGGAATTGCAGCTTCCCATCTTAATTGACTTTGGTTGTCAGTGTTCCTGCCAAAGGTTGGTGGTTCTCTCTGGGTACTGCAGCTTCCCATCTTAATTGACTTTGATTGTCAGTGTTCCTACCAAAGGTTGGTGGTTCTCTCTGGGTACTGCAGCTTCCCATCTTAATTGACTTTGGTTGTCAGTGTTCCTGCCAAAGGTTGGTGGTTCTCTCTGGGTACTGCAGCTTCCCATCTTAATTGTCTTTGGTTGTCAGTGTTCCTGCCAAGTGTTGGTGGTTCTCTCTGGGTACTGCAGCTTCCCATCTTAATTGAATTTGATTGTCAGTTTTCCTGCCAAAGGTTGGTGGTTCTCTCTTCCCATCTTAATTGACTTTGATTGTCAGTGTTCCTGCCAAGTGTTGGTGGTTCTCTCTGGGTACTGCAGCTTCCCATCTTAATTGTCTTTGGTTGTCAGTGTTCCTGCCAAAGGTTGGTGGTTCTCTCTGGGTACTGCAGCTTCCCATCTTAATTGACTTTGATTGTCAGTGTTCCTGCCAAAGGTTGGTGGTTCTCTCTGGGTACTGCAGCTTCCCATCTTAATTGACTTTGATTGTCAGTGTTCCTGCCAAAGGTTGGTGGTTCTCTCTGGGTACTGCAGCTTCCCATCTTAATTGACTTTGATTGTCAGTGTTCCTGCCAAAGGTTGGTGGTTCTCTCTGGGTACTGCAGCTTCCCATCTTAATTGACTTTGGTTGTCAGAGTTCCTGCCAAAGGTTGGTGGTTCTCTCTGGGTACTGCAGCTTCCCATCTTAATTGACTTTGATTGTCAGTGTTCCTGCCAAAGGTTGGTGGTTCTCTCTGGGAATTGCAGCTTCCCATCTTAATTGACTTTGGTTGTCAGTGTTCCTGCCAAAGGTTGGTGGTTCTCTCTGGGTACTGCAGCTTCCCATCTTAATTGACTTTGATTGTCAGTGTTCCTGCCAAAGATTGGTGGTTCTCTCTGGGTACTGCAGCTTCCCATCTTAATTGACTTTGGTTGTCAGTGTTCCTGCCAAAGGTTGGTGGGTCTCTCTGGGTACTGCAGCTTCCCATCTTAATTGACTTTGGTTGTCAGTGTTCCTGCCAAGTGTTGGTGGGTCTCTCTGGGTACTGCAGCTTCCCATCTTAATTGACTTTGATTGTCAGTGTTCCTGCCAAAGGTTGGTGGTTCTCTCTGGGTACTGCAGCTTCCCATCTTAATTGACTTTGGTTGTCAGTGTTCCTGCCAAAGGTTGGTGGTTCTCTCTGGGTACTGCAGCTTCCCATCTTAATTGACTTTGATTGTCAGTGTTCCTGCCAAGTGTTGGTGGTTCTCTCTGGGTACTGCAGCTTCCCATCTTAATTGACTTTGATTGTCAGTGTTCCTGCCAAAGGTTGGTGGTTCTCTCTGGGTACTGCAGCTTCCCATCTTAATTGACTTTGATTGTCAGTGTTCCTGTCAAGTGTTGGTGGTTCTCTCTGGGTACTGCAGCTTCCCATCTTAATTGACTTTGATTGTCAGTGTTCCTGCCAAGTGTTGGTGGTACTCTCTGGGTACTGCAGCTTCCCATCTTAATTGACTTTGATTGTCAGTGTTCCTGCCAAGTGTTGGTGGTTCTCTCTGGGTACTGCAGCTTCCCATCTTAATTGACTTTGATTGTCAGTTTTCCTGCCAAAGGTTGGTGGTTCTCTCTTCCCATCTTAATTGACTTTGATTGTCAGTGTTCCTGCCAAGTGTTGGTGGTTCTCTCTGGGTACTGCAGCTTCCCATCTTAATTGTCTTTGGTTGTCAGTGTTCCTGCCAAAGGTTGGTGGTTCTCTCTGGGTACTGCAGCTTCCCATCTTAATTGACTTTGATTGTCAGTGTTCCTACCAAAGGTTGGTGGTTCTCTCTGGGTACTGCAGCTTCCCATCTTAATTGACTTTGGTTGTCAGTGTTCCTGCCAAAGGTTGGTGGTTCTCTCTGGGTACTGCAGCTTCCCATCTTAATTGACTTTGATTGTCAGTGTTCCTGCCAAGTGTTGGTGGTTCTCTCTGGGTACTGCAGCTTCCCATCTTAATTGTCTTTGGTTGTCAGTGTTCCTGCCAAAGGTTGGTGGTTCTCTCTGGGTACTGCAGCTTCCCATCTTAATTGACTTTGATTGTCAGTGTTCCTGCCAAAGGTTGGTGGTTCTCTCTGGGTACTGCAGCTTCCCATCTTAATTGACTTTGGTTGTCAGTGTTCCTGCCAAAGGTTGGTGGTTCTCTCTGGGTACTGCAGTTTCCCATCTTAATTGTCTTTGGTTGTCAGTGTTCCTGCCAAAGGTTGGTGGTTCTCTCTGGGTACTGCAGCTTCCCATCTTAATTGACTTTGATTGTCAGTGTTCCTGCCAAAGGTTGGTGGTTCTCTCTGGGTACTGCAGCTTCCCATCTTAATTGACTTTGGTTGTCAGTGTTCCTGCCATAGGTTGGTGGTTCTCTCTGGGTACTGCAGCTTCCCATCTTAATTGACTTTGATTGTCAGTGTTCCTGCCAAAGGTTGGTGGTTCTCTCTGGGTACTGCAGCTTCCCATCTTAATTGACTTTGATTGTCAGTGTTCCTGCCAAAGGTTGGTGGTTCTCTCTGGGTACTGCAGCTTCCCATCTTAATTGACTTTGATTGTCAGTGTTCCTGCCAAGTGTTGGTGGTTCTCTCTGGGTACTGCAGCTTCCCATCTTAATTGACTTTGATTGTCAGTGTTCCTGCCAAAGGTTGGTGGTTCTCTCTAGGTACTGCAGCTTCCTCAACCTTTAAAACCTGGCTGCAACGAAACATGGCTGCAACGAAACAGCAACGGTGTTGAAAGTGGTGTTAAACACCAATCAATCAATCAATCAATCAATCAATCCAAAGAATGACATAACAAATAGTTACATAGTCTCTCCATTAGTAAAAAGCTATACTAATTCAATAAAGTTCATTGATTGAGTCAGCTCATTAGTTACAATGTATTTTCTTTCTTTTATTCACTCATTAGTTACAATGAATTTCTTTCTTTTATTCAAATGAGGAAGTACAGTAAATCATGCTTGTACATGAAATAAACAAAATCTATCTCATATAGTTTGTCTTTATTATGTAATTGAGAAACATATCATTAAATATTCTCCCATGGAATTAATTATAGTTAGAAATATCGACTCTCCGTTGAAAACCACCAGACAGTGAAAAAATAATGCTTTCGGTGACTATACTCCGTCTTAGATCAGCCATGAAATATAAAACTTTTTATGGAGTTTTTATGCAGTTTTTATGTGCAATAAATATACATGAATTGTCACATGCATTTGCTCCAGTGTTAAGTAGGGCGAAATAAAAATCTCTATTATATTACTCAATGATATGCAGTATTGAACATATATGACTGAAAGGAGATAGCTACTAATGTTTTTATGAATAAAACTAAGGAAATAAACATTTGTGTTGGAGACTAGAATGATCCAACAAATAATGTTATATGATTTGATTGAATTATGAATTAAAGCATCTTCCCTAGACATGTCAGTCTCGCAGGTTTTATTTGACCTTGACCTCATTTTTACAGTTCTTTGCTCAGTGTTAAGTTTATGTATTTCAGTCTGTTTTTCATCAACTATAAGCAATAGGTCAACTATATTTGTTGTATGGAAGGATTGAACTTCTACATAGTTAACATGTTAAAGTTTGTTTTTAGTCAATTTAAGGTGGTACCCAACACTTTCACTAAGATTAATTTGGCTCGTTTAATTTTGACAAAATTTTGACAAAGTATTTACTTTGACCATTTGAAAAAAATGTAAAAATTTCAAAAAATTTGAACCAACCATTTTATCAGAAAAATTACGCTGCTGATATAGCAGTTTGACAGACACTAATTTTGATCATTGAGAAGCTTAATATTCCCTTAACAACACAACGTAATTAAAACGTTTAGGTGATTTTACAGAGTTATCTCCCTGTAGTGTTAGGTACCACCTTAATAGGAACCACTTAATGATGAGTCAATGGTATTTAGCGTGGAGTTGTATTTAAGCATTGGCATATATTTTATTTCAGAAATTATTAGGCACTGTTTATTGATTGATTTTGAGTATTTTGTTTTTTACTGTCAAAATTATTTTCAGGCAAGACATATCTCTGTGTCAACTTTTTATGGTCTGTGGTAGATTATAGTTTTCAGATATGTAACTAATAATACATTTGAATTGTTTCTTAATGAATTTTTGCCTTTAAGCTGCCTGAATGGCAGAGAGTTGTCTAAGCATTTTCACTGAACTAGTACCCATTTTGTTTAGGGGTTTCTAGAGGCCACTTGAACCTGCCCCTAACCCCCTTATGGTTGCAGGATTTTTTCGCTGCATTGAAGACCCATTGGTGGGCTTGGCCTGTATGATGCCTTAATGGCCTATGATCAGAATATTGGTTTTTTTTTTTTAAAAACCACACCTAGTTTGATATTGTTTAAAAAAAAGTGCACATTCTAAAAAATTAGTCTGGATAAACAGGTATGAGGTTCCCAATTAGTGACTTTATGTATACAATTCCCTATAGACTTATTTTTTTGCCCTGTTTTTGTTAAAAACATCATAGATGCTTTTTCTTGTACTCATCCCAGCTTGGTTGGTGTTTTTGTAGAATTTTTTTTAACTTAAACAGCTTCTAGATAAACAGAAAAAGTGACCATATGAGTTTCTCAATTAGTGACTTAAGGTATACAATCACCTATAAACTTATTTTTTTCCCTGCTTTTGTTAAGCACACTATAGATGTTTTTCTTGTAACCATCCCTGGCAGTGATATTGTTGGCTTTTTTTCAAAACTACCCCTTCCCTTTTTTTATTGGGAAAATGTGCGTCATTTCCATCAAATTGGGAAATTTAAAATAAACCATGAATTTGACTGAAACTTCAATTTACAGACCCATTTTCAAGAGTCAAACCCTGCTTTAAAATAAGACCCCATTTTGTCAGTGATAATACATAAATAGACCCTCAAAAGCGCACATCCAGTCATTTTAGGCAAGAAAATTGTTTAAATGAGTGTTTTTCAGTTTTGTATTCATGCACAATTACTACTGAGACTGCACTGTTTGGGAAAAAAGTTGTCTTTTTGGGAATAATTTTAAGCCATTTTTTTTTTTAAATTGTGATTCTTCTCCAGGGGAAAAAGCCTTTATTCACCACTAATTTAAGGCAAACAATATCACTGCCTGGTTGAGTATTGTGTAGAAAAAATGCACCTTCTATAAAAATAGAGTCTGGATAAACAAATATGAGGTTCTGAATTAGTGACTTTACATATACAATTGCCTGTAGACTTATTTTTTCCCTGTTTTGGTTAAATACATCATAGATATTTTTTCTAGTAACCGTCCCTGGTTTGATATTGTGTAAAAAATAAACTGCACCTTCTGAAAAACAGCGTCTGAAAAATAGGTATACAATTGCCTGTAGACTTATTTTTCCCCTGTTTTGGTTAAATACATGTGTTTTTAGCTCCACTGGCCCGAAGGGCCAAGTGAGCTTTTCTCATCACTTGGCGTCCGTCGTCCGTCGTTGTCCGTCGTCCGTCGTCCGTCGTCGTCGTCGTCGTCCGTCGTCGTTAACTTTTACAAAAATCTTCTCCTCTGAAACTACTGGGCCAAATCAAACCAAACTTGGCCACAATCATCATTGGGGTATCTAGTTTAAAAAATGTGTGGCGTGACCCGGTCAACCAACCAAGATGGCCGCCACGGCTAAAAATAGAACACAGGGGTAAAATGCAGTTTTTGGCTTATTTCTCAAAAACCAAAGCATTTAGAGCAAATCTGACATGGGGTAAAAATGTTTATCAGGTCAAGATCTATCTGCCCTGAAATTTTCAGATGAATCGGTCAATCGGTTGTTGGGTTGCTGCCCCTGAATTGGTAATTTTGAGGAAATTTTGCTGTTTTTGGTTATTATCTTGAATATTATTATAGATAGAGATAAACAGTAAACAGCAATAATGTTCAGCAAAGTAAGATCTACAAATAAGTCAACATGACCAAAATGGTCAGTTGACCCGTTTAGGAGTTATTGCCCTTTATAGTCAATTTTTAACCATTTTTCGTTAGTTAAAGTAATCTTTTACAAAAATCTTCTCCTCTGAAACTACTGGGCCAAATTAATCCAAACTTGGCCACAATCATCTTTGGGGTATCTAGTTTAAAAAATGTGTGGCGTGACCTGGTCAACCAACCAAGATGGCCGCCACGGCTAAAAATAGAACAAAGGGGTAAAATGCAGTTTTTGGCTTATAACTCAAAAACCAAAGCATTTTGAGGAAATCTGACGGGATAAAAATGTTTATCAGGTCAAGATCTATCTGCCCTGAAATTTTCAGATGAATCAGTCAATCGGTTGTTGGGTTGCTGCCCCTGAATTGGTAATTTTGAGGAAATTTTGCTGTTTTTGGTTATTATCTTGAAAATTATTATAGATAGAGATAAACTGTAAACAGCAATAATGTTCAGCAAAGTAAGATCTACAAATAAGTCAACATGACCAAAATGGTCAGTTGACCCGTTTAGGAGTTATTGCCCTTTATAGTCAATTTTAACCATTTTTCATAAATTAAATTAATCTTTTACAAAAATCTTCTCCTCTGAAACTACTGGGCCAAATTAATCCAAACTTGGCCACAATCATCTTTGGGGTATCTAGTTTAAAAAATGTGTGGCGTGACCTGGTCAACCAACCAAGATGGCCACCACCGCTAAAAAAAGAACATAGGGGTAAAATGCAGTTTTTGGCTTATTACTCAAAAACCAAAGCATTTTGAGGAAATCTGACATGGGATAAAAATGTTTATCAGGTCAAGATCTATCTGCCCTGAAATTTTCAGATGAATCGGTCAATCGGTTGTTGGGTTGCTGCCCCTGAATTGGTAATTTTGAGGAAATTTTGCTGTTTTTGATTATTATCTTGAATATTATTATAGATAGAGATAAATTGTAAACAGCAATAATGTTCAGCAAAGTAAGATCTACAAATAAGTCAAACATGACCAAAATGGTCAGTTGACCCCTTTAGAAGTTATTGCCCTTTATAGTCAATCTTTAACCATTTTTCATAAATCTAAGTAATCTTTTACAAAATCTCCACTGAAACTACTAGGCCACAATCATCTTTGGGGTATCTAGTTTGAAAAATGTGTCCGATGACCTGGCCATTCAACCAAGATGGCCGCCACGGCTAAAAATAGAACATAGGGGTAAAATGCAGTTTTTGGCTTATAACTATGAATTCAAAGCATCTAGAGCAAATCTGACAAGAAGTTAAATTGTTAATCAAGTCAATATCTATCTGCCCTGAATTTTTCAGATGAATTGGACAACTGGTTGTTGGGTTGCTGCCCTCCAATTGGTAATTTTTAAAAAAATTTTGCCGTTTTTGGTTATCTTGAATACTATTATAGATAGCGATAAACTGTAAACAGCAATAATGTTCAGCAAAGTAAGATCTACAAATAAGTCAACATGACCTAAATGGTCAATTGACCCCTTAAGGAGTTATTGCCCTTTATAGTCAATTTTTAACAATTTTCATTAATTTGGTAAATATATGTAAATTTTTACCAAATATAGTTCTCTGTTACTAATGGGCAAAGTTCATTATAGATATAATTGTAAGAAGCAAAATCGTTCAGTAAAGTAAGAACTTCAAACACATCACCATCACCAAAATACAATTTTGTCATGAATCCATTTGTGTCCTTTGTTTAATATGCACATAGACCAAGGTGAGCGACACAGGCTCTTTAGAGCCTCTAGTTTGGTCTTATGCCAGCTGGGTTGGTGTTTTTGTAGAAAGATTTCAACTTCAACAGCGTCTAGACAAACAGACAAACAAAATGATCAGTTTGAGTTTCCCAATTAGTAACTAAACTATAAACTTGTCTATTTTTGCCCCTGTTTTTGTTAAGCACATCAGAGATGTTTTTTCTTGTAACCATCCCTGAGGTTTGCTATTGTGTAAAAAAAATTGCACCTTCTAAAAAACAGTGTCTGGATAAACAGATAAACAAAAAGACTGGTGCTATGAGTTTCCCCCAATAAGTGACTGTAAATGTATCATTGCCAACAAACTGTTAAAATACATTAGGGATGTTTTTTTCTTGAAATCATCCCTAGGTTTCTGGTGTTAGTGTAGTAAAACTCCTCTTAAACAGCAATTATACAAATGAACAGACTTGTTGACTTTTTTGGTGCGTCTTTTGTTTTTGTTAAAGTAAAGGATGTGGGTCTTTTAATGTTTTGTTCCAGAGTTGATGTTAGTTTTAAAAAGGGTATCTTAATTAATCAACAAGTGGACAAATTGATAAACAAGACGTCTTGTAACATTTGAATTTCCCAATAAATGACTATAAAAGTTATAAAAATATATATAAAGTATAAAAATTACTATGTGGTAAACAGTATATAGAGAACAACTATTAAACTTGGAAGGGAAGGCGGGATGGGATTTTTTTCCTAAAATAAATATTCTGATCCCCTGATTTCGATAAAACAAAAATTCTGGTCAAGCAATACTGAAACTAAATCTTATTTAAAAGTGAATTGTTTTATAATATAAATCTACATAGACTTACTGTTTATAAAAAAAAAGTATATACATTTGTATATAAAAACAATACTGATCTTTTAAATCTTCTTTAAGGGTGAATTGTCTTAAAAGATGTTATAAAGATTAAAAGATGTGGTATGATTGCCAATGAAACAACTTTCCACAAGAGACCATTAAATGACACAGAAATTAACAACTATAGGTCATTGCATGGAATTTACTGTTAAAAATCAAGAAAAACTGTAATGTTTTTTACTTTTTAAAAGTGAATCTTTTATTGATATTGTCTGGTGCATACAAATTTTGGTACCGAAATATCAATTGCATTTGAACTTAACTGGGTGACCGATTAAGTAGATATAGAGTGTCAATCTCCAGGATATATTATCATTACACCAAGTCCTAGGTTAAATTAACATGTTATAGAAGGTGATAATAGTATACATGTGTCCTTGATATTTAACTCTTCATCCTTGTCTTATTTACTTAATACTGTAGCTTTTGTAGGATTTAGTTTCAACCTACATCTTGTAAATATCATTTAGTCATGTGTTGTTCATCCTTATTGTTATTATTTTAATTTATTCCTTGAAACAATTTGCAAATCTAAACCAAACTAATGGCAGCATTGATGTAAACAAATTTATCAGCTTTTACATGGAGTCTCTAAATTGTTTTGAAATGCAGAGCAAAAAAAGAAAAAGAAAGAACAATTTGCCCTCCTGAACTAAATTTGGCACAAATGATGACTGTATAAAAAATCTATTTAGGGAATGTATAAAAAATCTATTTTGTGACTATATATAAGCCTCTAATATTTTCTGTAGTGAAGCCAAACAATTTAAAAAAACAAAGTCCCAATCTGAACCAAACATGACAAAAAAAGTGTTTAAAAAAATCTCTGGTCTATACGGATTCTCTAGTAGGTCCTGAGGTCAGAAGCTAAAAAGAAGAACAATTTGACAATTTGAGCAAAAAAGTGACAGAAATGATGAATAAAATTATTTTTTGTAACCTCTTAGTCAAGTAGGTTCTGAAGAGCAAAGCAAAATATATATAAAGAACAATTTGCAAATCTGAACCATATTTGGCAGAAAATAATGTATAAAAAATCTCTCTGCTGTATACTTGGAGCTCTAGTTTGAGCTAAGTACTGAGCAGAAAAAAGGAACAGCATCCATACAATATATTTTTTTTTTTCTTGAAAGGTCAAATGATATATTGTAAACTTTCTTTCTTGACATAAAAGGTAAATTATTCCTTGTATTATGATACATGTACACTGATAGTCAAAAGAAATACAACACTGCATTGACAATAATTGAGGAAATAATTAATTCTGAATTCTCATTTTTGACAAAGCTGACAGGTGACTAAACCGTTTTCATTTTTCATTTCAAAATTTGATACTTGCAACATAATAGTTGGTATCCATAATCTTGGTAGATAAATCTGATACTTATTATTCTTAAGGGCATATCCAACAGTTTATTTTTGACGGTGAGAATTTTTTCCCTTGAAGATATTTCATTCTTCAATTGACAGAGAATCAAATTTTGCCAAAAAAAATATTTGTCATTGATTTCGTTTTTGCAAAAAAATACTGCTGAAAATTGAACATTTTTGCAATTTTGAAGAAAAAAACGTTTTTTATTTAAAAAAATATGAATATGATTTTTTAATCAACATATACTTCTATAATGGGGCTCAAATTGAAGCAAAATAATTCAAGATGGTTAGAAAAATCTAATTTTACCATTTAAAGCATTAATTCTTACTCAAATAAAGCCAAAAATGTTAGGGTGGACCAAACACTTGTCTAAAATCTCACTGACCCCATATTATATATTCATGTTTTTATATAGGCTTCTAGCTATAAAAAAAATTTGTATGTTGACTCTTGTGTTTTGAATTATATGTGTTGTTGGGTTGCTGTCATATTTTAATGTATGCCTTTAAAATCTTCTTGATTAATTGATTGGTTATAGAAATATTCACATCTCTGGACTTATCCCGTCCATAAGTGTATCTTTGCTAAAATTGCTAAAATTGGGTGCAGCCGTTTAGCTGAGAGGATGTATAAATTTGCAGCCTTGATTAGTCGAAATAAAAAGTAAAGAGAGTTTTGCGCTATCTTTACGTTAAAAAACGCCTGAAGGTATATCATCTGAATGGTCATGTTTCCATGGCAACTTTGTCTTGGATTTTCCTTTCTTGTTGTCACTAGCTGTGTTCTTGTGTGAAATATCGTTTACAAGAACTGTTGACAGCTGGTAGATGTTTTTTTTATTGGTCCTGATAATAAATATCCTATCTTTGACTGAACAGCGGTTGGTCCTTTTCCTCTGATAAATTTATCATCGATAATGTCCCAATAGTGGTCGGCGCCTATGAGTAAGTCGATTTCAAAACGTTCTGTACTTTGCACAGAATGTGCATGTTTAAGTTCTCTTAAGTATGGTAAGCTCCTTGTAGTCTGGGAAATATTGTTCTTTATTGGGACGGCAATTTCCGGAACAATGAGTGTGTTAATACGCACCTTTTCTCGTGTGTTGGTCTGTAGTTGTATTGTTGCAGTGTCTAAGTTATGAACTTTCTGAGATAAATCTCCAAACGCAGACAGTTGAATGCTGACTTTTTCAGTTGGTTTAATTTCTAAATTATCAGCCAAATTCTGAGTTACGAAAGAACGCTGTGCTCCTTTGTCAAATATTATGTTACATTCTACTTCTTGGTTGTTATATATAATGGTGTAGTTGCTGTTTTCGGGAGAATGTCGTGACTATGTTGTGATGATTGCATGACTTTAGTAGTCTCGTTTGGTGTTTCCACTTCGTTTATCGCTGACTGTTGTATTGTAGGCTCCGGTTTCGTACCTGGAATGACCTCTTTATCTTTACATATGCTAGTATGATGTATTCCGTTTTTTTTTTTTTGCACGTTTAGTAGACTGGCATGCGGCCACTCGTTTTGACCCTAAACAGTTAAAGCATAACTGTTTCTGTTTTACAATTTGATTTCTTGTGTTTGCATCTATTACTTCAGTGCACTCCATCGGATTGTACTCACCTGAACAAAATATACATGTACGTGTATTTACCTTCTTGCGTGTGTCTGTGGATTTACCCTTGTTGTATGTATGTGATTGTGTACCCATGAATAATGCACGTGGCATACAATCTGTCTGAATCTGTGACTCCTTCTCCAGCTTCGAGTATGTCGATCTTTTTAGTTATAGATTTGCGTAGATTATTCAATATCAAATTATCTCTCCCGTGTTCTCGTGCAATAGATTTTCGTATGTCAATCGGTAACTTGTCCAAAACTACTGGTACCAAAAGCGAACCATACATCTCTGGTGTTTGACCTAGTGACTCTAATCCTCGCACATATGATTCAAGTTTGTCTCTGTAAGAACTCAAGCTAAATACATCATTTGTCAGTGCGGGTAAATTGATGAGTGCTTTCATGTAAGCGTGTATCAGTTTGCTAGGTTGTCCGAACCTATCTCTGAGAAGGTTGACTGCAGTTTCGTAGTTACCGTTAGTCAAAGCGAATCCCTCTACTGTTTGCACTGCGCTTCCCTCAAGCTGGGCTTTAAGATAGTTAAACTTTTGGATTGGCGTTAATATGTCGTTGTAGTGTATAGATGACTCGAAAAAATCCTAAAATGTCTGCCACTTGAAAATATCTCCATTAAAATAGGATAAGTCTTAAACTTTGGAAGCCTATGGTGATTAGTTTTTGAAGATCTCGGTTCTGATGGGACTTGAAACATGACATTCTCTGACGGATGGGTATGCACTGCAGGGGCATGAATTGAATACTGCTGGTTCATAGAATCTATTGCACATGTGTTCATATCAACTCTAGCTTCAGGTGTGAAATTATATGTGTCTGGGTTAAGTCTGCTCGTTGAAAGACCAACAGTATCAACAGTATTTGTTTCAAAGGACTTCATAAATTTCCAAATTTGTCTAATTTTGCAATCAAGTTCCTGCATATACTCATCTGAGTCTGTGATTTCCTGCGCCAGTTTTTCCTCCGATGTCTGTTCCAAAAGTCTGTTATTCAGGTCAATCAATTTTTTCTGTTTCTGCGTGACGGCATCATTAAGGGCTTTCACTTCGTCAACTTCTGTGTCTGTTTTTGACTTTAACTCGTCGAATTTCACCAGTAACTTCGTGACGGCTCCTTTTGTCCAGCCTGAAATGACTTCAGCTTTGAATCCATATACAATAACGTCACACAGTATAGCGTTATGGTTACAAGGGGGGGGGGGGGGTTCCAGGGGTTTTAACCCCCCCTTTTCCCCTTTTTTTGGACAATCAATGCATTTGAATTGGGATATATGGTTGGAACACCCCCCCCCCCTTTTTCATTTTGAAAATGACTGGGTTCTCCCCTGTTTTGTTGTGGTGAAACTTACAGGCTTTTGGTCATTAAACTTGACCATGTACTCAGAGTATAAAATTTGTTTCATTCTTGAAGTATGTAAGAAATTGTATTTTGTACCCCACAGCCTGTGACAAAAAATTATTATACATTGGTAAAAACTAAAGGCACAATTAAATATGATTCAATATTTGTTTTTTTTTATTTCAGATTTGTTCAAATGGAAACACATGAATCACCATCATGTCAACGATTTTGGTGAGTACTCAATAAAAAAAAATAGAATCATACCAATGATTTTGGTGAGTACTCAAATTTAAAAAAAAATAGCATCATACCAATGATTTTGGTGAGTACTCAAATTAAAAAAAAATAGCATCATACCAATTATTTTGGTGAGTAATAATAATGTACTCAAATTGTGAAATATAATCAAATCAGTGATTTTGGTAAGTACGTACCCTTAGAAGAAATTACCTTCACACCAATGATTTTGGTGAGCATGTACTCAAATTGTGAATAACCATTATACCAATAATTTTGGTGAGTTTTCAAATTGTGAATTTTCATTATAACAATAATATTAAGGAGTTCCTCAATGGTGAATGACCACATGCTTTATACCAATCATTTTGGTGAGTATGTACTCACAATGTGATAAACAAAAACACCAATAATGTTGGTGAGTACTAAAATTAAGAAATAACCAATATACAATGATTTTGATGAGCATGTACTCAAATTGTGATAACCATTATACCAATGGTTTTGGTAGGCATGTACTCAAATTGTGAATTACCATTTATACCAATAATTTTGGTGAGCATGTACTCAAATTGTGAATTACCATTAATACCAATAATTTTTGTGAGCTCTAAAATTGTGAATTACCATTATAACTACTTTTGGTGAGAATGTACTCACATTGTGATAAACCAAAAAAACAATAATTTTGGTGATAACATTTAATGTGAATTTAGATTTGGTGATTACTCAAATCATGATTCATTTGAATACTACAATTCTAAATCACAATGACAATTTTTGTTGAGCCTGCGACTTTTGTCGCAGAAAGCTTGACGTACGGATAATGATCCGGCTACCTTCTTAAAAGCTTTAAATTTTAGAAGGTGAGAGATCTGGATGCTTCAATGCTTCATACTTTGCATATAAATGCCTTGACCTCATTTTCATGATTCAGTGATTACTTAAAAAAAAGTTAAGATTTTGTGTAATCAAATGGCAAAATCAAAAGCCTAAACACATAAAACAAACGGACGACAACTGTCATATTCTTGACTTGGTACAGACATTTTCTTATGTAGAAAAAGGTGGATTTAACCTGGCTTTACAGCTAGCTTAACCTCTCACTTGTAAGAAATATATGCATTTTAAGCTGTAAACATTTTTGTACTGGTATGCTTAATTTTTCACACAAATGAAATATTGCAATTTAAGTTGGTTTGTATGCTTTAAAGTTTAGAGTACCGGTAGTGTTCATTTGGCTGAACTATTATACATTATTTTTTAGAGGCTAGCTAAAGCACCCCCATGTGCAGGATTCTCTTGCTGTCTAGAAAAGCCATTGTTGGCCTAGGGCTGTTTTCTGCTCTTTGGTCATGTGGTTGTCTCTGACAAGTATAGAAAATTTGAGGAATTCTTAAAAGAAATCAAAAATCATAACATACTTTTATCGCTGTAGTTTTCACCTTAAAACAAATAAATAAAGTTATTAATTGAAATATATTGAATTTTTTTACCAGGTAAATTTGCATTTTACTAGTGATCATTCAGTACAATGAAAAGACAAAAAAAAAAAACACTTGTCATTTTTTATTATACAATACCCAATCTGTTGAATAAAATCTGTTACTGACATAGTCTCTTGCTGTTTTTGAACTTGTATGTTTAAAAATTATTATTTTATGTATATAAGGATTGTAACTTTGTAAAGGAATGGTTATTTTGCTTCAATGTTCAAATTGTTAAGCTTGAAATCAGAATAAGAATTTTTTACATAATTTTTTTAAAGGATTGTTTTTTTTTTTTTTTTTGCTTCAAATTTAAAATTGTTAGGTTGGAAATCAGAATAAGAATTTTTTACATAATTTTTTTAAAGAATTGTTTTGTTTTGCCTCAAATTTAAATTGTTAGGTTGGAAATCAGAATAAGAATTTTTTTCATTAATGCTAATTGTTTCATAAATTTTGAATTAAAAAAAGTTTAAAACCAAATATTTTTCAAAGTAAGAAGACACTATTTGTTCATATATAAGTTTTATTTTCACGTTCTACATATTTTGTCTTAGTTTTGTTTTTGTCTTTTGAAAGTTATGATAAATAATTAAATTTTTTAGAAAATATATGTAAAACTGGACATATATTTTTTCATTTTCAAAGGACAAACATGGCATTGCTTAATTATTTTATTAATTTTCAATAATATCAACATTTTATTTTATTTTCAAAGAGAGTTTAAGAAAAATTAACACCTTGTTAAATCACAGTTTGAATTGACATTAATACAGTATAAAATAAACGTGTGAAAAATTTTTGTCGGCAAACTTATTCTGTAATTTTTCGCACAAGTCCTTACTCAGTTTCCAAAATATTCAGAATGTTTTCTAGTTGTCGATTTTTTCCGCAAAATGATTTTGACCATGCTCATATGGACGAAATGTATTATAGTGCCGGGAATGAATATTATGATCCAAATTACTCAGCCTGTATGTACGGTAAGTTACTCATTGTTTAATCATATTTCTGCAAAGCCATGATGCATCACAATTTTTTTTTGTTTCAATTCTTAAAAAAAATTAGGGGGGGGGGGGGGGGGAGAGGATAGAAAGATCTACATCTGGAATAGAATTTGCACTTGATTAATATTTCAATACCTATAAAAATAGATTAAAAAATTCAAATGTAACTCACAAACAAGTTGCAAGAAAAGTTATATTTTTGGTAAGAGCTTTGTGTGGCCCGCCCAATGTCAAGTCCATTATTAGTTCCCTACCATCTTTCAAAATGAAAAGTGTTTCAAGTTGATGAATAAATATGTTGGAAAGTGGAATTGAATAATTTGAGTCAACTTTGGGACTTAACATTGACATATAAACACCCTAAATAAGTCAGAAATAGAGATTTTGGTGAAAGGACAAGGTTCACTTATGACACAAAATGGCTTTAAATATCAACTTTATCATAAAACACTAAAAAGGTCACAATTTGGATTGTAAATGGGTCTATTTCAAAAGTCTAAATGCTAAATATATCAGTTCATTTCATAACAGTACATAATATTCTCCAAAGTAAGCCTATTTTGGACATTTTGTCAAAATATGATGATTTTGTTCATTTTTCAGACCTAAAAGCTTTAGAAACACTAATGGCCGCCACCTACGATCCAGAATGTGTTGTAACCAAAAGATTCCAATTTTGATATGGATTTCATCAATATAAAAACTTTTTGGATAGTAGATGGCAGCCAAGGTTAATTATGCCAAAAACAATTAAAATTATGGAAAAAAAGTACCAAAATTTACCTTTTAATACAAATTATGTTTATTAGGCAGCAGCTCCTTTTGCGCCAATTACTGTTTTTCAAGGGTTACATCATTTGTGCCAAATTTTGTTTCCCAAATGTATCAATTGCGCCAATATTCGGAACTCATTTGCTCTAACTTACCTGTACACATATCTATCATAGATATAAATGATTAATATTTATTGTTATTTTTGGCTAAAAAAGTATCATATGTTCGGAGATATTTCATCATGAAGATGAGCATCTGGAGAGAAATGACTTGAAATGCATTAGACAGTCCATGTACATATAGAGAAGAAAACAAATTAATTTGGTTTTCTGAATATTTAATACAAGATATGCCAAAAGAAGAAAATAGAAGCTTTTGCTGACTATGTTTTAGCCACATACATGTATGTTGATGACACAGTTCTTTGTTCCCACCATTCATATGGGCTGAAACTCTATCTACCGCATTAAAATGATCAGTTTTCTGCATTTCATACTTCAATGTCTGTCTTTTTGGACAATAAAGTGAAGTTACAAGCTGCTTTATACATTAAATTTGGAAGTAAGAAGAAAGTATGTTTCAGAAAAGGAAACATTTGCTGTGTAAACTGCCGGTTCCAAGTCCAAATAAAGGAGGAAGGAAGTCATTTTTCTTCTAATGGGCGTAATCGTATGTTTTATTTTTGAATAATACCATGTAATTTTAAAACAGGTGGTGCAAACATAGCATTGGAGAAAAAAAGTTGTGGCGCAAACGGATCTCTCCTGTTTATTGAAGGGGTCATAGCTCCATAAATTGTAAATGGAAAGTGTCAGAAAAAATATTTTTGTCTCAATAGTATTATCACAAGTATTTCTAGGTGAAATTTGTAATTTGTTTGGCCCGATATAAAAAACATAAAAAATTCAGGGCCAATTTTAACCCTTCATGAACCTTCTCCTTTGACATTTACACCCTATAAATTGAGATTTTGTTGAAAATTTATGTTACCACCCCCAAATAAATCAAAAATTGAGATTTTGGCGAAATTTGGCATTTGAAAATTGCATGAACGATGTGTTGTTTGAATTTGGCAGAAGATTAAAATTGGTGTTATTCAAATGATTTGGATAGGTAAAGATTCAGCAAATGCAATATTTGCATCTTTGCATTCCTTATACATGTTTTTTTCAATTAGATTTGAAGCATTTAAGTATATAGACATTTCTGGTTAAATAGGCAAGGTCCCATGCCAGGTAAATTTCCATTACTTTTAAAGAAGAAGAAGCATGAAGACCCATTGGTGGCTCTCATCTGTTTTCTGCTCTTTGGTCTGGTTGTTGTCTCTTTGAAACATTTCCCATTTCCATCCTCAATTTTAATTTTTTTTTAAAACCTCAATACTCCTATGTACTAGACAATTTTTTTTTTTTTTTTTTTAATTGTTAATTTGAGAATGACTCATAGAAAGTACATTTTATTTAATTATTTTATTTAGGAAGTTATATATTTGATTTTGGGGTATGGATCCCCAAAAAATTAACAAAATTGCTAACAACATATCAATTCCCTAGTTTATTGAAATAAAAAAAAAAGTATGTTAAAAATGTATGTTGTTTCTTTTCATTTTTGAATAATTATGTAGGTTTTGAATATAATAATATTATTATTGATTTAAAGAAGCACCCTGTTTTTCTTTTAAATAGGTTGTTGTTTTGCTTTGTAAAAATATCCAAAGATCAAACCTTTGAATGCACACACTAAATGTAGATCATACTATTTTCAGAAGTGTGATAAATTACATTATTTTATCAGCAAAATATAAGAATTGATATCCTAATTAAGAACAGTACAAATGTTAAAAGCAAAATGTAGTTCATAATTTTTTCAGAATTGTGAAAAATTACATAAATCATAGAGCTTGCATTCAAGCCACAAGTTTTGCATTTTTTTTTTTTTTTTTTAAGATTTAGACCTTGGACAAACCAAACCAGTATTTGTGATAATAAAATGAAAACGATCTTTTGGTAGGTTGGGTGATTGCTGTTTCATTGATGTACACAACACTTTCATCCATATATGGAGTTAGAACAGTGTTATTCAGTGACTAATTAACACGGATACTCTGCCAACTGCTGTAATAAGGTTGAGTAATTTGTCATTACAGCAAAGAAAAATGCAATAAAGATATTTTTTTAGAAAAGAAAAAAAAATTTGAACATTGTTCAGTCAGACAAGACAAGTTGTACTGTTTACATTATACAGCCAAACCTGGTTTTAGAAGACCACCTGTATAAAGCAAAAACCTGTGTTTTAAGACTATTTATTTTAAGTCCCTTTATATAGAGACCATCAGTCTATTAAGACACTTTTTTCTCTCTCCCTTAAGTGGTCTTTTAGAACAGGTTTCACTATATATTGTTACCTCATTAAATAAGAGGCCTCGGTGGCACAGTAGTCTTAATAGTTTTAACTTCTGCATCATTAAAATTTGTCAATGCTGAGGTTATGAATTTCTAACCCATCACTAGGCAAATGCTTTCAAATCTTGTATTAATTGACTATTTTTTCTGTTTTTCTACAGAAAGTCATTGGTTTTCCCTGGGCACTCTGGTTCCCTCCTCCAATAAAAGCTGAATGCAACAATATAGACAATAGTGCTGAAAGTGGAGTTGTAAACCAGTCAATCAATCTCTTTAAATGAACTCACATCTTACCTGATGTAGTAAAAATTCAAAATTTTAATATTTTAGTCCCTGAAATATGAATTTTAAACATTACTTTCCTAAGTAATACTTCAAAAGTATTCAATTGATGTGTATATCTGATAACTTGTGAATAATTGGTGAAAAGCTGTTTTGCATTACGTAATGAAAAACATGAGTTGCTTTCATGAATATTCATATTTTTGTAGTATGAAAATACTGAATACATTTCTTTGATATTGAAATTTTAAGTTTATGTATGTTAATCCCTAAAACTTCATAAATCTTGTGAAAAACCAACAAATGAAATAGTTTCAATTTTTTCCCCGGCATTTCCTGCTCTTTAAATAAAGAATTTATAATTGCACATCATGCTTATTTGACAGCAATGAATTTAAATGGATAAATTTCAAATCAATAGAATTATAAATGATATATATTTTAATGGAGGATGGATACATGTGTTGTATAAGAGAACACCATGTATTAAAAGTCTGTTACTTAAATTTAAATCTTTGAATACAACGCTTGCATAATTTATAGTGGGCATTTATATATTTTTGACATACATAATTATTTATCAATGTGTACGTTACAACAAAGCATGATGGGTAACTACTGGAACCAAAAAATGTCACCACCTTTTATGCAGTTTTTATATAACAGAGGTAAGACAATATTTTGTTGATTTTATTTTCAACCCGTAAATACATGGCGTATCCCAATGTAAATCAAGTGTATTAAAAACTTTAAAAGTCTGGTGCACGGAGAAGCTTGAATTGAAGAAAGGCTATTAACAGACAATGATTTTTGTGCAGTTTAGAAAGCGATTTGGGCGGAATGATGTCACCTTGCAGTATTATATAAGGATTTAATGTTATTTCATATTATTAATTTTTTATCCTTTTAAGTCATAATAGGTTGTAATTTTTTACTTAAGAGGCATTTATGCGAAATCATAATTGGACTTAGACCACACATTTTTTTAAAAGAAGAGGGTTGAGCATTCAGCTGTTCATAATGTCGAAAGAAGGTAAAACACAAAAACGAATTTTATTAAAATAAATACTAAAATGTAAAATATAACTAATGACTTCTTTTTTATTGTAAGGTACTTAAAAGTTGCATAAAAGGTGCGACACTGCATGACGCTGTTTAAAATAGTAAAATATTGGTTGTCATCGAAGTGCATTAATGTGCAATTGCATTTTATATATGCATTTATCCATGTCGTAAGTCAAAAGAAGGAGAAACAAGCATGTAATTTCATCTTTTATTAATCACAGTCTAGAAAAGAAATAAGAGCTGAATTCATCTTGATTAGAATGCATGTGCGCATGTGCAGTGGTGTTTTTATAAACGTTAATGGTATTTAACAACTAAAAACATGCACCATTCAACATGGATAAAAAAAGTTGGTCCGGCCTCTTCCCTTTTGATGTATTTTAAAGGTATGTTAAACAGTCAGCTATGCTTTGTAATCATTTTCCCAGACAACAAAATAATTTGTACTCGAAACCAAGGCCAGACTTCGAATCGATAGAAGGCCTCCAATCAAATCCTACTTTGATAAGTTGTACCCCAGTTCGTCTAACCTGAAACTGTAAGGTTATTCTAGGATTATTGTTAGAGCATCAGATTATATAACGTGTTATCTGTCTGAACCGCCTCTTTTAATTGACGCCATTAGACCATTTTTCAAGTTCTACATGTAGCGGGACTTCTTTTTCTGATGACCTACATTTTAATATGTAATCCGAATAGTTACAGTTTGTTTATTATTCCTCTTGAAAGTTTTGTGAATCTGTTGGTTTGTATTCGTTTCGAGAATGCTTTTATAGATCGAACTTTTAAAGATGATAGAAGTGATTGTCGCTGCAACATTTCAGAATTTTGTGACCTCTTGATTTGATGGAGCGTGGTAATGTGTTTTTTTCTTGTGGGAGGCCAAGGACGCCATTTTGGTTTTTATGTAATTTCATTTACAAGAACAGTTGTGTTAACTAAGAACGCCTTTGTTATTGTTTCCATAGCGACAAAAAAGGATGAGTAACAAAACCGGCTTTTTTTCGAAAAACATAAAGCTCATTCCAATTTAGGCATTTTTTGGAAAATACTAAATTGTAGTTCGGTTTTTGGTACTTAAGACGTTGTTACGCATGCCCATGTCTGGATCTTTACTGTGACGATATCCCTGGACATAATGCAGTATCGTGGTATGCTTCGAGACTTTTATTTGAACAGCTACTGTTTTTTTGATAGAGGTAGGAAAAAGTTGATATTTTTTGTTCTTTCGTTTCGTATCAAAGCATTTGTCGCGTAGATGTTCATCATTAGCGCTGTGCGAAACGTAAAATCTTGACCTGTTGCGTTCCCATTTTAAAATTAAAATGTGGCAAAAATGGCGCATATTTAAAGAGTAATTTTTTTTTTAGTTATTGAAAAAAAAAAAAATCTCATTTCTTACATGAGGTAGTATAGAAATGTTTTTTGAGACCAATGCGAATTCGTATTTGTTGCGCTGGTATGCATAAGTATCACAGTTGGCGAAGATTTGTAGTTCGCGGCCATGTTTAATTTTGAATGTTAATGAACGAAAATGGCGTTTAGCATTGCATAATTAACACGAACTGACTTCATGAATGATGTTAAATTACAAACGAGAGGCCTTCATTAAGGTGTATACATTTGTTTCGACGAAAGAACAGCAAATAGAAAGTCTGATGATTTCAGCGGTGAAATATTATTTCTGTTTGCAGTCCTACATTGATAGCTGACGATTAAATTTGTGGTGGCAAGAACATTTTTGGCGGCTTAAATTTTTTTCTTTTATTGCGTTAGTGTCATCGTTGCGTGGTTTTCATCGTTAAACGTTGAAAAATCTCTCGTATTCAAACTGTATCGAAAATTATTTTTTGCGTCGTTACTTTTGTTTTTTGTTGATTTTGGTTGTTAAGGAAAACTGAACTTTGTTTTTGTCCTACACTCATAGCAATTCATTTCAATGTTCCAATTTTTTATACGACTTGAAAAAAGCGATCAAGGTTAATGCATTTAAAAATTGAAAGATTTATTTTTTTTCTTGGCTAAAAGATCATGGCTTAATGAATGTTAAAAAGGTTGCTTTATTTTGTAAGTAAATTCAATCTTATTTATTTTCCCCTGAATTGTGTTGGTTAACACTAAACGAAGAGTTTTAACAAGTCAAATTAAAACATTACAACTGATTAAAATTTCCTAAATATAAAAATTTTAAGACAAAGTGTCAAATGTACAATTTATCACTAAATAACTATGCGTTAATTTTCCTTATTTGGTAATGAAATTGACAATTTGTTTTGTACAAAAAGTTACACAACAGTTAACTTCACAACAATACAACTGCACAAACCAAATATAGACATTTGAATCCAACATACTGTCTCCAACAATAACAATGTAATTTCCATGAGGCAAACTCTCTAAATTACAACAATCCTTTAAAACCAATGAATACTCACTTCGGTCCCTTTTGGTAATATATCTCTTCATGAGTGTTGGTCTTAACTACATCCTTGGCTTTTAAATATAATGGTTTGGAAGTTTCCTAATGAAGTTCAAACTTCGGAAAAATGCTTCGGACAAACAAAATAAGTAAAGTTAAAAAAGTAAACCATAAAAATGTTTATGTGTTCAACATGTCTCTTTTGGTCTAATTCCTGACCTATTAGCAGATGATTTATCATTCTTAAAGATTCAGAAACATTTTTTTATTCTCATCCCTTCTTTTTTATACTATGCATAAACAAACATTTTTAGTATTTCTACTTAAAAGAGGGACGAAAGATACCAAAGGGGCAGTCAAACTCATAAATCTAAAACAAACTGACAACGCCATGGCTAAAAATGAAAAAAAAAAGACAAACAAATTTACTTAAGACTTCTTCCAGTTTATGTCTGAAATTCTAAATTTTTTCTTTGAACATAATGTTTATCAGAAACTCTTTTTGGAAATACTTTTGTAACATTAAGGGTGACCAAAAGTTAGGTTTAGCACCTGAGATAAGAAACTATTGATCCTGTTATAAGCAATAAAAAGGGGGTTTTGGTGTGACACTTGATTGATACAGGGACCAACCACTTACCAACATTTTTTTTAATCTTAAATTGAAATAATTGAAATTTCTATTTGATAGAAACATTTATAACATGTTGTGGTATTGTGTAACAAAAACAGGAAAAAAGTTCAGGTCAATAAACAAGACTTGTTGCCGCCTTCTCCATAATTTTAGAAAAGTTTTTCTCCCCTCTTTAAATCTAACCTTAATGCTTATTAAGGGAAATTGTATCATTATAGCAAATTTACACTGAATTCAAAAAAAAATATGGGAGTTTAATTTTGAAGATTTCAAACTGATTTATTTTTGCTCAAATTATATTCCAAAGTAAGCTTTGCTATTACTTTGACTGAAAATGCTTAGGAAGCAGGGGAGGATATGGTTTTTTGTCTGAGTAAGAAATGATCGCAACCCTATTATGAAATTTTTTTCTTTCAAAATTTAGCGCTATATGGTATAGGGAAAATCTGGATTCAGAATATTTGTTTTTGTCATCTGCTTGACCACAATATTTTTTGTCATCAAATAAGGAATCAGAAGATTTTTTTTAAAGAAAAAACCATAACCATGGCCCCTTGAAGATAAATCCTCCTTGTTCCCTTAGTTTTCTAACAATGAGGTTGTCATAAAGTGATTACATCATATATACATATATACTCATCTTCCAATGACATGTTCAAAAACAGAAAACTTGGCACTTCCCTGCCTTAATTGGATAATACAATACAAAATTTTTTTTCAAATGAAATACAAATATTTGTCTGGAGAAAACAGCAGTATCTGACATTTACATACTTATGCAATGCTTCCGTTTTTACATAAAATGCAAAATGAAGATACTTGGTCTACAATCAGAACAAGAATTAAAGTTTATTTTACTTTGGTGCACCAAATTAATAATTAAATGATTATATGAAAAATGTGTTTTGAGATAAACATCAAAATGAGAACTTTAAATTTTATTCTTCATCTGAGTTTAGAACTATTTTTAAAAGTAATTAAATAAAACAAGGAGTTATTTCAATCGGGAATAATTTTGAATTTTAGAAAACTCATCAGAAATGTATGATATAAACAAACCCAACTAATTAGGGATAGCCATGGCTAACAGGGGTTTGGTAGTTCATAAAGAAATATTAGTAAATGTAAAGTTAACCTGGTGATAGCCATCTGAGCTCATGGCTAACCTGATATTTTTTCATCATACTTTTAGTATCAGTTTTCCAGAATTCAAAATTAATCCAGATTCAAACATTTTTTTTAACATTGCTTATTATAAATTTAGGTCTTTATATGATATAGATTTACAGATTTTGTTTTCACCCCTTGTACATTGAATATTAATGCTTTTCATAACAAAATATGCATAAAAACACAATTTATTGTTTTGAAAACTTTAATTTTATTTTCTTCAGGAAGATCATTAAAACTAATGATCAAACTGTGTAAATGATAGCACTGAAGTAGAAAACTTGAAACATTCTTTTGAAATTGATTGGGATTCTTCTTTTGTCTTAAAATATAAAAAAAACTAAACTTTTATTGTATCACATCCACATCTTAGGAGTGATTTCTGAAATCCCAGAAACATGCCCAAACATTCAAATAAGGCATTATCTTTATTATAGATTTTTCTTTTGTAAATTCTTTTTGATGTGTTGCATGATGGACGTAACTTTAAAATGTTGCATGATGGGAAATTTTTACAAAACCAAAACAGGAATACATATTACAATTAAGCAGTGAAAAGATTTGAAAAAAAAACCATATTAATAAGGGAGAGAAGATACAAAGAGACAAAGGGTGATGTTCGATATATGTAAAATT
This sequence comes from Mytilus galloprovincialis, assembly GCF_965363235.1. Classification (NCBI taxonomy): domain Eukaryota; kingdom Metazoa; phylum Mollusca; class Bivalvia; order Mytilida; family Mytilidae; genus Mytilus; species Mytilus galloprovincialis. Next base: position 30,947,523 of record NC_134850.1, read on the forward strand.
GGCAACAACCTAAAACAAAAGATAGCAAAATGACATTTATAGGTCAGCATACAATTTCCACTGAAAGATAAGACTTAGTTTAGTGCCTAATACAATGATGTGTTAAACGTCTGTAAACTCCTCTAAATGCTTTATTCAAGGTTTTTTTCAAAATAAACTATTATTAATGAGAATTTCCAGCGTCAGGTCAACAGTTTTCATGGAAAATTTCTTTAAAATAAAAAAAGAGACTGAAAGTTGGCAGGTCTGCCATTTAATTTCTAATAACAATAAAATAAATCTAAATATGATGTTATTTTGAGACTATTTAAGTAATTTTAGCTTCTCAAGCTAAGCCTCTTTTTAAGGTTAAATGTGTCCGTTATAACATGTTAATTACATTATAGACCTTGACATTTCTGTACTTTGTTGACTAACATTGATGTAAAAAGAAGTAAAATGAAATATCAATGTGACATTTTTTTAATCATATAAGTGATTTCAGTCTCTAATATCCTCTATTTTGGTCCAATTTGTCAGTTATATATAACATGTTTAAGACAATACTTAGGAGAAAGCTGTTTTGTATTTTAACCACCTATGGCATCAATTGGTGATTACCAACTTACTTTTTAGCTCACCTGACCCAAAGGGCCAAGTTAGCTTTTCTCATCACTTGGCGTCAGTCATCTGTCGTCCGGCGTCCATCGTTTGTAAACTTTTACAAAAATCTTCTCATCGGAAACTACTGGGCCAAATTTACCCAAACTTGGCCACAATCATCATTTGGGTATCTAGTTTAAAAAATGTGTCCGATGACCCGTCCAACCAACCAAGATGGCCGCCATGGCTAAAAATAGAACATAGGGGTAAAATGTAGATTTTGGCTTATATCTCTGAATGCAAAGCCTTTAGAGCAAATCTGACATGGGTTAAAATTGTTTATCAGGTCAAAATCTATCTCAGCCCTGAAATTTTCAGATGAATCGGACAACCAGTTGTTGGGTTGCTGCCACTGAATTGGTAATTTTAAGGAAATTTTGCAGTTTTTGGTTATTATCTTGAATAATATTATAGATAGAGATAAACTGTAAACAGCAATAATGTTCAGCAAAGTAAGATCTACAAATAAGTCAACAATGACCAAAATGGTCAGTTGACTCATTAAGGAGTTGCACTTTATATTCAATTTTTAACAATTTTCATTAATTTGGTAAACTTTTGTAAATTTAAAAAAAATATTTTACTCTGTAACTAAAAGGCCAAGTTTATTATGAATAGAGAAAATTGTAAGTAGCAAGAATGTTCAGTAAAGTAAGATCTACAAACACATCACCATCACCAAAACACAGTTTTGTCATCAACCCATCTGTTTCCTTTGTTTAATATGCACATAGACCAAGGTGAGCATCACAGGCTCTTAAGACCCTCTAGTTTTAGACACCAAAAACTTTGTCAAACCTTCATGGAATTTTTATGGACAGCACTTTATTAGGACCATAAGATAGTATCAAGGGCAAAATTTTGACAATATATTACTGGTACATGTATATTGCTGTGTTATCGACTGGAAGATACACCCTAAGGTAATAGGTTTTCAGTCATCAATAAATTAATTAAAACATCATGGAAATTTTCATGAATAGGAATGAAGCCTTTTTTGGTAAAAAAAAAAAAAAAAAAAAAAACAGTATCTAGAGCCAAATTATGATATTTTTTTTTTTCATTTCCCATATTTTTCTCATTGAGAATAGGACTTAGTTTTTGGGTTTGTTTTTTTTGCATTTAACATGTTGATATATACAGTCTTAGGTGTTAGACATCAATTACTTTGGCTGGAGCTTTCTTATTTTTTTTAAATTTGACATTTACTTAATTACAATATAAAGGATTAATTTTTTGTACATGATAAATTTGTTATATATATATAACCTTTATGAAATTTTATGACACTTTGACAATTTTTTTGAAGATAAAAGATTAAAAAAAAAGCATAAAAAAATATTAATTTCATATTTAACTTCTAAAAGAGGGGCAAAAGATACCAGAGGGAGAGTCAAACTCATAAATCGAAAATAAACTGACTGTGTCGATCATGGCTAAAAATGAAAAAGATAAACAGACAAATTATAGTACACCCGACACAGGATATAAATGGACTTACTTCTTAGTTAATTAACATTACACTTTTGCTCTGACAGCAGCAATCTCATGTACGATACAATTTTTTATATCCAAAAAATTTGAAAAATAATTATAGTTAATATAACTCTTTATAAATGGTATTTATACTTTTTATATTTCACTTACATTTTTGTTTATCTATTCATTATGTTTAATTATTACATAAGATGTTGAAATGTTTTTGAATTTTATATTCTCAACCAATATTTCTTTAGTTTTTAAATTACAAATTTAACAAAAGAACAAAAAAGGTAAATTTGCCACTCAATTTTTTTCATGGCATCATGATTTTATTTCCTCTGGGAAAAGAATTATGTGTATTGTTTGTGAACCATAAGCTGCATTTTATTGCATTTTTGATTTGTCACTGCTACATATTTTGCAATTTGTCCCCATTATGAGATGCAAAAGAGATAAATTAAGCGTTTTCTAAGGATTTGGGATTTTGAAACAAAGTAGGAATAACTATTGGGAAATTCCAACTGTCAAAAAGCATTAAAAATTAAGAGAATTTATAAAAACAATTGAAGAACATCAAAGTTGGAAGGAAATATCACTTTCAAGCTTGAAATATTTATTGAAATTTTTTATGAAAAGGTAATTAAAGGTTTTCAAATAAGGTTAACAAATGGATTTTTTTTAGTGTCATCATGCAAAATTAAGACATGAATTTAATGACAAACTCTTTATTTAAGGGTATAACCATTAAAATTCAGGGAGGGGTTATGTTTTTTTCCTAAAAAAATTATTCTGATCCTTAATTTAATGAAGAAGAAAAATATTCTGTTCCAGCAGATGACCAAAAAATAATTCTGAATCCATTTTTTTTTTGGACATAGACAAAAATTACCATTGAAGTTAAATGGTTGCTCCCTAACATGATAGACAAAAATTACCCTTGAAGTTTAATGGTTGCTCCCTAACATGATAGACAAAAATTACCCTTGAAGTTAAATGGTTGCTCTCTAACATGATAGACAAAAATTACCCTTGAAGTTAAATGGTTGCTCTCTAACATGATAGACAAAAATTACCCTTGAAGTTAAATGGTTGCTCCCTAACATGATAGACAAAAATTACCCCTGAAGTTAAATGGTTGCTCCCTAACATGATAGACAAAAATTACCCCTGAAGTTAAATGGTTGCTCCCTAACATGATAGACAAAAATTACCCTTGAAGTTAAATGGTTGCTCTCTAACATGATAGACAAAAATTACCCTTGAAGTTAAATGGTTGCTCTCTAACATGATAGACAAAAATTACCCTTGAAGTTTAATGGTTGCTCCCTAACATGATAGACAAAAATTACCCTTGAAGTTAAATGGTTGCTCCCTAACATGATAGACAAAAATTACCCTTGAAGTTTAATGGTTGCTCCCTAACATGATAGACAAAAATTACCCTTGAAGTTAAATGGTTCTAACATGATAGACAAAAATTACCCTTGAAATTTAATGGTTGCTCCCTAACATGATAGACAAAAATTACCCTTGAAGTTAAATGGTTGCTCCCTAACATGATAGACAAAAATTACCCTTGAAGTTAAATGGTTGCTCCCTAACATGATAGACAAAAATTACCCTTGAAGTTAAATGGTTCTAACATGATAGACAAAAATTACCCTTGAAATTTAATGGTTGCTCCCTAACATGATGGACAAAAATTACCCTTGAAGTTAAATGGTTGCTCTCTTACATGATAGACAAAAATTACCCTTGAAGTTAAATGGTTGCTCCCTAACATGATAGACAAAAATTACCCTTGAAGAAAAATGGTTGCTCCCTAACATGATAGACAAAAATTACCCTTGAAGTTAAATGGTTCTAACATGATAGACAAAAATTACCCTTGAAATTTAATGGTTGCTCCCTAACATGATAGACAAAAATTACCCTTGAAGTTAAATGGTTGCTCTCTAACATGATAGACAAAAATTACCCTTGAAGTTAAATGGTTGCTCCCTAACATGATAGACAAAAATTACCCTTGAAGAAAAATGGTTGCTCCCTAACATGATAGACAAAAATTACCCTTGAAGTTAAATGGTTCTAACATGATAGACAAAAATTACCCTTGAAATTTAATGGTTGCTCCCTAACATGATAGACAAAAATTACCCTTGAAGTTAAATGGTTGCTCTCTAACATGATAGACAAAAATTACCCCTGAAGTTTAATGGTTGCTCCCTAACATGATAGACAAAAATTACCCTTGAAGTTAAATGGTTGCTCTCTAACATGATAGACAAAAATTACCCTTGAAGTTAAATGGTTGCTCCCTAACATGATAGACAAAAATTACCCCTGAAGTTAAATGGTTGCTCTCTAACATGATAGACAAAAATTACCCTTGAAGTTTAATGGTTGCTCCCTAACATGATAGACAAAAATTACCCTTGAAGTTAAATGGTTGCTCTCTAACATGATAGACAAAAATTACCCTTGAAGTTAAATGGTTGCTCCCTAACATGATAGACAAAAATTACCCTTGAAGTTAAATGGTTGCTCCCTAACATGATAGACAAAAATTACCCTTGAAGTTAAATGGTTGCTCTCTAACATGATAGACAAAAATTACCCTTGAAGTTAAATGGTTGCTCTCTAACATGATAGACAAAAATTACCCTTGAAGTTTAATGGTTGCTCCCTAACATGATAGACAAAAATTACCCTTGAAGTTAAATGGTTGCTCTCTAACATGATAGACAAAAATTACCCCTGAAGTTAAATGGTTGCTCCCTAACATGATAGACAAAAATTACCCTTGAAGTTAAATGGTTCAAACATGATCTATACAAAAATTACCCTTGAAGTTAAATGGTTGCTCTCTAACATGATAGACAAAAATTACCCTTGAAGTTAAATGGTTCAAACATGATCTATACAAAAATTACCCTTGAAGTTAAATGGTTGCTCTCTAACATGATAGACAAAAATTACCCTTGAAGTTAAATGGTTGCTCTCTAACATGATAGACAAAAATTACCCCTGAAGTTTAATGGTTGCTCCCTAACATGATAGACAAAAATTACCCTTGAAGTTAAATGGTTCAAACATGATCTATACAAAAATTACCCTTGAAGTTAAATGGTTGCTCTCTAACATGATAGACAAAAATTACCCTTGAAGTTAAATGGTTGCTCTCTAACATGATCTATACAAAAATTACCCTTGAAGTTAAATGGTTGCTCCCTAACATGATAGACAAAAATTACCCTTGAAGTTTAATGGTTGCTCCCTAACATGATAGACAAAAATTACCCTTGAAGTTTAATGGTTGCTCCCTAACATGATAGACAAAAATTACCCTTGAAGTTTAATGGTTGCTCCCTAACATGATAGACAAAAATTACCCCTGAAGTTAAATGGTTGCTCCCTAACATGATAGACAAAAATTACCCTTGAAGTTAAATGGTTGCTCCCTAACATGATAGACAAAAATTACCCTTGAAGTTAAATGGTTGCTCCCTAACATGATAGACAAAAATTACCCTTGAAGTTAAATGGTTGCTCCCTAACATGATAGACAAAAATTACCCTTGAAGTTAAATGGTTGCTCCCTAACATGATAGACAAAAATTACCCTTGAAGTTAAATGGTTGCTCCCTAGCATGATAGACAAAAATTACCCTTGAAGTTAAATGGTTGCTCCCTAACATGATAGACAAAAATTACCCTTGAAGTTTAATGGTTGCTCCCTAACATGATAGACAAAAATTACCCTTGAAGTTAAATGGTTCTAACATGATAGACAAAAATTACCCTTGAAGTTAAATGGTTCTAACATGATAGACAAAAATTACCCTTGAAGTTAAATGGTTGCTCTCTAACATGATAGACAAAAATTACCCTTGAAGTTAAATGGTTGCTCTCTAAATGATAGACAAAAATTACCCTTGAAGTTAAATGGTTGCTCCCTAACATGATATTTATAAAAACAAGGAGGTGTGGTACATTATCAATGAGACAACCATCCAACAGATTACAATGTTTATGTACCTTCAACAATAAGCAAAACCCATATGGTTTAGTCAGCTATAGATAAAAGCTCTGACATGACAAAATATAAATAATTCTGATTAGCAAACGGACACCCCCCCCCCCTACCACCACCACCACCACCCCACCTAAATTGTGATCATTCAGCCATGATATCAAGGTCAAACTATACTTTTGACAAGAATTATGAATTTGTATTCATTGATAAAGTTTCGTGTTGACATCACATATGCTGCACACCTAAATTTTTCTTGATCTATAAATAAAGGCAACAGTAGTATACTGGTGTTCAAATCTAGTAAATCTATGGACAAAAAACAAAATCGGGGTAACAAACTAAAACTGAGGGAAATGCATTAAATATAAGAGGAGAACAACCAAAAGCAAAGACTATTAGACATTAAAATAAACAACAACCTCGGCTGGAGAAAAGGTATATGCTCCTCACCCTAACTTTACAGGCTGGACTTAAAACTAAAAGTTCTTGCATTATGAAGTCATGGTTATACTATTATGAATGATAATGTAACTTGTTTGTGGTTTTAATTTTGATTTGTGAGAATGTCCCACAATTTGAGAGGGTAAAATCTGAATTATATATATATAGTCACCTAAAAGGGTCTGTTTGCAACAGTAAAATCACAGTGGCGGATCCAGCCATTTTAAAAAAGGGGGGTTCCCAACCCAGAGTAAAAGGGGGGGGGGGTTTCCAACTATATGCTCCCATTCACCATTCAAATGCATTGATCGGCCAAAAAAAAGGGGGGGTTCTGGGGGTTGGAACCCCCCTGGATCCGCCACTGAATCAAGAGTTAACATCCGCAGGTATGAAAATAAAAAAAATATGATATAGTGAAATTATATCTATTAAATTATTTAACAATTTTAATTAAGACAAAGGCAGCACAAAATGCATACTAATAAAACCTGACGGCAAATAATAACTATTTGAAAAAAATGAACTATAGTACAGAGAAACTATTATGATAATAATATAACTATTTGAAAAAAATGAACCATAGTACAGAGAAACTATTATGATAATAATAAATGTATTGAACTATGAAATATTTTATATCGGTAAAACCAACATCATTGACTTTGATCTTTTTGTTAAAAAAAAGGAAATTAATTATGCAATGAAATAGGTTGGAACAAATTTCATAATCATCTAGAGTAAAATTAGGACAATTAGATTCTGTCATATTCAGATAGAATATGTCCTTGGGTTTGTTTGTCTGGGCAAAATATGCTTTGTCATCAAAATAATGTCATCTAGTGCTGCTTTATGTAGTAAAGTTAAAATAATTAAAATGGAACAAATGGTCGCCAAGGAGAATGTGCCAAGTATTGATGAGTTCCTATTCCTCAGTTTTTGCAGGGGGAGGTATTATTTTGCCTGTAGATTTTTTGATTGATTGGAAGGTGAACTTGATTTTTTGTTAAAAATGTGTCAAATTCCAAAATTTCAATAAAAGAATTGAAATACTAATAAAAACATTGCTTTCATGTTACACTTTGAGGTAAAATTTCCCCACTAAATTGCCAGATTTGGACTAAGACTGGAGATTAATTCGTAAAATCTGTAGACATTTATATGGACATAGATAACTTATGATATCTCCTCTCTCTTGTGGAGATAAAATGTATTTTGGTAGGTGAACAAGTCAAGCTGGCCCTTTTTTACCATGTTTTTGAATAATTTCGCACACAGTAATTCTGCATAAACTGTGCCCTTGCGTTTCACTAAATGATTGTTTAATCTTATAAGGAGTATTAGTACGAGAACAGTTTTGTCTTGAAATATAATGAGACCATATAGTTCTGAGTTTTAAGTTGTATTTTGGGAGCAATATAATATGTCTTATAATTGGAGGAAATATTTTGTAATATTTTTTTTTATGTTAATAATATGTGTAATCATTTTTTGGAAAACTCAAATCATACAGGAGATTAATGGCAGAAAATAAAACTGCAATAAAATTTAGTTTTATTACAAAGCACTTGTCAAACAATCATAAGCGATCAAGGAAAAGTTCATAAGAAGTTGAACAATTAGCAAGACTGAGAAATTTTTATATATTATTTTAAAAAGTCGTAGTTCTTTTTTTTCCCTCCATGTTATTAGGTTTACTGCAGATGTGGGGGATTTCTGCTATTTCCAAATTTGGAGAAATGACAACGTTGTTTTAAAATTCTGAGTTCTATGAGATGCATAATAAGTGGTTTACAGCTAATTTCCTAATGCATGTAAAGCAATACTTTGATTAGCTTGTTTGCTTTGTTCGTTTATTGTACAATTGTAATAAGGTTAACGTCTAATTAAATTTAAATATAATGTATACAGGTTAAAGTATGCCTATATATTATTTGAAGATGTCAATGTTAATTAGAAACCTTGAATTAACTTATATACAAACAGACCAAACAAGCCCACCAAAGTCTTGCTTTACATGCATTAGGAAATCAGCTGTAAAAAAAACATTTATTAAACCTAGGTGTCAAAACACCTTTCTCCAAGGTCATTTACTAATAAGGTATTAAATTAATGTCTGAGTGTTAATCAAATTTCAATGTTGTATATATTTATTTTATGGCAGTGCAAATTTTTAATTATCATAGAAAGATACTCATGATGACAAATTAAGAATACTGATTTTTTTTTTAAATAATTTGGATTTTTTTTATATTATATTATGATTGAATATAATTTAAAGGTAAAGGCTTAAGGTTAAGGAATATGATCAAGTCAAGTTAGTCAACATGACATCTGTTAAGGCAGGATAGGGATTTAACCTTGCATTCAATCTTCCCTATTTAGGGTCAAACTCTTGGGTATGGAGAAAAGATTTCTTAGTTTTAAGGTCAAGGTCACAACTTGAAATACAAGATTGAATGGATGCATATGGAGTTAAGCAAATCTGTTCTCCACACCAAAGATTTTGCTTTTAACTATATTTTTGAAAATAGCCTGGTAAAAACTTCATTTAGGTAAAGTATAAACACATTCTGTCATATGGTGTTGCTTCCTCCAAACTACCTTAAGGATTTACTTAGGTGAGGTTAGGTAAAAAATAAGAAATTAAGAAATTAAAATTGATACTTTATGGTAGAGCATCAATTAAGGATAAAGATAAGCTAAAAATATTGATAGGTCATGAACCTCCTTTTCAAGATATTTGAGATTTAAAATATGGCGGGAAAAGGCTGACTCAGACTTTTACTTTATATTTGCATTGGTATTATTTGGGTCTCAAAACAAAAGAAAGAAAATCAAGAATCTTCTTAAATTTTGGTAAATGACCTTTCATGAGCTATTAAGTCTTATATGAAAAAATAAATGGGTGTTATGGGGCAGTCCTGTCTAGGTACAAGCTAGCTTGACTATCTCAAGTCCTGCATATGTAAATACTAGCTTGACAGTCGAAGTCTTAATTCTGTCCTAGGTACAAGCTAGCTTGACTGGCTGTGTTTTAGTCTTGCCTATGTTAAAGCTAGCTTAACTGTCTGAGTCTTAGTTCTTGCCTAGTTACAAGCCTGATTGACTGTCTTGATATTAATTATTTACAAGATACAAGTTATGTTGACTGTCTTACTATTTGTCTTAATCTAGTGCAATTAAGCTAGGTTGACTATCTCAGTCCTGCCTAGGTTCAAGCTAGTTTGTCTAACTAGTAGTTTTAACCAGGCATCAGCTTAGTGACTGACTTAGTCTTGCCTGGGTACAAGCTAGTTTAACTGTCTTATTAATCCTAACTAGGTTCAATGGAAAACAATCAATATTATGACTTGCACAGACACTTGATACAAATGTTTAGACAAAAATAGAAATATTCTGGGTCATTTAACTCAAAGTTTAATTAGATTTTATTATTAATTTGGGGTAATTTTACAATTTTATCAAAGTTTTGAAACAAAGTAAAAGATAAAACAAATTTGTTAAAATGAAATTATTAAAATCATGTAATATGCATTTATTACTCAATTTGTAAGTTTTAAATGGATTTTGTTTCCATAAAGTACAACAGAAAGGCTTATAAATAGTGTATACTTAATCGCAAATGTACGATTTTAAGTTCTTTTTTATTTTAATACAAGTAATATGTGCAGCAAAAACATGAAAAATGATTTTTATATTACTTATCACAATATGTTGTTTTTATGACAGACATGTAAATGAATTGTAACATCTGTCTTAAAATTATTGATTTTTTGCTTTTCTTATTAAACAAATGCACATGCATTTAAAGAATATGTTTGTTTTAAATCTTGAAGATTGATTCTTTCATAGATTTTATTTATTACATTACAAGTTTGAAATTTATTGTATACATGTGTAGTCTAGTATCACTGTGGGAATGAAAAGTTCTCACAGTATTCCTGTAAGAATGCATAGTTCTTACAGTTCTCACAGTATTCCTGTAAGAATGCATAGTTCTTACAGTTCTCACAGTATTCCTGTAAGAATGCATTGTTCTTACAGTTCTCACAGTATTCCTGTAAGAATGCATAGTTCTTACAGTTCTCACAGTATTCCTGTAAGAATGCATAGTTCTCACAGTTCTCACATTATTCCTGTAAGAATATATAGTTCTCACAGTTTCCTGTGAGAATGAACAGTTCTTTCAGTATTCCAGTATGAATGAATATGCCTCATGGTATTCCTATAAGAATGAATATGCCTCATGGTATTCCTATAAGAATGAATAGGCCACATGGTATTCCTATAAGAATGAATATGCCTCATGGTATTCCTATAAGAATGAATATGCCTCATGGTATTCCTATATGAATGAATATGCCTCATGGTATTCCTATAAGAATGAATATGCCTCATGGTATTCCTATATGAATGAATATGCCTCATGGTATTCCTATAAGAATGAATATGCCTCATGGTATTCCTATAAGAATGAATATGCCTCATGGTATTCCTATAAGAATGAATAGGCCACACAGTATTCTTGAAAGAATAGATTGATCTTACAGAATAATCAATTCCTGTAAGAATGAATAGTTCTCACATTATTCCTGTAAGTACCAAATAGACCTCACAGAATTCATCTTAGAATGAATTGTTCTCACAGAATTCATCTAAGAATGAATTGTTCTCACAGTATTCCTGTAAGAATGAATAGGCCTCACTGTATTCCTGTAAGATTTGATACTTTTCAGAATATTCATGTAAGAATGCACAGTTCTCAGAGTATTCCTGTAAGAATGCACAGTTCTCAGAGTATTCATGTAAGAATGAATAGTCCATACAGTACGCTTGAAAGAATGATTTGTTCTTACAGAATTCCTGTAACATTTTGTTTTTCTAACTGAATTTTGATGCCTACATTGTAAAATAACTGACAATTTTTGTTGAGTACTGTTAGAATAGTTCTCTATATTATATAAGTAAATAAAGTTTTATGAGCAAAATAATATAACTTTAATGAACATAATTGAGGACACAACATATTTATATAGATCAGTGTATGATTGTTAACCATTTTTTACAGGAAACTTAGATTTAATTAAAAAGATCAGATTTTCATTTAATATTTTACTTGCTTTCTTTTTATAGGAAACATCAATTCCGAAATGACAAATCATGAGCCACCAGGAGTTTTACGCCATGGGAGTACTGGTAGCACAGGCAGTTTCCGTAGCAACTCTGGCAGTCTTAGCAGTCCATCTACACCAACTAATACCCCATTAGTTGTACCACAGCCAGTTAAACCTAATAATATCAACCATAAACCTGGCAAAACTTATCAGTGTAAAATGTGCGACCAGGTAATTATAATGTCATGGTAACATAAATGAAATAGTTATTCACCTTAATTTTACTACTTTTTTTTTTTAAATAATTTTTGGGGTTATGTACTCTACATAACTGGGTACTATACATGGCCAAGTACGGTACACATATTTTACGAAATTCATTTTAAATTCTAGAAAACATTTTTAATTTTCACTCAATCTCTCTTTTATACAAGGTTGAAAATAGGCAACATGCACTCCATCTTTTACTTATATTAACTGATAGCAGTCAAGGTGCACTGTATCAGTAATTTGTAACAAGCTGAATTCTTTTGATGAAAGTTATCTCCCTTCCAAAAAACTCATTTGTGGTAGGAAAGTCCTATAATATTTGGTTATGGAGTACAAAAATTATATTTATTTAATGGAATCAGATTTTTTTTTATGTTTTCAAGCTTTTTTGATATAAGAGATTTTTCTGTGTTCTCAGTTTTACCGGCTTTTCTGTCTGTTTCAGCCTCTCTTTGAAGGTCAAAATATTACCCTAGGCATCCTGTTTTTCCTACCAATAAAACTAAGCATTTTGATTTTGTAAGAAAGGATAACAGAATTGTGTTTAACCTGATCAAACAAATGTTAAATATCAAAGAATAATGCTTTTAAAAGAAATGGAGAAGGTTCTGGAAGGGTTTTTCAAAAAGGAGAATAATGGGACAACAGAAAATGACAAATAACAGAAAAATAGACTGAATGATTAAAAAATAGAAAATATTTGGGGATAAATATAAAGAATAGAGAATCAGGGACAAAATAAAAATATGTTCCAAAATATAAAAGAATACAGGATCTAAGATTTCCCCATCCAGAGCCTCGTGCATAGGGTCTTTGATGTTGCTATAACCTTCTTTGCAAGACTTTTATGAATTTTATGTCAAAAGTTGAGTTCAAAAATCAGTACTGATCAACTAGTTTCAAAGGAGTTACTTCCCTTGGAAATAGAAATTATATGAAAAATTGCATTGTAAACAATCTCATATCATTTCTTGTAAGTACAAAAAACTATATAAGAGTTATTGCCAGGGTGTCTGCAGATAATAAATGTGCATTGTATGGAGAAGTTTTGTACTCTTCAATATTTTGCAATTGTTTCAATCTTTTTTTTATATATTACTAGCTCACCTGGTCCGAAGTGCCAAGTGAGCTTTTCTCATCACTTTGCGTCCGTTGTCTGGCGTCCGGCTGCGTCTGTTAACTTTTACAAAAATATTCTCCTCTGAAAGTACTTGGTCAAATTTAACCAAACTTGGCCACAATCATCATTGGGGTATCTAGTTTAAAAAATGTGTTCGTTGACCCAGCCAGCCAACTAAGATGGCCGCCATGGCTAAAAATAGAACATATGGGTAAAATGTAGATTTTGTCTTATAACTCTGAAACCAAAGCATTTAGAGCAAATCTGACACAGCGTAAAATTGTTTAACAAGTCAAGATCTATCTGCCCTGAAATTTTCAGATGAATCGGACAAACGTTTGTTGGGTTACCACCCCTGAATTTTTGCCGTTTTTGGTTATTATCTTGAATTTTATTATATACAGATTGAGATAAACAGCAATAATGTTCAGCAATGTAAGTTCTACAAATAAGTCAACATGACCAAAATGGTCAGTTGAGCCCTTAAGGAATTATTGCCTTTTATAGTCAATTTTACCAATTTTTCTTAAATTTTTGTAATCTTTTTCAAAAATCTTTTCCTCTGAAACTACTGGACCAAATTTAACCAAACATGGCCACAATAAGCATTTGGGTATCTAATTTAAAAAATGTGTCCGATGACCCGGCCAGCCAACCAAGATGGCCCCCATGGCTAAAAATAGAACATAAGGAGTAAAATGTAGAGTTTGGCTTATTACTCTGAAACCAAAGCAATTAGAGCAAATCAGACATGGGTAAAAATTGTCTATCAAGTCAAGATCTATCTGCCTTGAAATTTTCAGATGAATTGGACAATCAGTTGTTTGGTTGCCGCCTCTGAATTGGTGATTTTAAGGAAATTTTGCCATTTTTGGTTATTATCTTGAATATTGTTATAGATAGAGATAAACTTAAAACAGCAATAATGTTCAGCAAAGTAGGATCTACAAATAAGTTTAACATGAGCAAAATGGCCAATTGACCCCTTAAGGAGTTATTGCTCTTTTTAGTCAACTTTAACAATTTAAATTTGAAAAACTACTGGTCAAAGTGCATTATAGATAGATATATTGTTTAAAGCAAGAGTGTTCAGTAAAGTGATATCTACAAACACATCACCATCACAAAACACAATTTTGTCATGAATTCATCTGTGTCTGTTGTTTAATATGGACATAGACCAAGGTGAGCGACACAGGCTCTTTAGGGCCTCTAGTATTATAAGTTCTATGAATATTTAAGTGACAAAGACAGATAATAATTATCCACTAGCATTTATTAAATTTCACCACATTTGATTTAAAATTTGGCTACAATCAGGCAATACATGTACTTCAAATTTTCTATGGATACAGATGTACTATCATGGTACATAGCGATACATGCTATTGATTGACAAATCCAATATTATGTAACACTATTATGTTATGCAATGCTCGCTATGATCACTCAAATTAGTGACTTGTGTTTTTATATTAATGACAATTCTCAAATCATGGGAAATTCCGCTTTAGGAGAATTTATACATTTTAGTTGTGATTTGTTCATTTTGTTTTAAAAGGGAGATAACAAAAAGATTGTGGGTTTTATGAAGGATTTATGATAATACTTGCATTTGCAATCTATGAATTTATGTGCAAAATAGAAAGATTTATTTTTCAATTAACATTTTCAAATTTGTTGTTAAATCGGATAGAATATCCATAGATTTCAGAAATGGGAAAGGTCTATTTTTAGCAAAATTCAGAATGAATAAGTGCTCTTGGGAAATACTTAAATGTTTATTTTAAAGTAGACTTAAACTAAATTGTCTGATTGAATCACCATCCTTTATTGTTCATGCAATGATTTAATTTTTTTTTTAAATTAAAACAAATGTTGTTTAGCTGTTAAAGAATCTTTTGACATGGGATTGAGATCATATACAATTTTGCATTGGAATGAAAAGACCAATATATGTTGCTTTTCATTATACAATTTGCTCTTTTCAAGGGTGAATTGTACTCATTGTTTTGTGTTCATTACTCATTACATTTAAAGATGACACAAGTCTTCATACTTTCTTAATTGAAATTGAACTTAGAAAAAAAAATGTGTTGTGAAATGATAATGAACATGTACTATGAAGAAAAAGCTGTGGGGGCATCATCTGTGTCCAATGGACACAGGCCTTTACTTTAATTCTGTTTGCATCAAACCGAAATCATGTCTCGTTGTTGTGTGTTTGTAAGGAAGATTTTAAAGTACATCTGAAATTTTTTGACAAACTATAACATCAACAAAAAAAAATATTTTTTTTTATCTCATTTAAAAAACAAGTGCTAATTGGCAGAAAAATACACAAGTGATAATTACCCACAGTGGACACAGTCTTTAAGTATTCATGAACTGCATATTCAGTCACAATCTATATATATGTTTTTAAAAACAACAACCTTTCAAGTACTATTTGGCACAGAAAATATTAAATGCATTCCAACTGAGGTGCAAGAAATACCTAAGTGATAATTACCCACAGTGGACACAGTCTATCAATAATCTTGAACTGCATACTCGGTCACACTTTTTTGTGTGACATCAACAAAAAACTTGTATTTTTTCTCATTTATAAAAAACAAACCTTTAAAGTGCTTATTGGCACAAAAAATAATGCAAATTCTTCCATAGGCCTGCAGAAAATACCTAAGTGATAATTACCCACAGTGGACATAGTCTATAAATAATCTTGAACCCCATACTCAGTCACATGAATTTTGTGACAATCTATATGTTTTTAAAAAAACAACAACCTTTCAAGTACTATTTGGCACAATATCAACAAAAAAAATCTTGTTATTTTCTCATTTAAAAAAAACAAACTCATTTTCACTGTTAAAGTGCTAATTGGCCCAGAAAAAAAATGAAATACCTTCCACTAGGCTGCACTTAAAACATAAGTGATAGTTACCCACTGTGGGTACAGTCTATAAGTAATCTTGAACTGCATACTCAGTCACAAGAATTTTGTGAAAACCAACAATATTAACAAAAATCTTGTTTTTTTCTCATTAAAAAAACAACCCTTTAAAGTGCTATTTGGCTCAGAAAATAATGCAATACCTTCCACTAAGCTGCACTTAAAACATAAGTGATAATAACCCACAGTGGGCACAGTCTATACGTAATCTTGAACTGCATACTTAATCACATGCATTATGCTTTTAAAAAACAACAACCATTCAAGTCCGATTTGGGGGGTTTGAAGGGCACTTTTATTTAATTAAAAAAAATATATTGTGGGGTTGTTGGTTTTTTTCTAAGATTTGGGTGTACCCGCCTTGATTGGTGCCTAACTAGAAAATGAAACGGTATATATTGGACCATTTCAAAAATTTTCATTTGTTAAGGTTGCATTACATGTACTTCAGAATAGTTTAAAATTATAATCATTAAAACATTATGAATGAAAATTGGTACACAATGAATAATGATGAATCCACACAATTTCCTCAATATCCCACATGTTGATACTCGTTCAAAAGTAAAATCACAAAAATACCGAACTCTGAGAAAAATTTAAAAAGGAAAGTCCCTAATCAAATAGCAAAACTAAAAAAAGCTCAAACACATATCAAATGCTGCCATATTCCTGACTTGGTATAGGCATTTTCTTATGTAGATTTAACCAGGAACATATAAACTGTTCCCAGATTAAACCTAGTTTTATAGCTAGCTCAGTAGTGATATATTCAAATTCTATTTTCAGGTATTTAACACCAAGTCGGACATGTTGATACACAGCCAACAGTTACACAGACAAGAGACCAAACCATACAGATGTCCACAGTGTCAGAAATGCTTTGCTAATTCTTCATATCTCTCGCAACACAACAGGATACATGCTGGTAGGTTATGTCATGTGATAGGACATCTTCTGTGCCAGGATCTCTGCAGTTTAAAAACACTTGCAAAAAATTCTGTAATGGGTCCATATGTGGCCTGTTGCAAGGTTAATTTTCTGTCCCTATCCTTTTAGCTCTAACTTTCCAGTGGTAGTCTTTATTTCCTTTCAAAATACGATATGTAATTCCTTCAAATGAAAAATTAATATTTGAAAACAAATAGGATTTTTGGTTATGCTTCAAGAGACTGTTTTATTGATAGAAAAGAGCCTTGTGAAGAAATAAACAAGTTGTTTTTTTAATCTGGACTTCAGTTTGTTTATTTATTAAAACAAGTATGTGTAAAAATGTGCAGTTTCTGTATTCCATCTGTTATAGGACATTTGCACTTTCATCAAATACTTATTAACAGCGAAATAAAGAGAACAAAACTACACAGATTTATATTATATATGCAAAGTTGCTTTTCTATTCAAGTGTAATAAAGTCATGTTTAGACACTAAGATTACATAATAATATCGATTTAAGACTGTTTATTGTGAATATTTCTTCTTTATGTACTAAAAGTGTTAATCTTCAATGCAAATGTCATTAGCTAGTCTAGAATATATTTTCTAAAACTTATAATTTTAATACAATGATTTAGAGCTCCAAGGCAAGAAAATTCTTAGCCTCTTGGATGATAAAACTTAATATGTTTTTACATCAATTAGAAAATGATTCAGCTCAAAAAAATATTATTTTCGTATTTAAAAAAAAAAAACCAAGTGTTTGTTCTATTGAAATCTGAAAGTATTTTTTGAATTTTCATATCAATAAGAAAATGATTCAGCTCAAGATAATTTTGTGTTCATATTTATAAAAATTAAAACTACTGTTTGTTCTTTAGAAATTTGATAATTTTTCTTTGCTAGCATTAGGGGCATGATTAAGTAGATTTTCAGAAATGTACATTACTGCTACTGCCATTAATTTGTTAATTGTTCAAAAATTACATTTAATTTGATCCCATATTGATAATGTTCGAATACGTTATGTAACATCAAAGGGCTTTCTATTGCTTAAATTTTCCTACTGAATTTGTTCCCTTTAATGTTGCACAGACCACTTCATACAATGTAGCTACATGTTAAACGAAATCACCTATTGTAATATCGGTAGAGGTTCAGAGATCTTTAATTTAAAAAGCATTGAAGAAATTTATGCAGCGTACCAATTGATGATGGTTTTTGTCTTGTAATAGATAAAAAAAATTATTCAAAGTCAGGGTTGTATTTGTCCTTCAATATTGACCTTGAATTTTTTGCAAGGTTGAGCACTGAGCAGCCTCTTTGCACCTTTCCTAATATTTTTGAATTTATTTTTTTTATTTTATATTTCTTCAAAGTTTTCCCAGGAACATCTGCTATAAGGACCATGTTAATTTATGTACATAGTATATGAACTTATAAACTCTATATTAAAGAATCTGGGATTGATAAGGTGGGGCACTTAAGCAAACTATCTCCAACACTCTTAATATTTTTGATTTTTTTGATTTAATTTCCCCCCCCCCCCCCCAAAGAGCACCTGCCATTTGACTTATAAACTCTAAATTAACAATACTGTGCTGAAACAATACTTCTAAGTCTAGTTCACAAAATTAGTTGAAAGAATTTTTCTTTTATCAGGTTCTTGAATAGAAAGGGTTTCATGTTTTTTAGGATTTGTTTAGTTTTTGTAGACTGCCTTTAAAACTCATTCGAAAGATTTGAAAGTTAGTTACCTACACCTTTTTTCATCCCTTAGAGACAAACAAAAACAAATTTTCACTTTTTCGTCACCAGTAACAAATGCTACATATTTATCATATATTAATATATTTAAAGATTTATTTGCAGTAAATTTATTTTATACAGCAGCTGTATTATTTTGACACATTTTTAATAAAAACGAAAAAAAAAACACAATCTAAAAACCCCTCTTCACCAACCCCACTCCTTAATTAATATATTATCCCCTTACAATGATCTTTACCTTAAAGTGGTAGCAAACTTTTATGATAACAGGATGTTTACTACATAATCGTTCACAGCAATGAACTTGTTTGTTAACAGTATGTGTTCTTTATTAACAAAACTGTTTAATCGTTTGGAGACCATATCTGAGAATGTGAACTTAAAAGTATTAACGAATATATAACTGTCAATATAGATTATATTTGCTAAATGATCAATTTAGGCTTTTAGGAAGATGTTGTATTATAAAAGGAATATCCTCTGTTTAGGTTGTTGTTCATATCTTAATGTTCATGAGATGCAGTCAAAATTATCACAATATTTTTGCACCCAATAATTATGATACTGTGAATCCATTTAGTTTTGGGGGTACCAATTTTCCCTGATTGAGGAAAACTTGCATATTCGTGGATATTTAATTCGTTTTTTTTTTTTAGCAACGTCTGCATACATTCTTGTAGACAATTTGTAATTCTTTGAACATTTAAATTAGTGGTTCTCCTGTACCCCTGAAATCCACAAAAATTAGTATCCAATGAATATTCATGATTCCACAGTATTTAGAATTTGCTATATTATTTACTGTATTGTTT
This sequence comes from Mytilus galloprovincialis, assembly GCF_965363235.1. NCBI lineage: Eukaryota > Metazoa > Mollusca > Bivalvia > Mytilida > Mytilidae > Mytilus > Mytilus galloprovincialis. The sequence goes on from NC_134850.1 coordinate 30,967,100, forward strand.
TATTTTGCAGGCATCAGACCATACAAGTGCGATATCTGTGAGCGAAAGTTTACCCAGCTCTCTCATCTACAACAGCACATCAGAACACATACCGGTGAAAAACCATACAAATGTATGAGTCCTGGTTGTGGAAAAGCCTTCTCCCAGTTGTCCAATCTTCAGTCACACTCAAGATCGCACATGACCGATAAACCGTTCCGTTGTAACAGCTGCTACAAGTGCTTCAACAGTGAGCAAGGTTTGAGAGAACATATCCCTAAACATTCAGAAACTAAACATTTAAAAACACATATTTGTCATCTGTGTGGAAAGTCTTATACACAGGAAACTTATCTTACAAGGCATATGGGCAAACATGCTCAAGACAATAACAAAATGGGACCCCCACGCTCAATCAAAACTGAGCCATCGGAGCATTCCATAGAGGCCGAGTTCTGTAGAATTGCTGAACGCATCCCAGATAGGTCTCAAGAAGGATCAGCACATTGTGGGAAAATGAATTCAGCTTTTATGCCGATTCCCCAGTTTCCTAGTAATATGGTCAGCTCATCCGGAGGCACATTTCCTTACGGAAACAACCATCTATCCACTAATCCATCGTTACCGCATATATCATCGATGACCCCACGGAGTTATATTGGTCCGTACGATCATTTTAGCTTCCGTAAACCTGATGCTCAAGAAAGAACTTTCAATTCATCTATAAATCGACATGAAAACCAGTTACTGGCCAACAGCCTATTAAGTCTGCAGTCAATAAAAAATTATGCATCTCAGCAGATGCCTTCATTTACAACGACAGGAAGTGCTAGCGCCTCAAGACTAGCGTAATGTTATTGTGATAGATATTTTTATTAGAAGTAGTGTTTGAATGTATAACTATAAAATAGATATTGTAATCTTTGTTCTTTTACGTATATTTTGCTCATTAGAATCGGTGTCATTTATGAACGCATACTTTTTTCTTACAATCTAATTTAAATTGTGCCTTGAGGAAATATTGAATGAATGTTTAATGCTACAAAATATAATACATTGAACTTTCATTTAAAAAAGGAAAACTTGATGAAAATCAAAAAGTTTTTTATAAAAAAATTTGCCGTTAATTATTTTTATTAAAAAAGATATCTATTTAATTTTGGTGCATTTTCAAAAATATAAATGATATCTTTAATTTGATTTTTTGGTCATTAGAATTGAGAAAAAGTACTTATTTATAAATGGATGTCCTTAAATATATTGTATAAATTGTTTACGATGTTTATATTTATGCGAATGCCTGTTGACTCGACAGATTATAAAGTTTATATTAAATGTAAGTTTTATTTTATTCACAGTAGGTTGACAATATTATAAGTTGTCTTTTTATACTGTCTAAAATCATATATGCCACATCACTTAGTGTTGTTACAAGCTTTCATATCATATGAAAACTGGTTCCTGGTCCATTTCATAGAATGTGCCAGCATGATTTTTTGTTGAATATCAACTTAAGATCTATCAAAATGTAATCAATATAATTGATTATTTATCTTAACTATTCTTTTTGATGAAGTTTTTAAAATTTTGTACGGAATAATTCGGAACCGAATGCAGGATTAAAAAGTAAGAAAACTGAATCTTATATTTCAGTAAGAGCTTTTCTTAGCATCAGGCACACCATAGCAAATTAGAGTCACCATAAAAAGCATATTTAGGGTTATTTTTAAGGTGGTACCCAACACTTTCACTAAAATCAATTTGGCTCGTTTAATTTTCATAAAATTTTGTCAAAGTATTAACTTTGACACTTTAACAAAAATATAAAAATTTAAAATTTTTTGAACCAACCGTTTTGCCAGAAAAATTATACTGGTTATATAGCAATTTGACAAACACCAATTTTGATCATTGATAAGCTTAATATTCCTTTTACAACACAACGTAATTAAAACGTTTAGCTGACTTTACAGAGTTATCTCCCTGTAGTGTTAGGTACCACCTTAAAAGATTAGCATTTGGAAACATCATTGATATCAGAATGTAAACTAAGAAACTTCACAACATTTTAAGTAGTGTTCAAATTTTCCTAGAAATCCAGTAGAATCATTTCACAGAATTCTAAACCCATTATTTTGTAATTTTCACCTATTCACAGGCTATTCAAGAAGACTGCTTGACATAAATGTTGAACTCTTTTGCCATTATAAATATATAAAAAAATATTTATTATATTTTTTAAGGAAAAAGTCATACCTACTATAAAAAATTATATAATTGTACAGTAACATTTATTTAATTGTATAATTTACAGATTTATAAATCTATGTTTTGTTAGACTTTATCATAATTTATAAAAAAGATTATTGATGTTTTAAAAACATGAATCAGTTTAATATTCAGATAAAATCCAGTCATTTTAATGAAAAGGTCATCTGTAAGACAAAATTAAAGTTCATCGTAAGTGCACAAGAAACAGCTTGGGTACTTAAGTTTATATTTTCCATTTTCTGAATAAATTAACATCTTTAATAGATAAGACAGCAACGCATTGGGTTTCATTAAATATGTGTAAACTTTTATCTGAATAAAAATTATGTTCATTCTCACTTATAAAATATCAGCTGAATTAACAATTAAGTACCACAAAATTAAACTCTTTAATATTCGTATTTGACCTTGACTTCTCAACCTTTTAAAGAATCATGTTAATTTCTATGCTAACACCTTTTTCCTGAATGATATATTTATGGTGATAATTAGTTTAGATACCATTAGCATCAAATTATTGCAGTTTTAAGTATTGGAACATCATTTTCGTCATGAGTCACCTTTTTGCACAGTTCCACAGGATTATGATGGTTTAATGTGTTTCCAAGTCATTTAAACAATAGGCTTACATGCCACTATAAGAAAAATCCACCTTAAAGTTAAATTTTGATTAATTGTTTGCAAGACACTACAAAGTTGCAATAACTTGTTTCTCAATCCACTATGAATTAATATGTTTAAACGAACTAAAAGGCACATATCATGAATTGATTGGACAATTGAATTACAGGCCTAAAATTCAATGAATTAATTGGTTAATTGAAATACAGACTTAAAATTCAACGAATTGATTGGTTAATTGAATTACAGATATAAAATGCAATGAATTGATTGGTTAATTGAATTGCAGACATCATTAATGAATTCTTTAATAAAATTGTTAAAATTGAGGTGTGACATTTAATTTCTAAATGGTTTTAATCTGTTGATAGATATCATAATATATGTATATTTCCTGTAAATAGTTATAGTCTTTGAGACAAATTGCATGTGATTTTTTTCCCCCGGTTTTATTATTCTTATTCATTCCATTATGAATTTGTATTTAGTAAATTAGGCTACATGCACCTTCTTTTTCACAAGAGTTTTTATCAGTGCAGTAGACAGGTTCAAATTTTATCCACTTAGAAAAACTGCCTGAGTGTAATTAAATTACAAAAAAAAAACCCCAGATATATTTCGGTAGAATTTATAAAAAAAAAATATTCATACAGAAAAAAATCCAGAATCTAATTTTTTAGTGCTATAGTTGATGTGATGATTGCATTATTTAATGAAAAATGTCATGTTTTTTTTATCCATAATGCAACATTCTAGATGGTGCTATCATTATTATATAACTTTTCAGTACTTTTATTACTCACATTTCATTGTTTAGGTTATTCGTTTTTGTTAAGAACTTAAATTGGTGCATTTATGAAATCAAAACTTTTTATAAGTTTGTTCATTGTCTTATGTATATAATGTGTGTGTGTATTTTTTGCATTATTGGGGTCACAAATGTACAAAAAATATAGAAAATATAGATAGAAAAAAATAACTTTGTTATTATTGTATATTTTTTTCTTATCACATTTCTGTGTGCAGAGCAATTACACTTTATTTTCAAAACTTTTCTTTTTTATTTAATTTTTTACTCCGACGAATTAGACCACAAATAGATAATTCCAAAAAATAAATTAGAAAAGCGGCACCTAAATCTTCATTTCCTTAGATGAATGATCTGTTTTGATTTTATTTAAAGATTATAGTTGGTCATCTCACTTGAGCCAGTATGGCAAAAGGGGGAAAAACAATCAAGTTGAGTTGACCAATGATAATTTGTTAATCGTTATTATGTCTATGACAGCGTTGATGTATACATTGACAACGGAATGGTCCTCAGAATTTCTAGCGATAATTTTTCATATCTTTCTACTGTACTGAGAAAGGTAATTATCAGTCAGTGAGATCAAAGGAAAAAATCGTAAAATAACGTTCAATTATATTTTATTTAAGTTTTTGGCAGTTTAAAGTGTACTTGATTAAAGATTATAGTTGGTCATCTCACTTGAGCCAGTATGGCAAAAGGGGGAAAAACAATCAAGTTGAGTTGACCAATGATAATTTTTTCCCCCTAACAATTCTCAGGAGTGATTCCAAGAGTTAATGGGAGGTGGTTTCCTGAGAAATATGAATTAAAGAACCTCATTTTTAAACAAAGTTGGCTAATTTTACCTTCTTTACTCTTTTCTTTTTCAGCCTCTTGTTCTTGATACATGTATATGAAATTATACTTGACTGTCTTTTGGGTTTTAATATAGGGTAGTTCTGTTCATAGTTTAAGATTTTTTTCAACGCAAAACTTTTTGATGGATTAGATTTTCTTATTTTACAAATGGGTTTCTTATTATTTTGAAATGTGTAAATTATCAATTTGAATATACAAACATCTTTAATAATATTAGCTGTAGAAAAATGAGTTACTATATAAATATATGATATACATTATTGGCAGATCCAGAAAAAAGGGGGTGGGGGCACTGATTGTCTAAGACAGGGTCCAGTCCAGTCATGCTTCAGTGATTCCCTAAGTAATCAACCACATTACATCCCATAAAAGGGCCCCTCACCCCTATATCTGCCTCTGTACATTATTTTGGGCATTTGCTGCAGCTTAATGGTATGAAATTTCAATTTATCATTAAAATATCATTTATAATTGAAAATTAGTAGAAATCAATTTTGACTTTTAATGTTAATTAGTTTCTGAATATTACCATGATGCTCTTATTTCAATCATGTTTCATGACCCTAGTAATCCATAAAGCATGGTAAACAATGTGTTTGACATGAGAGGTATCCATAGAAACTTATTTCAGAAGATGTCATTGGGATTTTTTATGTTGATGGGTCACTGTATCATCTCTTTTTAATCATATATATTTTTTTTAAGATTTAAATTGTAATTTTTTCATGAATAATTGTCAATATTTTTTCATCATATTTTTCATTCTCATTGTAGAAAAAGGGAGATAATCTTATGTCAATAGCATTCATTCTGAATTAATTACTGTAAACCAACTAATTTCTGCATGCTGTTTATTGCGAGAATAAAAATAAGTCCAGTTGAAATAGTTGCGAAAATTAAAAACTGGGATCTTTTCTTTGTCTAACTACATTAATGAAATTTGAAAATCACAAATTTGAATAGTAAAGGCTAAAACACAAAATAAAGTATTCACCAAAAATAATTTGGTTTACATTATCTCAATATTGTTCATTTGACACTTTCTAAACTTATACATAAGGCAGTAAAAAAAAAAATCCCTTTATTGTTTTGTAATGAGGAAAGCAAGTATTTTTTTTTTTAATTTCATTAACATCAGAAAAGTTTACATTTTCATTCAGATTTATAAGAAAATAGAAATTTTTAAAATAAATTAATATCACCAATTAACTACTTATAGATGCACCCCCCTTTTATTAAGAGTGTCTCAAGTGTAGCTTCACTTCATTAAGGATCATAAATAATAATAATATCATAATATCATGATTGTTGAAATATTGTTGTAAATATTATATACTGGTAGATATATATGTATTGGTGTATTACTGCTTGATATTCTTTGGCTAAACAGTTGCCATATAGCAACTCTAAAATATTGATTATAGTGTATTGTGACCAATGCTTAAAAGGCTTCAAGTCATTGTAATAATAAAGCTGTCTTGCTTTGCTTCTTTCTTTTGTTTTTTTTTCATTTATAAAGTTCAGGATTTTCTAGCCCTTACAAAAATCCTGATCTCACTCAGTTTTTTTCGCAGAAAGCTTGACATAGGAATAGTGATGCAGCGGTTACAGCGGCTAGGGCGGCGGCATTAGCTAACTTCTTTAGAAGATGGAAGACCTGGATGCTTCATACTTTGTATATAGATGCCTCATGTTACGAAGTTTCCGTTCAGTGGTTATAGTTAGGTTTTTGTGTTTTTGTCTGTTTTTCTTATACTATATGCAATAGGTCTTCTATATGTGGTGTATGGAATGATTTTAAGGTGTACTTGTCTAGCTGGCAGGTGTCATCTGATCTTGACCTCATTTTCATGGTGCAGTGGTCAAAGTTAAGTTTTGAGTTTTGGTCTTTTTTTCTGATACTATATGCAATAGGTCAACTATATGTGGTACATGGAAATATTTTATGATCTATATGTCAGTTGTGCAGATTTTATTTGACCTTTGCCTCATTTTCACGGTTCATTGCTCAGTGTTAAGTTTTTGTGTTTTGGTCTGTTTTTCTTAAACTATAAGCAATAGGTCAACTATAGTTGTTGTATGGAAGAATTGTTAGCTGTACATGTCTGCCTGGCATGGTTCATCTGACCTTGACCTCATTTTCATTGTTCATTGGTCAATGTTTAGTTTTCTTGATTAATGTTAAGTGTATGTGACAGTTGTAATAAAGCTTTATATCTAAGAATATCAACATAATATCAATGATTATTAAAGAAGGCGAGACAACTCAGCGTGTACACTCTTGTCTTTCTTTGAAGTTCAGATTTTCCAGCTAATAATTAACTGATTTTAACCGCTATTTGGAAGTCATCAATCGATTGACAGAAAACAAATCCGGGTTACAAACTAAAACTGAGGAAAACAACGCAATAACAGAAACACTGAAGTGCAACCAGAAAACCGAAAGCCAATGCATATCACACAGAAAATACACTATGAGATAACAAGTGCCAGTCACAGGAATATAAATTGTTAGGAATGTGTTAAACTCAGTTATCTCTTATGGGTCGACATTAAAATGGTCAAGCTGATTAAAATACAGATGCTCTGTTTACACCTTGCTTACATTACTAAGGATCTGACAACACTCCATTTTACTTTCTGTTTTTGAAACATTTCGGGATCCTTCAGTTTTGTTCTACTGAATAACTATAGAAAGATGTGGTATGAGTGCCAATAAGACAACTCTGCATCCAAGTCACAATTTATAAAAGTAAACCATTATAGGTCAAGGTATGGTTTTCAACATGGAGCCTCATGGCTCACACCAACCAGCAAGGTATAAAGGGCCCAAAACAATTACTCATCTCCAAAAATTCAAAGGGTGAAATTTCGTTGGCCAATGTAATATTGAGCCAAGTGTTGTCATATCTTTTGAAGAGAAGCCTTAGACACAAGTTCTGTATTTCAAGCAGATTGTGAAACAGTTAGAAAATCACTGAAACCAATCACATCAAAGTTGGCTAGAAATCATTATCATAAAAACAAAATATCCTGAAAATTCATTTATTTACCATATTTGGCTTGTTCTAGGCCAAATAACAAGTTTTCATTCTGACAACAACACTTTATGCAGTTGACATTCTGAAATGTCACATTAAATTCATCAACAACACTACGCACGCATTTCATCATTAAATTTAACAGTTTTACTCTCTCACACAAGTTTTTGGGGAAAGACGGCTTTAAGCCGTCAATTCCCTAATGGGGTTGGCCAGAGTATCATTCCCTCACGTCAATCATCTTGTTTTGATAGATTGGAAACCCCCTCAAAATGTCATACTGAAATTGATGACAAGGAGAACAGATTGACTTTAAATACATTTTTTACACATTTCCCTTCTGTTTCTCGTGAAATTATCGTATAGTGAGCTTTCCCTTACACTATATACGTTTCTTTTACAGTCCGGAAAAATCAGTATTGTGCACGAATCTGATCATGGGTCACATTATGTTACAGAGTATCTGAAAAATAAAAGTCATTCAATCACCAATATTATGGGCTATGTATTTAGCCCAATATCCAAAGTAATTGTTTCCAAATTTATAGAGCTGTAGAAAATCTGTATCTTACTTTTATTTAATGTGAAAAATATTTTTTATGTTCATAACCAGTGTCCTTATTTGTTCAAAATACCGATACCAGGTCAACTTGAGTAGAATAATTGGTGTGTATACTGTTTACAAGAACAACCTTAACACACTATTATCCACTTTGTATTTTTTTTTTTTTTTGGCAAATAGTGATAAATAAAATACATAAAATGTTTGGACACCGTTATGAACAGAAATATTATTCTCAAATCTATCATTATGTTCCCTGTGTGAATAAACAAACATTTCAATCGCTTTATAGGTGAATTTATTGTAGCAAACAATACCAAATTATAGCTTAAGGACTAAACAAAAAGTTACATTCTGTTAATAAAACCATGATTATAGACATTTTTAAAACGTTCATAACAATATTTCAAAACTGTGCTTCCGTCGTTATCACGGTTATGAACAAAAACATTTTCGCAAAATTCAAATGAAAGTCGCAAATTGCTAGCAATTTCAACAACTCCTCTTTTAAAGACAACATAAGATTTCTTGGAAAAACAACTAATTTATCATTTATTACTCAAAATCATATAAAAATAATCAAATAATAATCGTTCATAACTACAGACACAAAAATAGTGTGTCTTCAAATTATTAACAATGCTGATATCGAAAATTTAATCTTCATGCCAAAAGTTATAAATGTGTGACGTGATAAAATAAAATCAGACATCAAATGTTTTCGAATATGTTTAAAAGAAGCACCAGTAATCCATTTTATTTATTAAAAAACAGATTTATAACATTTGTTCATAACTCCAATACTGTAAGCTAGTGTTAGAGTTATGAACGGCATATTTTACTCTATTTAAAGTTTATTATACATCCTTGTTTTACAATTTTGACATTAAAATATTATTTAGACTTAAAGAGGATGTTGTATTTTCGATTTCAATGTTGAACAAGTTTCATTTCAAGTTTAAATTTTAAAATATGTCTTGTTCAAAACTATGGAAATCATGACCTTTCCGCCAAGTCGGTATAAAAAACTGAATTTTTGCAAACTACAAAGACTTTAATACTGATAATAACATTACATTTGTTTAATAGTTACTATACTTTTATAAAAAGTTCATTTGACACTGATACTGTTCACAAGAATCTTGAAAATTCATTAAAACTAGCTACTCTTTCTTTTCTTGCGTTCATAACTACGCATTCTATGGACGGACACCAACGTTGTGTAGGTGGTCACATCTCTGTGTGTAGTCACATCAATATGATAACTATGCTATTACCTAGTGTGTACTGGAATGTTCCATTCCATATTTTGGTGGAGCACATTGTATGGCTAACAACGGATTTATTACGTATTTTTACGTTCATAACAACTGGACACCTAGAAAACCTGATTGACAATTTGGTCAATGATAGTTGTTCTTTTAAGACTACGTGCTTAATTCAACTGCTTGCTCGATAATATTCGATTAACAATGATTTTTTTTAGTTGTAGCTCTAATTAAGAATGTAAAGTTTAAGATAATTTTGACATTTTCTTCCAACGTTTTATTGGACACCGCTGTTATGAACATGATTAGTTTTTTTGACGATATATTCTGACTTAACTAAATGATAGAATATGACTGTAGTACAAGAAATGGCAATTCATGTGTCAGTTTTATTCATTTTTATAAAGCGCTGTTCATTATTCACAAACATATTTAATACAGAGCCTTCTAAAAATCTAAGGTGGTGGAATGTAACACTTCCGGTTCGAAATTTAGCCATTTTTTTTAAAAAAATGTTCAAATAAAAAAACATGGAAGAATTATTTCTCCCATCTTTGGTATTATCATATTCCTTGGTTTCTAATCTTTTTTGCCATATACAGTTATCCAGGTAACAACATATGGAACAAATAGAAATTGACAGATTTTTATAGTCGCCGTCAGCTGAAATTCGTAGCGGTTATCGGTAAAAATAATCTAAACTATCAATCGCGTTCACTCGAGATATAGTTTTTCATATTCCATTCATAAATCGCAAAAAGAAAAACCACTACTGACCTACCTTTTAAGTGATCGCACTGTAATAATCCTGACCTTCACTTTTTCATAGACGATTTTGAATGGTGGAATCAGCCATTGTTTTTACCGGAAGTGTTTCCGTGGAGTTCAATTTCATAAAATTTGCATAAAGCGCGGGAAACCTTATCACATCAATGAAAGGAACATTTCAGGAAACTGCGTGCAGTGACGAATGTCATATGTAAAAAAATGATCCTCATAGAAACGAAGATGGCGGAATTACAATGGAAAATATTCTGGAAAATGTGAAGGTCAGGATTATTACAGTGTGATCACTTAAAAGGTAGGTCAGTAGTGGTTTTTCTTTTAGCGATTTATGAATGGAATGCGAAAAACTATATCTCGAGTGAACGCGATTGATAGTTTAGATTATTTTTTCCGATAACCGCTACGAATTTCAGCTGACGACGACTATAGTCACATGTAGTGATGTACCCATGATCAGATTCGTGCACTATTACGAAATATTCTAAATATATCTAACATAGTGACGTCATTGTTGGAATGCTACACAGGGATATCCTGTATTCATTATAAAAATCATTCACAGTATTTGTATACTAATTTAAAATCCGTATTTGTTAAATGTAAACCTAATGATGTTTGCTATAGTGTATCATTCACACACCAACATGCAATGCTTTTAATAATCTGAGGCTATAATCAGATAATTTGTAGGTCAACTTTCGCGGTAAACAATGTCAATGGGATACATGAGATTGGGGAGAGAAACGACAGTTTTCATTGTTTCTGTAAAGTTCTGTTTAGAATCTTCCTCCAATTCAGGAGCACCTCTACTGATGAGTAATTATACACTAAAATCAAAGGAAATGTTTCTGAACACTTAAAATGTGACATTTAGTATATGATAAGTAGTCTTCTATATAAAAAAAATTTGTGTAACAACATAATTATTGAAATGGTTAAAAAAAAAAATAAAAAAAAATTAAAAGTTGCTTTTTGTAGTTTATACCTATTGAGATTGGGGAGAGCAACTGCAGGTTTCATTCTTTCTGTAAAGTTATGTTTTTAGAATCTTTCTCCAATTAAGGAGCACCTCAATTGATGAGTAATTACCCACTAAAATGAAAGTTAATATATCTGAACACTAAAAATGTCACATTAAGTATATATATGATAAGTAGTCATCAATTAAAAAATAATTTTGCGTACCAACATAATTATTGTAGTGGTCATTTTTTTTTCATTTTTTTTTTTTAAATATTGCTTTTTGTAGTTAAAAGCTATTTATTCATGAATTTTACAGATATATCAAAATGTGGGATCTGGAAACAAACTTCAAACAGCTTATATCAATCATATTTGATTTTATAAGTACATGTATCCCTGTGATGAGAGTTGTAACTGGGAACTTTATCAATGGAAAATTAAAACTGAATGTATTTTTCAGTCCTCACTTTCTTGACAATACTGTCACAAAAAATTGAGAATGGTCCTAGCCTGCCGTTCAGTTGTACATAATTAAAATTCTAAGATATATTGTAGTAGTTGTTAAATTCAATTGAATTTTAGATAATTAACTCCCAACTTTAATCAAATGTTTTGATTTAGAAGGTGCAGATCTCATTGGTCCAAATTGTCTCTATGATGAATTCTTGACTAAGGAAATGAAATAAAAATAAACAACAATTATTTTCATTATTGTTAGCCTTTCTATATGTTCTAGCTGTTCTTTTGCTCATTCTTTGTATGTAGACTATCAAAAGATACCCCCTAAAAATTGAAACAATGGCCGTCTTTTCACTCAGAGCTTTTCAGCTCTTTGATTTTAAATGTTAATGAATTTTTAACAACAACATAACACTTTTCTTTTTGTGTCGAGCCTATGACTACTGTCGCAAAAATCTCAACATAGTGATAGTGGTCTTGAAGCTGCGACTTTGGTAACTTCTTAAAAGCTTTATAATATAGAAGGTGGAAGACTTGAATGCTTCATACTTTGTATATAGATGCATTATGTTACGAAGTTTTCGTCTGTACTATGTCCCTGACCTCATTCTCATGGTTCAGTGACTACTGGAAAAAAAGTTAAGATTTTTTGTCGTGTTAATTTCTGTCTTATTTTGAGTAATAAAATAGCTATATTTAGTATGTTCGTACCTTGGAAGGCCCGTCAGTCCGCTTTCATTTGACCTCAACCTCATATCATGGATCAATGAACAAGGTTAAGTTTCTGTGGTCAAGTCCATATACCAGATACTATAAGCAATAGCCATACTATATTTAACATATAGAATGAGTGTAACGTGTACATGTCTGACTGGCAGTTGTCATCTGACCTTGACCACATTTTCATGGTCCAGTGGTCAGTTTTTGAGTTTTGGTCAACTATGTATTGTGTATCGAAATATATAATGATATATACTGCACTCGTTCTATTTGAGCAGTCAAAATGCGTTGACTGTATATTTCTATGTCATATACAGTCACTGACCCGATATCACTTTTCCTAATGAATATTTAAATAGAAGTTGCCGAAATAACATTTAATTATTCATACGACATCCTCAACCTGTTCTTGTTTCTAATGCATACGATGCGTGGAACGACGCAACCTTGTTTCTTTTGCAATTTTTGGAAAAATATATTTCATTTATTAATATTTTTTTGTTTGCAACCTATAAATCATTAATTTGCTATGCTTATGGTTGAAATTCTAGTCCACACTCAAATGATTTCGTTCACCATCGATTGTGGGTTTCAACAGGTAAATGTACATTTCATTGTGTGGAAAATTTCTCCGTGAGCATGATAAGAGGCCTTTTTAAAGGGGATTCCCCCAAATATTTAAATCAAATAAATAACCTCAACGCATTAAACAACAATTGAACATGTTTTTTAGAGGCCAGTATAAAGACAATAGTAGTGCATTGACTTGACATATCAACGATATAAGGATTCGGCCCGAAACGGGGAAATAGCTCGGCACAGCCAAAACAAGTCAATGCACTATTATTGTCTATGTACATGTCAGTCTCACTGGTTTTATTTGACCTTGACTTCATTTTCACAGTTCATTCCTTCGTGTTAAAATTTAGTCTTTGGTCTGTTTGCCTCAAACTATAAGCAATAGATCAACTACATTTGTTGTATGGAAGGATTATATGGTGTATATGTTTGTCTGACAGGTATCATCTGACCCTGGCCTCATTTTCATGGTTCATTGGTTAAAATAAAGTTTCAAGGTTAAGATTGTTTCTTAGATACTATAAGCAATAGGTCAACTATATTGAATGCATAGATTGGTTGTAAGGTGTACATGTCTGTCTGCCAGGTATCATCTGACCTTGATCTCATTCTCATAGTTCATTGGTCAATGTTTAGTTTTATTGGTCAAGTCTGTTTCTAAAGAACTATAAGCAATACGTCAACTATAGTTGGTCTATTGAATGATTGTAAGGTTATGTGACTTGGATCTCGATCATTTTCTTTGATCATGTTTAGTGTATGTTATACTTGTAAGTAAAGCTTTATATATGACTAACGACATAAAATCAATGGTAAATAAAGAAGGCAAGACAACTCAGTGTGTGTACTCTTGTTAAATAAAACTTTTGAGATCCTCTGGATTTGTCATAATGTTACACGCTTTCAAAAAGTTGACGGTTAACATATCATTGGCTGGTGTTATAAATATCAGAACAGAAAGAAATAAAACTGATCAATGTCAGATCCTTGTAAACAAAGCAATGACGAAGGATTAGTATTTCAAGCACAATGTGAAAAGTTAGAAAATCATTAGAACTAGCAACATCACAGTTGGCTAGAATGGGCAATCACGAGAAAAAGTATCCTGAAAAATTATCTGGTTGCACAGAAGACATGCAATTGTGACAATTACACTTCTTCTGAAATTGTTATAGAAAAGTCAAAACAACAGTACGCACAAATTTAATCATCAACATTTAACAGTTTTACAATCTCACAAAACATGTGTCATACACATTTTCTATATGTTACAGAAAGTTACAAGAACACAACACAATATGGAACCAAACTTTTTTGTTTTTAAAAACTTTGGAATCCTCCGGTTGTGTCATAATGTTAAACACTTTCAATAATTTGAAGGTTGACATATCATTGGCTGGTGTTAGAGTTATCTGAACAGAAGGTAGAATTGAATGATGTCAAGAAAGCGATGACAAAGGATTAGTATTAAAAACACATTTTAAAACAGTTAGAAAATCACAAAAAACTAGTAACATCAAAGTTGGCCATAAAATGGGAAATCACAAAAAAAGTATCCTAAAAAATTTATTTGGTTTTGCAGAAGACTTAGAGTCGTGACGTTGTCATTGAAAAGTCAAAATAACACTTCGCACATATTTTATCATTAGAATTTAATAGTTTTTGTCTGTTTTGTTTTTTTCTGGTATGATTGCCTTTTACACAACTCTCCACAAGAGACAAAATGACACAGAAATTAACAATTAAAGGTCACCATAAGGCCGTCAACAATGGACAAGGACTACACTTTATCAAACATCTGCCTGTGTCATCGTGGACTATCTATATGCATGTTCATTTCATAAGAACGTAATCATGTATAAATGAAGCCTGTCTGCTCTGCACACCCTTCCAGATCACATGCGATTTTGGTGGGGTTCTTGTTGCTCATTGTTTAGCTTCCTATATCGTGTTTAGTGCACTGTTGTTTGTTTGTCTCTCGGTATTTTATTTTTTAGCCATGTGGCGTTTTCAGTTTATTTTCTAACTTATGAGTTAGAATGTCCCTTTTGTATTTTTCCCTCCCTTTTATCAAGTAATAACATTCCAAACGGTTTCCATTTGCAAAAAGGAACATTATGTTAAAAAAACAAGATTAGCATTTTTTAATAGCTATGGCCCAATGAATTATCTTGAATAATAAAGAAAACAAAACAATATTTAGAAAAGAAAAGATAGTATCTACAAACATAGAATAGCAATATATCAAAATATCCACAATGTTTTAAGGTTTAGAACATACAAAAACAAACCACACAGATAAAAATAAAATTGTCCGGTTTATTAAGTTAATACAACCAGTTACAACAAGATGCTTGACACGCAACTACTGATTACAATTAGCAAAACAGGTGATGGCTATATAATGTTATAAACTATGATGTGTCGAATAAACTGAGTTCAATGAGTTGAACTAAGTATACAATATAAGAGAGACTAAATATACCAAAATAGGCACTGAAACAGTAAATAAAGGCAACAGTAATATACCGGTGTTCAAAAGTGATAAATCAATTGAGAGAAAACAAATCCAAGTTACAAAATTAAACCGAGGGAACCATCAACTGTAAGAGGAAAACAAAGGAATAACAAGAACACTGAAGTAAACAAAAACACACTGCATGTAGTTACATATAAACAAAGATCGCTCTTAATGGAATATTTCATCAAAATCGAAATACCTGAGGAAAACGAGAGGCTGTTGTAACTATAAAAGAAGAATATTTTTTTTGTAAGTGATGGGTATTACCAGAGATCGAGTTCAAGAGGACAGTTTGCTCGTAATCGAACTGAATAATAAACCATCTTTAGAAATTTAAGACTAAAATGAAACCAATATTTCAGTGATATGTATCTCAGATGTAGAATATGTAATTCCTGTGATATTTGTCAAATATTGTCCTCAAAAGCAGCTTTATGTTAACAGAACATGAGAGTGATCAATCAAACGAAACTATAAAAACAAAAATGTGTCCCCAGTACACGGATGCCCCATCCGCACTATAATTTTCTATGTTCATTGAACCGTGAAAATGGAAGGAAATGTCTCATTTGGCATTAAAATTAGAAATATCATATCATAGGGAACATGTTTACTAAGTTTCAAGTTTATTGGACTTCAACTTCATTAAACACTACCTCGACCAAAAACTTTAACATGAAGCGGGACCGATGGACGACCAGACGGACGGACGGACGGACGGACGAAGACACAGACCAGAAAACATAGTGCCCATAAATGGGGCATAATAACATCGTTTACCTCAGCACAAGAGTTTTAGCCACTAGATAAAGGCGACAGTAGTATATACTGCTGTTCAAAAGACATAAATCGATAGAGAGAATACAAATCCAAGTTACAAACTAAAACAAAAGGAAAAGACATCAACTATAAGATGAAAACAATGGAAGAACAGAAACACTGAAGTGCAAGAAAAACAAACGCCAATACAACATGCATATAAACGAACTATTTGATATCAACTGCCATATTCATTCCTGACTTGGTACATGACATTTTAAGAATAAATTGTGGTTGTGTTGCAGAAAACCTTCAATTCCGAAGTAATTGTAATACAAATAGTTGTCTCTGTTTGCACTGGATGTTCAAAGACAGTATGTGTATCTTAATGGTTGTATGAATTTGTATAATCACTTGATCCAGGACTTTTTTTCAAATTACGGCTTGTTATGAAAGTAATGAACCATTCAAGTTTTGGTGATAGCTGAGACAGACATTACTGTATAAACATGTCTCACGTGATGGACAAACAGTCTACTCAATACAGAAAGTGAAAATCCAAACAATAATTTGATCAGTTAATTGCTCAATCAAAATTGAAGTTTTTGATTGTGAAATATCGTTACTGTTAAGTCAAACCTCTCTCAAGATAGCAAGAACTATTCTGGATCTCAGCAATGACTAGATTGCTATGTATGGACAGTTACATGATGAGAACATAACCGCAAGTGATCGTACAATTATCTTACGGAATTAATGGCAATCAATATAACGAAAAGGAGCTAGCGAGGAGTTGTCAGTTTATTTTCTATTTATGAGTTTGAATGTCCCTCTGGTATCTTTTGCCCCTCTTTTTCAATAGACCTTCATGAAATTGACCGTAACTTTTATTTACTACATATAATTGACGTATTCAATAAGCTGAGTGCAGCAACAATCATCAAAAGAAAGAATTATATATTAACTGAATGTTATGCAGAAGAACCTCATCATTATGATACTGACATTGAAAATGTTGAAGGTTCTGTATACGGAAGTTTGCTGATAGTTCTGAGTTCTGAAAGAATTGATAGTCATTCGAGTAATAACGTGTTCATGTTGGAAACCAGAACGGTATTTAAATGGCGATGAAAGTCCTGATACCAACGATGGAGACAGTCTTGATTTAGAAAATCAGACAAATAATGATATACATAAAATAATATGTAACATGATGCGAAGTCACAAGCAAATGATAGCATTAAATTAAAATAGAACCAGATGGTGAATTTTTAAACTTCTGGTAAAAATGATGAATTAGAAGCAATGATTTTAGTCAGGGCAGAGAAAGGCTTCAACCGAAGAGCTGGTACAACATTGAATGCGTACAGTCAGCTTGAACTGAAGAGCTGGTACAACATTGAATACAGTCAGCTTGAACTGAGGAGCTGGTATAACAATAACATTGAATACAGTCAACTTGAACTGAAGAGCTGGTACAACAATGAATACAGTCAGCTTGAACTGAAGAGCTCGTACAACACTGAATACAGTCAGCTTGAACTGAAGAGCTGGTACAACATTGAATACAGTCAGCTTGAACTGAAGAGCTGGTATAACATTGAATACAGTCAGCTTGAACTGAAGAGCTGGTACAACATTGAATATAGTCAGCTTGAACTGAAAAAGCTGGTACAACACTGAATACAGTCAGCTTGAACTGAAGAGCTGGTACAACATTGAATACAGTCAGCTTGAACGGAAGAGCTGGTACAACACTGAATACAGTCAGCTTGAACTAAAGAGTTGGTACAACATTGAATCGACGCAACGTTAGATATTGCTACTACCACGAAAAATAGGGTTAAGTAAATATTTGACGCGAAAATTTTTATAGAAATGCTGAAATGAATATTTCAAATTATACATGAAAATAATAATTGATTCTTGAATTTTCACATTATGATAGAGAGAGAATACAAATATAGTATTCATAGTCTTAGGAAGACACAGATTATCCGAAAAAAAACGTTTACTTAGCGTTGTCCCATGTAACAAACTCGAAACATAAAACTCGAACAATACGCGAAATGTCCATGCAACTCTTCGAAATTTTGCATGAATTTTCTATGACGTGATATATTTCATTACTGGTTAACATGGCTGTCTCTTTTTAAGATTTGCATACATATTTTCAAAAGAATATGATGTACGGAAATGTCCCATCGGAAAGTTAATTTGGAAACTTGAAACATTTCAGTTCAAAAATAAAATTTTGGCAGATAATTCATTAAATTGTAAGCACGATCGTTTTATACTAAGTGTAAGCTCACAAAATCCGAATTGAAAAATAAATTGAGCTACATATTCAATTCAAAACAATAGATTTGCAATGTCTTGCGGAAATGTCTGAGTTAAACTTTCATGCCTTCACAAAACTTTTACGGCCAGAAAAAAAAGAGATTTGATTTCGTGAAGATTATTTTTCGTCTTTGATAACTATACCAATAAAAAGTACTTTCAAAGTTGAAGTTAGTACACCAAATAGCATTAAGATTACAGAGTTATCTATAAAAAATACGATTAATGAAAATGACTTGCAAGTTTGTCCGTTATCATAATTTGACATCGCCACAAGCGTAATATGCTAGGGACGGCGTGAACTGCATTCGCGTGTACCTTCCTTCACTAAATATAAATGTCCTGCTTTCAACAAAACGAAATGATACACACATTACAAAAATAAACATCTATAAAACGATCAAAAAGTAAGAAAACGTCAGTATCATAACTATAAGCTATTGTATGTCACTGCTTGAATAAAATCATATATATGTAGGAGTCGGAGGTGCGATGGGGACGCTGAAGTGCGATGGTCACGCTGAAGTGCGATGGTCCACGCCGAAGTACGATGGTCCTTTCGCTGACGTTCGAATGTTGTGACGTTTTATAATATAATGTTTAAATACAACATTGATTTGCAAGCAGGATGATAGGATTTTGTAGATGAAGGTTTCATGCTCACAAAGGAAATGAAAGGAAACAGAAAAAAACAAACGATTTAAGTCCCAAACTGATTTAAGCATAACATGTCGAAGTTACAAAAATATTTTTAACCATGCCAGGCAGCAACATAAGGGGAGCAACGGGGATGAAAGATGAATTTGGTCAGCAAATTGGTTATCCCATGTTCGGAATAATGTCGCACGATAATGATACAACTGAAATAAAGTATACTGATATAATTTTAAATATTAATGTTGAATTATCATTAAGTAACAAAGCTTCACGTGATTTTATGTGGACAATTTAATAAAAAAAATAAAATAATTGACAGTATAAGCAATGTTTTTGTTAATGTTGTTTAATCCCGTGATAAATCCTGATTTGTAAAAACACCGTCGCTCTAGTCTTCTTTTTTTTTTTTTTATTATGGTTACAGTGATTATTGCCTGCAACATGGTGGGCTGAAATTACCCGGACTGCTCCCTACGTGTACTTCCTTAAATAATAGATAGGAATAATTGTTGTTATCAATTTCTAAGTTTTGTCATAACATAAACCCTGCTTAGTGTTATCGTATAGACATACACGCTCATTTTTTCCTGCGTGATAATCGGAAAATTGGCAAATTTAAAATTACATTAACAAGTCTTTCGTTTGATTTGAACGGAAATTAAAAGATCTTCCAAACGCGAGGATACATTATAGCAGCTATTTTTGTTAAATGTAATTAATTTGATTTCATTTTACATGTTCGTAATTAAACTTTTTGTTTTTTTACTCAATGTAACAGGTAGACCATTGCACTACAGCGTAACCACCACCGCACTTCAGCGTAGATATCAACAAGTCATACATTTTAATGTCACCATCGCACTTCAGCGTGTTAACCATCGC
This sequence comes from Mytilus galloprovincialis, assembly GCF_965363235.1. Lineage (NCBI taxonomy): Eukaryota > Metazoa > Mollusca > Bivalvia > Mytilida > Mytilidae > Mytilus > Mytilus galloprovincialis. Next base: position 30,987,177 of record NC_134850.1, read on the forward strand.
ACATCAGCGTATACCATCGCACTTCAGCGTGACCATCGCGGTTCGGAGTACCATCGCGGTTCCGAGTCCTACATATATACTCGGGTTGAATATATAATGCAGCAATATTCCTCCTTAAACACATTATTACTAGCATTTAAATTGAATATCCTGTGTTAATTATATAATCATATTGGATTGGATTATCACGGCATTTATACTTGTTTGTTATAATTTGCATTTACCCAAAAAGGAAAGCAGGAAAAATTAGATAGTGAGCGTTTCCAATCTAACGTCATTTTTCTGTTACACCAAATGGTAGCAATATCTGACGTTGCGTCACTGTAGTCAGCTGGAACTGAAGAGCTGGAACAACATTGAATACGTTCAGCTTGAATTGAAGAGTTGGTACAGCATTGAATACAGTCAGCTTGAACTGAAGAGCTGGTACAACATTGAATACAGTCAGCTTGAACTGAAGAGCTGGTACAACATTGAATACAGTCAGCTTGAACTGAAGAGCTGGTACAACATTGAATACAGTCAGCTTGAACTGAAGAGCTGGTACAACATTGAATACAGTCAGCTTGAACTGAAGAGCTGGTACAACATTGAATACACTCAGCTTGAACTGAAGAGCTGGTACAGCATTGAATACAGTCAGCTTGAACTGAAGAGCTGGTACAGCATTGAATACTATCAGCTTGAACTGAAGAGCTGGTACAACATTGAATACGTTCAGCTTGAACTGAAGAGCTGGTACAACACTGAAAACAGTCAGCTTGAAAATATTAGAGGAGACCATATATCTATTTATCTAAGATCGGTCAATGATTTTAAACCATTCCGAATGTTGATATACTAGTACTATTAAGTGATATTGATGTTTACGATGCTAGCCTAATCATGCAGAACTGGAAATCAAGCCAGAAAAGTAACAAAGGGTTTGAAGAAGACAGCTTAGATTAGATACCAAAGAAATTCCAGTCTGTGAAAAGCAGTCTCTACGTCTGATTTTGCCAATCAATTCAGTAAACATTAAAACTGCTTTGATCAAGGAAAACATGCAAAAAGAAGTTTACTTGAGACCTCCCAATGTAACTCATGAAAATGATAAATTCAGGCGTCTATAAATAAAGGCAACAGTAGTATACCGCTGTTCAAAACTCATAAATCCATGGACAAATAACAAAATAGGGGTAACAAACTAAAACTGAGGGAAACGCATTAAATATAAGAGAACAACGACACAACATTAAAATGTAACACACACACCACACACACACACACACACACACACACACACACACACACACACACACACAGAAACAGACTAAGCATTAGACAAAATCCTTTGAGAATAATAAATATAACATCAAAACCAAATACATGAATTTGGGATAGAAAAGTACCGTGACACGTCTTATAGTAATGTGAATTCACACTCAAAAATAAGAGAAAACAATCTACACAACGGAAACACAACGTTAAAATGTAACACACACAGAAACGAACTATAATATAACAATGGCCATATTCCTGACTTGGTACAGGACATTTTTAAAGGAAATAATGGTGGGTTGAACCTGGTTTTATGGTTTGCCAAACCTCCCTCTTTTATGGCCATGTGAAATATAACATTAAAATGACAAATGTTATACTGGTCTTTCTGAGGCATCCTTAAAGTGGTAAGAGCAAGTTAAAAAAACATTGCAAATGCGGAGGAACAGTGTCAAAGATTGATTCTGCAATATTATATATATTGGTATGATGAAAAAAGTTTGATGGATGTCTTAGCAGTTCATGGTAGAAGACTTTCTTTGAGATGGATCTGCATCTCATACATGTACATATTCAGAAATGTTGCAAAATGGAAATTGATAAATAACATAAAATACATGGAACACAGTCAAATATATAATGAAATGAAACACAAATGCGTTTGAACATTTGAAACATCTTAATTATTAAAAACTATAATAACACAATCCTTTTCCGAATCATTCACGGTTAGTTATGGCGTTCGTCTTTTAATTGATCCGTTACAACTTTTAAAGATTATATCAATATGCATGACTTTTATAATTTAAGGTAAAATTCAAAGCTACATTTTTGAATGCTTCTCTGTTATGATTATATGATCGTTCATAGAATATGAATCCCGGTTTTGTTTTTAATATACACAAGTGACGGATCCAGACCTTTTCATAAGGGGGGCTGACTGACAGAAGGGGGCCACTCTCGTCATGCTCTCACAAATCATGTATGATCCCGTCGCATTTCTGTGCTTATGTGACCAAGGAAAAAAGCAGCTTCAGTTATTATTTTAAACTTTAATATGAAATCCTCAATTCTGATATTTTAGACTTTAATTCTCTGTATTTTATAATTCACTATATCTTATAATTTCGGTTCTATTTACATTTCGTATCAAGGACTTAAAATCAACATTCTTTGATATGCATTAATTCTCTGTTTGGACATTGCGTGACATGTTATACTTTGTTAGCTAATTAGTGACATGTTACCTTATTCATAATGTATGTTCTTAATTGTCATAATCGGATTATCATTTAATATTTCTTCTTCAAATTCTAAAAATAGTTTAATCTTTGTCAGTGAATAATATTACTCAAATTAATTGTTATTTGTTATGTCTATACCGTCAATTCAATTGTGTAATCTGTGAACGTGGAAAAAGTCGGACTAATTTATGTATTTCTTATTTCGGACATTTAGACTTGTTTCTTATATTATTCATAGTTTCTTTCTGACGATTTCATTCTATGTCAACAGACAATGTGCTTTGATTTGCATTCTTAAAGATATTTCATGTGTGTCAGTTTGTCCTGATAAAACTTATTTATTCCTATTGTCCTGTGTCTTTAGATAAATTGCTAAAGATTATAAATGCTAATTTCCGTGGCTATGAGTATTAAGTAATGAGATAATATAATTTACTTTAAATTATACTGATTCATAAATATTGTATAAAACATTTTCATACTAAAAAGTTCATATATAAAACATAATAGTTTGAAACAAATAATACAAATTTCTTTAAAATATTAAAGTTTGAATGCAGCTGTTGAGGCATGAAGTTGCACGTAAATTTTCACTGTCACATATATCCCACCGGGTCGAAAGTTTCTTCGACCCCGAAGAAAAACAAAATTGTAGATAAATCTAAAAGTAAAAATAAATATTTCCCCTTTTTGTAAGAAAGACATTTTACACAAGTTATTTTGAGAGTTTATCATAAGTCATGAAAATACAAAAAGGCATTGTTCTGTTGCATACAGGTTTACATAATTTATATATTCTATTTCAATATCATAAAATGGTTGTGGTGTGTGAGCAAAATATGGCAGAAGAATGGTGTGTTGAATAATTTTTAGTATTTTTCTCGCAGTGTATGGGTTGATTGAAATGAATTGAGGTAGTGGAATTTCGTGTTTTGTATTAGTCCCACGAATACAAAAATCATGCCAGTCTGCATGTAACCTTGTAATGAAAAATCCAGAAATTCTCATATTGTAATTGTATCTGTTACCTTTATGTCCCAATCTGTAGGACAAAGTGATAACTTGACTAATGGTATGGTGATGCACGATAATCCATTTGTGATTTCAAGAACGACTTTAGTATGATTGTTATTTGTAGATCTTTTGTAAAAATAGAATGTTAAAATTGTCAATGTAAGTGTAGTTATTATTGGTAATATAACAAAAGGCCATGGATTGCATGGAGTGTTAAAAATGTTTTCAATGGTACTTGGAGTTGTAGTTTTTGAAATTTGTTTGTAAATAAATGATGGAATTGTTGAAGCGATGGGTGTACTTTGTGCCTGTGGAATCTTTTGTAAAAGAAGTACTGTGGCTGTGAGTAAGCGAACTTTGTTGACAAGTGTGAAGCATACAATGGCTAAAATGGATGACAGACCTAGAAAGCAAAAAGAGCGCGATACAGCTAGGATACACAGCTTTATTCAGCGTAAAAACATCATCCGATCCTTACCGTTCTCTGGTATGAAGAATTCAGCTTTCGTTCATTATTTGGATATTTCGAATGTGCTGAAAACAGAACTAAAAAGTGTAAAGCAGAAAATTTTCAAGGAAAAGAATACACACGTAGAACAGCAAAAGTGCATCGAGGCACTCAAAATTCAATAAAGAATCAGCAAATAATCGAATCAGAGAGAGACTAGTTCAAGCAAGAACTTGAAAACCTTCGTCAACAGAAAGAACAAAGTGCTTCGCGTACAAGCGTACAGGAATATGTGAATCAAATTCAAGAATTAAAGGAGCAGTTAATTGAAAAAGACAAGACTGTTGAAATGGTACATAATCTATACTATTTACGTTCAACCGAGTTTTCTGACGAAATACAAACATTGAAAAATGAAAAATTAGACTTTCATTCTAGCTACAAATTCATGAAAATTCTATTAAACAGCTGACAGAAGAACTTCAAAGACTTCGGCATGACAATTACATGTTGTCGTCCAGTCAAAACCAACAGCGACCCAACTACAACAACAGACACTATAACAACTGCAGAGGAGGCCGATGACGGACTTTATTGGGAGGAGAGGTATATGTGACCAAGGAAAAAAGCAGCTTCAGTTATTATTTTGAACTTTAATATGAAATTCTCAATTTTGATATTTTAGACTTTAATTCTCTGTATTTTATAATTCACCATATTTTATAATTTCGTTTCTTTTTACATTTCGTATCAAATTAAGGACTTAAAATCAACATTCTTTGATATGCATTAATTCTCAGTTTGGGCATTGCGTGACATGTTATACTTTGTTAGCTAATCAGTGAAATGTGTTACCTTATTCATAATGTATGTTCTTAATTGTCATAATCGGATTATCATTTAATATTTATTCTTCAAATTCTAAAAATAGTTTAATCTTTGTCAGTGAACAATATTACTCAAATTAATTGTTATTTGTTATGTCTATACTTGTCAATTCAATTGTGTATAAATACTTGTTTATAATTTTTATAAGCAAGATTTGGACTCAGGACTTTAACATGTTTAAAGTCACATGAAACCTCAAATTAAAAAAAAATATGCATATGTTTTTTAAAACTAAATGGATAGTTTTCATTATACAACTTATGTACATATACTTTTTTTCTGAGGAAAATTCTTTAATTTGTTCACATTTAGAAGAAGTTTACTTATTTTTAATTGCCTGCTGCCGACATATTTTCCGTATGCATAGTGACCTAAGCGTGACCCTTCTCGTAAAAATCCGGTGATAGCAATACGCATGAATCTGTGAATAAAATAAACAATTACCTAACTGTATATGTTAAACACGTGCTAAATGCTTTTTGTTGATTATTTACTATAAGGTGACAATCGGTAAACTTCGGCTTTAAAACACGGCATTTAATGAGTAGCCATACTTGTTAAATCATAACAAACAGAGAGAAAAAAATTGACGATTATACGATATATTTGCGTAAAAAATGATAAAATCGTGCACAGAGGACTAAGTTTATGATATATACATGCATTGGTTCAAGAATTGGATGAACATTATTTTTCACCAGTCACTCGTTTCTTATGACTTTAAACTGAACACAGTCCATCTGTAATAAAAGTTTTAGTATTCCATGCTGAATTATTGGTTTATTCATCGCTAGTTCCAGAGTCTCGAGAGTTATAGGTTTCACCAGTATTAAGAGTTATCATTGCTACTCACAGCTAGCGTTCGTTGTGTGATCAGGTGCATCACACATTTTCAGCAACAAGAGGCCATTCATTCAGGCTCTTGTTACACAACATAAAATTCACCCATTTCCCCGGTGACACTTGTCCCAAGCTAAGAGCCTCTGACCTTTGTCAGAGTATTGTATGTCGGGTTGACACCTTGTTGTCTATTGGACACATTCCCCATTTCTATTCTTAATTTTGATAATGGGTGCTGAAATGTAAAGCATAGAGAGTAAAGGGGGGGGGGGGAGAATAGAGATAAGTGACATAAAATCGTATAGAAATGAATCAACCCCATCCAGCCTCTCATATAACACTGAAACCATGGGTAAGTACAAAGAGCGCTCTGGCAGTATTGAAGGTGGCATATATATGTCGCACATCATATTAACCGGTTTTTGAAAACCAAAGTGTCAAATGTTCTGTAAAATCTATTTTTAATTTAATATAAAAATCATTTGAAAGCTCGTTAATTTTTAACCTTTAAATTATATCCGTAAATGGAAAATTACTATATCGATATTACCAATCATTTCACCAATAAAAATTATGTGTCTCACTAGAATTCTGATATGGATAAAATTCAAAACATACCCGTTCCCAATACATTATTTTATATTATATTTAATTACAGTAAGGCCATAAAAGACTTATTAAATGAAAATTCACACCAAAATTCGTGCTATAACCTCGTTATTTTTGCGATCTCTTAAAATCCAAAAACGGAATTAAAATTTTGATATGGGAAAATAATAATTTGAAAGATTTATAACAAAAAATAGTTTCTTGTGGAAAGACGAATACAAATGTCTTATTAATTATTCCTCGTAGAGCAATTATCGTTATAAAAACAAAATAATTAGTCTCTGTAGTAGGAAAATTAAAAAAAAATATATTTCAAACTAACGCACTGCAGAAAAATACCGTCGATATTCATAAAACAAAAACAAAAATCCAGAAAAAAAATTACTTCAAAAAGCGGGAATTCCAGAGTGATTCAAAGAGGAAAAACTTGTCTTCTAAAAAGAACAAATAAAGTATGAACTTTTCATACTCTTTGACTAAATAAAACACGGCAAACCTTAATAAAAAATGTCATAATTGCAAAATATGTCCATGCATTATTAATCATATTGTAAAAAATCAGAAGAAACAATTACACGTAAATTAATTTCACGGCCTGATTGGTAAATCATAGATAAATCTTCTTTTATCGCTGATCTTAAGCCCGATATTCGGTATATCTTTCAATGTAGAAAATACTAGTAGGGGAAAAAACAACTTAGGTCATAATACTAATCATTTTTAATTGATCTAGGAGATAAGAGTTGCTAGCAAAACAAGTATTGGGGGGAATTCAATGGAAACCCAAGGATTTGTATATTTCTTACTAAACAAATCCTTGGGAAACCTAATAAAATCATTTGACGGCTACAATTACTTATCCTTTTAGCAAAAAATATGTATAGTTCACTTTCGACAAGTTATTAGGAAAACCCGAGAGCGATATCAAAATTGGTTGAAAGATGCAGATAAAAAATTAATAGGATATGAAATCAAACCTGTTAAATAAACTCATCATAGATACCAGGACTAAATTTAGTATATACGCCAGACGCGCGTTTGAACAGCGGTATACTACTGTATCCTTTATTCGTCTACAAAAGACTCATCAGTGACGCTCGAATCCAATAAAGTTAAAAAGGCCAAATAAAGTACGAAGTGCATTGAGGACCAAAATTCCTAAAAGTTTTGCCAAATATAGCTAAGGTTATCTATGCCTGAGGTAGAAAAGCCTTAGTATTTCAAAAAATTCAAAAATTTGTAGACTGTAAATTTATAAATATAACTATATCAATGACAATTCATGTCAGCACAAAAAGTGCTCACTACTTGGCTTGTGATACCCTCGGGGAAATAAATTTCCACCAGCAGTGGTATCGACCCAGTGGTTGTAAATAAATTATACTAAAAACTTGGTTGTTGCTCTGTGTCCTTTTGTAATACAAACATGTTTTTTTAACGCAAAATAATGTCAGTCTTTCTTACTTGGAGTTAATCCAACAATTCTTGACGTTTCTAAGATATAAATGATTTAAAATTCCGAATGTGCAGCAACTCTGCAAACTTTACATAGCTAAGTTACTATACTACCCGTTTCTTCATCCTGGTTGACTTGCAGAAAAAAAATACTGAACTCCAAGGAAAATTCAAAACGGAAAGTCCCTAATCAAATGGCAAAATCAAATGATAAAACACATCAAACGAATAGACAACAACTGTCATATTCCTGACTTGGTACAGCCAATTTCCTATTTAGAAAATGGTGGATTTGACCTGGTTTTAAAGCGCTAACCCTCTCTCTTGTACGACAGTCGATTTAAATTCCATTATATTGACAATGATGCAGAACCTACCTTATTGACGATAAAATTATCAAAAACGTGTTCTCGTCTTTAATATGCTTGTAATAGTTACCACTGGAAATGATAGAATAAAACAAGACTTAAACATCCGATAGATATTGGTAGCTGTTCTAGGGACACTGGGTGAAAATTTTATAAATAATTTCGATAAAAGAAAAATTGCGATCAAATCTTCATTAAATAAAAACGCTATCAAATCTTCATTTAAAAAACAAAAAGCAAATATGTTTTATAAGTTTCTTTTTGACTTTGGACCTCTTCCAATCTTTTTACATAAGACTGCCACTCGATACCTTAGAAATGTTATAGCACGGAACACCCTTTCTGCACTAAAACAGAAAAACAAAAATACAACAATTCATTCACTTTTTGATTAATGACTCTATCTACAAACAATTAATTTTAATCATTTAAATAGCTGAAACAAAAGTAAAATATTTCATTCATATTTTCATCGTGCTTCAATACCGTGAAATTTGATTTGTGACATGGAGAAAAGGTCATTGATTTTTGTCATTAATATTGTGTTAATTGGTTGTGTGAAATATGATAATTACGAGGTGCAGCTGTCGATATTAGGGTGCAGTCCGGTACGATTTTATTTTTGCTGATTAAAACTTTTAGCTTGAGAGTGTAGATCTGTGTGTTTTCCGAATTGTTGGTTATACATATATGGAAAAAATCCCCCCTCTTTTCGATAAAAAATAATACAGAGAGACATCTGGGAATTAAGATAATCTCTAATAACTCATCAGTGCACACATTTTACCATCTTCGATAACCAAGGTTTGAAGGGTTACAAGTGGAGAGAAGGGAACTGGATCAGAACCTTTGGCTAGCATGGACGATATTGTTCAGGTCAAAATTTCAAATTGCATTGAGCCTTGAAAAACTTTCAAAATATTAATTTTACTGAGCATTTGTCATATTTACAGTTTCTTTCTTGTCTATTTTGGTTTCTTCAATAATGGAAATATTATCTTTCAACAGCAGTGACTCTAAAATTGAATCAATAAAATTAACGGTACCAATTTTCTTGCACCAGATGCCGAATTGACGATTTCAGCCCTGTTGACTTGTTTGAACATCTAATTATCTTTCAACAGCAGTGACTCTTAAAATGAATCACTTGACGATTTCAGCCATGTTGACTTGTCTGAACATTTAATTTTGATTAACATTTTTGGTGAAACAATTCCTCTAGATCTATTAACATTTCTGAAAAAATTGGAAACCATGTCCCTCAAGGACATTTACTCCTATAAGGAGCAATTGGAGATTTAGTCCATGCATACATATACTTTTGTTTCAATGTTTTCCTCTTGTTGTTGATATGTTTCACTCGGTTTTGGTTTGAAACCCGGATTTTTCTCTCTAAAACATTGTATGACTTTTTAACAGCGGTATACTACTGTTGCCTTTATTTAGATAGTTACAGTTTAATTGTTTGCATGAACCCACTGAGGGGTTCATGCTATTATATTGGCGAGTTTTGGATGTGTCTATGGGCCACTCGATATCTCTCGGCCGGAAGTCAGAATAAAATTCTCGTAACGTCTCGAAAGTTTTCGGTCATCTAGATACAGGTCTTCACAGGTTGTTATCTACGTCTTTGATATAGTCCCTTGATGGCCCTTGACGACGCAATTATATTTGTTTTAAAACGACCACTGTACACTGTGTGTATCTGGGTCAATTATAACGTGGTATTGTCTGTTGTCTCGATAACATGTAAAAAGATTATGTTTGAAGATTTAACCACGGGATACTGTGTATTTCATCATAGACTTACGGGATAGAACATTCTGTTTAAAATGTTAATTTTAGATCGGAAAACAGAAAGATAATATTCTTATCAAAAGAATTTAATTCAATCGGAATCAAAGAAATATATAAAAAATATATAATACTTTATTTATGTTTCTGAAGAAACTAACAATGATTGAAATCAGAATATTTTCAGAGTTTCAATTAAGAAATAAGTATTTTATATGGCAAGATACTCTGCTTTGGTATTTTTAAATACTCATTTGTAAAGGAAACATAAAAATTAAATCCAAATAAATTCTTGCATCCTACAAAAAATGTTTATAAACAATAATCATTATATTTCTACGTTAATTATTTCATACCATTTTAGTATTTAGCCGGGTTTTATGAGTAATTATTATTTATTTTTTTGTATTATAATATATCCATAAAACGGAAAGTAAAATAAATTTATTAAATATTTAAATTTTAAACGGTCGTGAACAAAAATACTTGTGTGTTTTCAATTCATAAAGCATGATTTTAAATCCTTGCAGCTCACAACAACCGCAAAAATAATTTACAATAATCACAATAAAATTTAATTACAACCATAATGTTGATTATTTTATACTGTTTTAGTATGGATTTAGAAGTCTTTGCTTATATTTTGTATAGTAATATATTCACATAGTGGAATGTCAGAATTTAAAAGTAATTCATTCGATATATAAAATGTCCATCCGTAAATACTTGACGTCCGTGTTTATTGATATTATATATATTCAAAAGAATTTGAAAAAAAAATTACTGACCGGAACGTTAGTTTATTATAAAATTTTAATTCAATTTTTGTTTGTTTGTTTTAATAGTTTAACCTTATAGCATCTACATATTTGTACTATGGTACGGTTTTGAAAATTGCATTCATTGTGTTGACCAACTATCCTACACGTCTTGATTCATTCACATTATAGTTCACATTTCAAAAGCACACTATCGGTTTGCGTTCTCACAAATTCCGGATAAAATGTCAATGAATCCTGAGTCAAAACATTTAGTGTAGGCCGTTTGACATTCGAATTCAACTATTAGATTAAGATATGTGATGACGCAAATGTGTATTCTTTTCCTGAGCTTTCTATTTACTATTTCGTGCGCTAAAATACTACTTGCATGCAATACTATTAAATTCACTCGTGAAAGCTTATTTTCGTTTTTGTTATCTAAATTCAGGACACGGCAGAAAGAGCTTTACATATGACTTTCAAGCACGATCATTACTAACGGTATTCTAACCTCGAGTTGTTTCTCTTTTGTTTCTTTTTTGAGTCACTGTCCTATTATAAACTTTGACCTTTTCAAAAAGCTAAGGATTGTCTACCCAAGGAATAGATTCCTTAACTTTGTAATGTATTTAGCCTTTTAACTTTTTTCATTCGAGCGTCACTGATGCTTTTTTTGTAGACTTAACTCGTGTCTGGCGTACATCATTTTAATTCTGGTATCTTTTTATATCTACATACCTTTTTATATATATATTTTTTTAAAGTGTGCACAGGTTTATAAACTTCTGAATTAAGAAATTCTTCGGCAAAACTAAGTTTCCCTGTAGAATGTTTGAATTGATTTAAGTAAAATCTGGAAATCCTTAAAGTTTGAGATGTTTTATGAGACCAAAATAAGTCTCTTCATAAGAGGTCCCAATCAATTGCATGCCACAGGTTTCACCGCATACAACATCTAACATGAGTAAAGACAGCTTCAAATACGAGTCGGATATGATAGATAAAATAAATGCATCCTGATTTCCAGATTATAAAGCAAACTGAGTGCATAAAATATTGCGATAGGTTTGTGCAATTTGCATAAGTCATCTGGTTAGTAGGATTGCCAAAGGGTTATAATCAAAAAAAAATATGTGCATTCCCAAGTGATAAATATAATAGTCGAGCTTTAAAACAGCTATTCAAATAGAAGCTGTAAATATATACTTTCAACTGGCTTCTTCTTTTCACAGTCAATTATTTCAATTCAAAAGCAAACACAAATTCAGCAACAATCTTTTGGTGACCCGGCAGTCAGCGGTCTTAGGTTCATGTATTGCTTTTCTTTTTTTAAAGAAAGCAACTTGTTTCATAATTTTAGAAACTTAACAATTAAGAGCTTTGCATATTGCACATAATGTTCTACTTTTATAGTGTATATGTCTTCTGTTCATTTGTGTCATTATGTTGCTGTCTCATTGATATGAAACCCTACATTTCATTTAATTTTTCATTTTCACATGCATAAACTATAGGAAAACACTACTGTATACTAATTAAGTTAGGTAAAGACGTGACAGAAAACTAAATGAAATCTCCTAGCTTTGATCTAGCTTTGATCTAAAATGCTGAAATAAGCTAAAAAAATACTGTAGACTAGATAAAAACTGAAATGGCCAAGTCTTGTAAAGACACAAAAAGATAAACCAAGAATCCTTTCACTGGTAAATGAATTTTAGTCATAAATCCTCATTTTGATTGTAACATCATCTGAAAAGTCCGACTTTAAACAGTCTTCAAAAGACTTTTAGTTGTTTTTAGAATATTTTCTTGTTGTTAATACAGTACTGTTCAGATATTTTGCTTGCAGTCAGTTCGGCACTGTTCAATTGTTTTTTCAGACGATTCAGTGTGGTATTGATTGTTACAGGTAAACATTATACCAACTACTGAACAGTTTAAACAAAGACTATACAGATCTTAGTTGACTGCAAGTGAAGAATCTGAACAGTATTGAAATGACTGCAGTGAATAAGTCTTAAAATGTTTGGTAAAAACTTGATCTTTACTAAATCAAGTATCCTTTGGGCTACACTACTGAATATTTTCTAGAGAGTTTACAAAATAAGTAAAAGTTGTAGGACTAATAAATGAGAAAAATAGTCACTAGAGACTAAATGAAATGGAAGTAAGCAACTTAAGGGTTTGGTAAAGCAGTCAATAATAGAAAAAGCCAATACCACATAGCAAGCTATTAAATGCCCTGGCATAACAAATATAGACCAATTCAAATGAAGATACTTACAGCCTACAAAACAATTAACGAAATAAAACCCAAACAAATATCATAAACAGCAACGAATGACAACTGAATCAACTTGAGACCAGTGGCGGATCCAGAAATTTTCATAAGTGGGGGCCCACTGACTGACCTAAGAGGGGGCCTGCTCCAGTCACGCTTCAGTGATTCCCTATATAAGCAACAAAATTTTTCCTCAAAAAGGGGGGCCTGGGCCCCCTGCCCCCCCCCCTAAATCCGCCTCTGGAGACAGGCACATGCTGAATGTGGCAAGAATATTTCGTTTTGCCTAAAATGGTCAATTTTATTTTTACTGTTAGGGACACTTACACCCCCATTATCCCAAACACTAGATTAGCCCCTGAATTATCATTATTATGTAAACAACTGAATATCTATTTTAATATTTTGATCAAACGTAGTAATTCATGTGCATAATTTTTTTTTATTTTCCCCTTCTGTCATATTTGATCTGGTGATAATGTTCAACAAAAATTTAATCTATTTTTAAACTTTTTGGAATTTTGGGTCCTCAATGCTCTTCAACTTTGTATTTATTTGGCTTTTTGAACTATTTTGATCTGAGCGTCACTGATGAGTCTTATGTAGACGAAACGCGCGTCTGGCGTATAAAATTATAATCCTGGTACTTTTGATAACTATTTACACCACTGGGTCGATGCCACTGCTGGTGGACGTTTCGTCCCCGAGGGTATCACCAGCCCAGTAGTCAGCACTTCGGTGTTGACATGAATGTCAATTATATGGTCATTTTTATAAATTTTCTGTTTACAAAACTTTGAATTTTTCGAAAAACTAAGGATTTTCTTACCCCAGGAGTAGATTACCTAAGCCGTATTTGGCACAACTTTTTGGAATTTTGGGTCGATCTCAATGCTCTTCAACTTTGTATTTATTTGGCTTTTTGAACTATTTTGATCTGATGAGTCTTATGTAGACGAAACGCGCGTCTGGCGTATAAAATTATAATCCTGGTACTTTTGATAACTATTAATATATTCTTGTCTTTCATGTTTGCTACTGTGCTCTCTCTCTCTCTATATATATATGTCTATATGCCTTTTTGTGCTTTTTTTGTTACATATTTATTTGTTTTCATAGTGAATTATAACACAATGTTGACTGCTGTATCCTTATTTTTCACATTTTAACCTATTATGTCTGTTTGTTTTTTTTTCACAAATCGTTGTCAATATCATGAAATTCAATGTGACTATCATACAAGTATGAGGTTAAGCTAGCTTTAAAACCAGGTTTATTGCACCATTTTCTACACAAGAAAATGCATGTACCTTGTCAGGAATATGACAGTTGTTATCCTTATTGAAGAATTTGAGCTTTTGATTTTACCATCAATATAATAAGGACTTTCCATTTTGAATTTTCCTGGGAGTTCAGTATTTTTGTGATTTTACTTTTTAGTTAGCTGGATCTCCATATACAGAAGTGTTTATATAAAATTTATAGAAGATTATTTAAACGAAAAGAAATTCTTAGACTTGGGAATTTATTACAATGATTTAATAAAAACAATTTAATTTCATTAAAAACAGAAATGGGTGAATGTGGATTTGTTCCTTATGTTGTAACTACAATACCCTTTCCTTTTCACGAATGTAACCTACCGTATTAGACTATTTACCAGATTTGTTATAACTTAAGCAACAGGACGGGTGCCACATGTGGAGCAGGATCTACTTACCCTTCTTGAGCACCTTAGATCACCCCCAGTTTTTGGTGGGGTTTGTGTTGCTTATTCCTTTGTTTTCTATGTTGTGTCTTCTGTACTATTATTTGTCTGTTTGTCTTTTTATTTTTAGCCATGGCATTGTTAGTTTGTTTTTCGATCTGTGAGTTTGAATTTCCCTCTGGTATCTTTCGTCCCTCTTTTACAAACATCACAATTCTATGATCCCTCACCTCCCAACAAAGGTGAACATAAGTTCTTCAAAAACACATCATTAACACAAGAATAAACTATGAAATTATCCTATAAAGTAGGAGTCATTAAATAAATAGGTAACATCGATGTCTGCCTAAGTGACATTCATCATAGTAATTAAATGAAGATACAGCGGGCTGAATAACAAATTTAATAAACTCTGTACACAACATATAACTTAGCTCTGGATAAAAAGTATAAATATTTGATTATTTCAAGTTAAAAGTACATATTCCAGCTGAAATTACAAATCTGCAGATATGCATGCATGCATTAAGGACCTAGACATAGGTTAAGGGAAAAAAAAATTATCAGAATGTTTGTGTCAACCATTTTCATAAATATATTCTAAGCTTCTGAATTAAATAAATTATTTCTAATCCGTTTCAGGTAAATGCTTAAAATACATTGATGAATATTGACTTTAAAAAGCAGATAACTGATTAAAAGAATTATCTCTCTGATTCAAGGTCTTTCCTGAAATTCTAATTTTTGCAAGGGGAGATAACTGCTGTAAAAGGTGTTGACAGCTACTAGTGTTACATAATTAAACTGGATTTATCTGTAAATTAATCAAAATTTACGTTTTTTTTTGTGAAATAGCAGAAAAAAATTAGAACCATGGATCACTATTTTTTTTAATGAAAGCAACAGATTAAGATAATTTCCCACCAAAAAAAGGTATCTTTAAGTTTTAGCATATTTAACAAAAAAATCATTTCCCCCTACTTAATCTTTATGAAATTTTTATTAAAAGGCCAATACACTACCTTAATATTTTATTATTTTCATCCATTATAATTCTAGATGAAAATTGTTTCAGTTAAATGCATAACAATGTGAGAAAGTAAAATAAAACATTTTTTGTTCAGCTTTTCTTTTATAAAATGTTGACATTTACCCCCAAATAGGCCCCTTAAAAAATCTTGGTGAAAGTTAACAAAATGTTCTTCATTAATTCCAAACAAAAACTTATCTTTTAAAATGGAATATTTAAAGTTTTGAACCAAACATTCTATGTTTTTCTGATGCCTATAAAATGTATGATTCTTTTTGTTGATGAATTGCATATTACAAAAAGTCAACCTAAAAAACTAATGGAAATTTGCCTCTTTTAAATAAATTTGGTGGAAAAATGAAATTTATGATAATTTTGATATGTAAACAGTCCTCTGATATGTAATTAAAAAAAATATATGTTTCCAAACTATTCATTATTTTAAATGATAAATTGTGGTTATGGTCATTAGATCAAATTTACAACCAGGTGCTCAGCAGGGCGCAGCTTTATACGACCGCAGAGGTCGAACCCTGAACAGTTGGGGCAAGTATGGACAAAACATTCAAGCGTGATACAGCTCTGAATTTGGATTGTGATCAAATTTTTGACATTACATGTTTTTTTTTTCACAAAACAAATGTCAAGATTTTACAAATCAATTAAAGATTTCTTCTTCAAACTTTTTAAATCTAAAATTAAATAGTTGATCATGACACAGCATAGGTTTCTGACACAGAACGAATGTGGTCTAATGAACTTAAAAGTTTTTTTTTGCCTTTGAGCAATTCACTATGCTGTTGAATATTAATCCTCTCAAAAAAATGTTTGAAGAAATTTTCTTTTTATTTATGAAATCTGAAATGAGAAAAATTTAAACCCCCCCCTCTTTTTTTTCACATCCCCGTTTCCCTTTTTCCAAAACTGATATCAATTCAAATTTCTAATGGAGTTTGCAACAATAACTACTCTTTTAAATACATCATAAAATATTAAAATGTAAAATAAAGTGCTTGTTATCACTGAATGGTAAAGATTGGTTGGTAGTTAAAGTGAATATACATTGTTTATTGTATAAAACAATAAAAAAAACTTTATCAGCAACATTTTATATTGGCAAATTTCCAATGAAGTTATTTACATAAAGTTATTGGCAAATAAAAATAGAAAATGACATCATAGTCATGTCTGGCAAATGTCCAACATACATTATCTAAAAACATTTTAGATAAGATAAGGAAAAAAAGCTTCATCAGCAACATTTTATATTGGCAAATTTCCAATGAAGTTATTTACATAAAGTTATTGGCAAATAAAAATAGAAAATGACATCATAGTCATGTCTGGCAAATTCCCAACATATATTATCAACTACTATTCTATACAAAGAAAGATAACTCCAATTGAAAATTAATTGCTATTGCACAATATTGTGCAATTAGATATTTCTTGCTATTGTGCAATACTGTGCAATTGAAAATTTCTTGCTATTGCACAATACTTGATATGGAATCCTGATTTGGACCAACTTGAAAACTGGGCCCATAATCAAAAATCAAAGTACATATTTAGATAAAGCATATCAAATAAGCCCAAGAATTTAATTTTTGTTAAAATCAAACTTAGTTTAATTTTGGACCCTTTGGACCTTAATGTAGACCAATTTGAAAACTGGACCAAAAATTAAGAATCTACATACACAGTTAGATTTGGCATATCAAAGAACCCATTTATTCAATTTTTGATGAAATCAAACAAAGTTTAATTTTGGACCCCCATTTGGACCAACTTGAAAACTAGGCCAATAATTAAAAATCTAAGTACATTTTTAAATTCAGCATATCAAAGAACCCCAAGGATTCAATTTTTGTTAAAATCAAACTAAGTTTAATTTTGGACCCTTTGGACCTTAATGTAGACCAATTTGAAAACGGGACCAAAAATTAAGAATCTACATACATAGTTAGATTCGGCATATCAAAGAACCCCAATTATTCAATTTTTGATGAAATCACACAAAGTTCAATTTTGGACCCTTTGGGCCCCTTATTCCTAAACTGTTGGGACCAAAACTCCCAAAATCAAACCCAACCTTCCTTTTATGGTCATAAACCTTGTGTTTAAATTTCATAGATTTCTATTTACTTATACTAAAGTTATGTTGCAAAAACCAAAAATAATGCTTATTTGGGTCCCTTTTTGGCCCCTAATTCCTAAACTGTTGGGACCTAAACTCCCAAAATCAATACCAACCTTCCTTTTGTAGTCATTAACATTGTGTTTAAATTTCATTGATTTCTATTTACTTAAACTAAAGTTATTGTGCGAAAACCAAGAATAATGCTTATTTGGGCCCTTTTTTGGCCCCTAATTCCTAAACTGTTGAAACCAAAACTCCGAAAATCAATCCCAACCTTCCTTTTGTGGTCATAAACCTTGTGTTAAAATTTCATTGATTTCTATTTACTTATACTAAAGTTATTTTGCGAAAACCAAGAATAATGCTTATTTTGGCCCTTTTTTGGCCCTTATTTCCTAAACTGTTGGAACCAAAACTCCCAAAATCAATCCCAACCTTCCTTTTGTGGTCATAAACCTTGTGTCAAAATTTCATAGATTTCAATTCACTTAAACTTAAGTTATAGTGCAAAAACCAAGAAAATGCTTATTTGGGCCCTTTTTGGCCCCTAATTCCTAAAATGTTGGGACCAAAACTCCCAAAATCAATCCCAACCTTCCTTTTGTGGTCATAAACCTTGTGTTAAAATTTCATTGATTTCTATTCACTTTTACTAAAGTTAGAGTGCGAAAACTAAAAGTATTCGGACGACGACGACGACGACGACGACGCAGACGACGACGCCAACGTGATAGCAATATATGACCAAAAAATTAAAATTTTTGCGGTCGTATAAAAATTAAGATAAAAATAGAGGCCTTATGGAGAACTTATCAACAAACTTATCCCTTAATTGTGATCTATTTCATAAACTAACATTTTGGTGATTATATACTTTACTCTAGTTAGTCCAGGAAAATTTAGAAAAATCTATAGAATATAAATTTTAACAATTGCTGTACTTTAACAAGCCAAAATTTAAAATGTATGTTAAATGAAATTGTATTTCAAATGGAATTATTTAATGAAAACCTAATTATAACAGTCTAGTGATTTTCATAAAAGTTCTGATGAAATGAATTCTTGAATAATGTAATTTTCAACTCATATTACATAACAAAATATGATTTTTTTTATAGTGAATACTGATGGAAATTAAACAATCTTAATTGCTAACAACAATATAGATTCTGGAATAATCCATACACAAAAATAATAATACAATTTAAAAAAAATAGAAAAATAGAAAAAGTAAAAAGTCAATTGAAGTTTGATATAAAAATAATTTTAAACATAATTCATCTTCTTATCAAAAGCTTTTCTAATAGGAACTGTTAATAGAAAAGTGATTATTTTTTTTACCTGAAATTATATAATCAAGTTTATGTATTTACTTGAAACCATAACTTTTTCTTGGATAATGTAGTCACATCATACATGTGACATGGCAGTCATTTTACACTTAAATAAAGTTAAATTCAATACAACAAATGAAAGTTTTTAACGACCTTGACTGGCTATACAGCCCTTGCACGGTCGGTTAAATTCAATGCCACATAAACTTATCTTTTGAATTTGTTGAAGCAATTCTATTATGACCATTTAAGCCAAAATAATCAATAAATTGTCCATTAAAAGCAATTTTTTTAGGAATAAGCATACAATAGTCATCATACAACAGACATTTTGATCTAAATAATCATTTGATCACAGCATGCAAAGAGAAATAATCAAAACAGCAAACAACTGATTTTGTCTTTCAAAATATTCCTTTAAAATGCTGTACAGAATGATCTCCCTTCAACTGATAATCAGCTGATTAATTTTGGTCAAAATTCAAAAATCAAAATTGTTTCAATTGCATTGTACATGTATATATATAGATTGTGTCAGATGAGCCAGAAAGTATATGTAGGAGAACATGAACTCATTTGACATTCCCATTGGACTGTATTCAATAATTTGAGTAAGAAAAACAATTATTTTTAAAAATTGACTTGATTGACAGTTCTAAAGACAATAATTGTACGACCATAGGCGGATCCAGGGGGGTTCTTTGAGGGCCCGGCACCCCCTTTGTGGGAAAAATTTGGTTGATTATATAGGGAATCACTGAAGCATGACTGGAGCGGCCCCCCTTATGAAAAATTCTGGATCCGCCACTGACAACACAAATCAAATAAATATATTAAGTCAATTGATCTTAAAAAAATGAGCAAGAAAATAACTGACTCATTTGAAATCTAATGTTTAATTGAGTCAGATATATCAATTGCACTGCTGTGATAAACTGAATTAATAAAATATGCAATATAATTAATACTTCATTTGAAATCCAGAAATCAATTGAGAGGATATTTCTAAGAGCAATTGAGAAAGTTTTATTCAATTCTTATGTGAGTTTTTTTGTTTTGTTGGGTTAAGTCTTTTATGATCTTTTATGCAGCTGAAAAACAGCATGCAACAAAAACGTTCCAAAAGGATGAGTGAATTTTGGCAAAATTACAAAACTCTCAACTATTCAAGAATAGTCTTTTTTCATATTACTGACTTTCGACTCTGGGTTCTACATTTGTTTTGACAGGTTACCTTTTCTGTGATAAGACATCCTGGTACTCGGTCAATTAAACAAGCATCGGAAAGAAGTAAAATCTTATATATAAACGATGCAATTTGGAGGGAAAGTTTACTGCTATCTGAAGATTTATAGTCATGTATAGAAAGCTTTAAACAGAAAAATTTCTCTCAGAATTGTACCAATTAAAATCTTAAAATTACTTGTTTACACTGCTCTTACTTAAAGGAGTACCAGGGTGTCCTACCACCATGACCACACAGAAGGTAACATGTTGAAAAAATATAAATTCCAGTCAAAAGTTGGTGATTGACAGAATGACACATTTACACAACAATAGGGTTAGCTCTCTTTAGATGTGAAGACAGCCCTGTAATAGTATATGCTGCATATACAGAAATAAATAACAGTAAAAGTATCAGTAAAAGGAGATTCTTAATGCCAAGTTCTTCACTAAACTCATGAAACAATGTTTTCAAATTGTTCTGAGAGACTTCTTCTTCCTTCTTATACTGGTCAAATACTTGTAAGACAGCTCTCGGCACTCCTCTTCTTTTAGCCATTTCTTTTGGTGTTGCTCCTATGCAATTTCTAAAATTAAAAATAATATCAAAAAAGACATGCACATCATTCTGATTTCAAACCATTCAGTCTTTGTACTTTTACTTCTTCATGTTGAGTGTTTACATGAAGCTGTGAAGCAGCAAATAGTAACTTAAATGGCTCTGGTTTAATCCAAGACTAGGCTATGCTGGATTTTTAATGTGCCTATTTATTGATCAGGCCAAATAAAAAAGTATGTGTGGTTCCAGTTACATCTGAAAAAAAGTTAGGGTAGGTAGGTAGGGATTTTTTTTATTTTATGTTTTTTTTTTTACATTGAGTCTATGGGAGCAACATTCTGACTTTAACAGTGCTTAATGAAAAATGACAATAAAATCTTTAAGGTAGGCTATTTTTAAGCCGAAAAAGTAGGGACGGTAGGGTTACTGGAACCACACATATATTTTTATTTGGCCTCATGATGATTAGTACATACGCCATTAGGCGGCTCAGGCCTTTAGTTTTTTCGTTTCACATTTTTCATTTCAGAGACTTTAAGACCTTACAATGAAGTATGTGTTTTGCTCATTGTTGAAGGCCATAAGATAAGCTAGCTATCATGGCCATGATTATTTTTAGCTCATTATTAAAAGCCCTACAGTGACCAATTGTGGTTAACTTCTAAATCATTTGGTCTCTGTTGGAGAGTTGTCTCAAGTTTTCTGAATTTTTCAATTGTGACGACATGAAAAAAAAGCGACTTTTCCTGATGACATCATATATAAAGAACGTGACTTTCTCAAAATTTCTGAAAAAGGAAGGATAAAAATAATAAGAAAAACAGATTCCACCACTAACAGAGAATTTTTTTTAGATTAAGAGTTTATTAAGAATTCTAGAAAATGGAAAGGTTTAGATCATGGGATGTTACTCTAGCGTTGTCATTAGTTTTCTTCTTTAAAAAAAAGCAATCCATTGGCCACAAACTTTTTTGAGACCATGTATGTATGGTTACACCCCTTTGATCATGTATGTATGGTCACAACACTGTGACCATGCATGTATGGTCCCAATGGTGTGATTATGTATGTATGGTTACCCGCTGATCATGTATGTATGGAAACAACACTTATTATGATCATGTATGTATGGTCATACCCCTGTGATCATGTATGTATGGTAACAACACTGTATTGTCTCAACACTTAAGTACTGTGGTTTTTAAAATTGTTTATGTAATGGTCAATGTGCTGCAACCATTCCAGAAGTCAAAATTAGTGTTGCCAATCCATAATAGTCAATGTAGTGTTGCCTTTGCAGGCAATCGAAGGTAAAGTTAAATAAATCAAGAATTCAAAATTGATACTTTAAGCTGGAAGAGTATTAGTTCAGGATCAAAATAAGCTAAAAATATTGATAGATCATTCTTTTATATATTACAACACTTCTCCTCTCTAAAAAGTAAAATTTTAATTATTTAAGAATCGCTAGCTGATTGGCTGTCTAGAGTGGAAAAATATTGTAACACACTTTATATTTAGGGGTCATCCATAATTATCAACCATTTTTCAAAGTGTACATAACGTACACTTGAGGGGAGGGGGTTCAAAAATCAACATTTTTACATTACAATATTTTATACCACACCTACGATAGTAGAGGGGCATTATGTTTTCTGGTCTGTGCTTCCGTTTGTCTGTCCCTCCGTTCGTTCGTTTGTTTTTCCGTCTGTTCCTCTTCAGGTTAAAGTTTTTGGTCAAGGTAGTTTTTGATGAAATTGAAGTCCAATCAACTTGAAACTTATAACACATGTGCCCTATGATATGATCTTTCTGATTTTAATGTCAAATTAGAGTTTTTACCCCAATTTCACGGTTCACTGTACATAGAAAATGATAGTGCAAATTTCAGGTTAAAGTTTTTGGTCAAGGTAGTTTTTGATGAAGTTGAAATCCGATCAACTTGAAACTTAGTATACATTTCCATTTGATATGATCATTCTAATTTATATGCCTAATTAGAGAATTTATTCCAATTTCATGATCCACTAAACATAGAAAATGATAGTGCGAGTGGGGCATCCGTGTACTGTGGACACATTCTTGTTTTTTATCAAATGAAATAAAACAGTCAGACATGTTTCAATTTCTTTTCAATGCAAATTTCTATATTAAACTAAACTTTAATAGACAGTATCTTCTTATTATTATAAAGAATTATTGATTTTTTATTTGAAATCTGAAAATGGTTGATGTACACTTTTTGAGGGAGGATGGGGGTTTGAAGAAGTGTATGTTTTGTACACTTTGGAAAACGGTTGACAATTATGGATGACCCTTTTATCAAACAGGACAAACATTGACAAAAGGACTATTAATATTATTGAATTTTTAACTACTACAACCAATTGTCCTAATCAGCATATCAGCAAATCAGAGTTTACCCTGTTTAAATAGAAACTTTCCAATTTGATGATTTGTGCAATTTAAACCCCCCCCCCCCAAAAAAAAAAAAATAATTGTTTCACAATGCTTATAATAATAGAAAGAACTAATTGTTCAAGACATCATTTACAATAAATAACCTGGGTCAACTTGTGTAACTTGGCATTCATTAAAAAAAAAAAAAAACAACTGGATGTATACTAGTCTAATAATTGATGTCTTGGAAGGCTATTTTAAATATTTGCTTTGAAGCTCTGTCGATATAAGTTCAAAGAAAAAAAAATAAATACTAATAACCTTTCAAGACAAGATGGACTAGATGTACATGTATATACCTGTCATCAACTTTTGCTCCCTGGTTTATAAGAAGGTCAATAACCTCTGCATGACCACACCAATGAAGAGGAGTGTTTCCATTCTTGTCTTTTAAGTGTGCTTTTGCCCCTTGTTCTAGAAGTAGTTCAACAATCTCATATTGGCCCCTACATGCTGCATAGTGGAGTAGAGTGCGCCCTTGTTTGTCTCGCTTGTTTAGGTCGAATTTTCGGCTTTCTAACAAATTTATGGTAAGATCAACGTTTCCATCAAGTACTGCTTCTTGTAAATCATTTCCGATTTCCATCATGTCTAACATATGATCTATAGATTCCATTCAAATACGATATTGAACATTTTAAAAAATGTTTCTAACTTTCTGTTTACAAAATGAAAGTTGATAGCCGCTTACGCACCGTATAATTCTGATTTTAGAATAAAAACAACGGAATGTTTTGACTCTTTTATGGTTTAAAAATGTTTTTCACTATTAACAGAAATATCATAATTGCCCGAAAAAATTTCAAAATATGTTTTCCGTCATTTTTTATTATTGATTTTTATAAATATTTCCTCAACGATATGTGCGGCCATATGTTTTCTTGCATTGACAATAGTGACTGATTCATTCTACGTATCTGTTAGATTTCACTGTGATTATGATGGCTACCACTTGATCCATGCACTAATTAATGTTGAAGTCATGACCGTAAAATGAATTTACGGAATCTATTTCAGGATTTCAACCCTAGGTCTGAATATGATATTGTGTATTTTTTTTAACATTCTACAGACCATTCACTGATTCAGACAGTACCTATAAAATGTACTGTCACTCCCTTTAATTTACATGAATGAAATAATACATTTTGTACAGTAACATATACCAAAAATCAAAAACAATATACAATTAATGAACGAGGGGTACAAATTCATGGAGAAATGATGGATCCATGACAACTGGCCACAGACCATCTTGCCCCAACTTTACATATCCCATCTGGACTGCCAATATGCCAACTATCTAAAAGGAGTTAATTAACTCCAGCCGAATTTAGGCCTGCTAATTTGTCCCACTAGTGAACCTCTATATACATGATATAAAGACATAACAACTAACCCCATGAATAAAAGAAATCATATTCTGTTGAATTAATACGAAGCTGCCAACTCTACGGCACCCACTAACAGAAAGGATTTTTGTCCCACTGTCTTAAAGGCATGCCAACTTTTTCGAATTATTAAACAGAACAGCAAGCTATAAAGGGCCCATAAATGATGAGTCAGTGTAAAATCATTCAAACAGGGAGAACCAACAGTCTAATCTATATAAGATACAAGAAACACTTATGAACTACATCAACAAATGACAACCACTGAAAATCAGGTTCCTGATCGAATTAGGACAGGTGCAAATGTTTTAAAAGGTACCAACCTTCGCCCTTATCTGAAACAATAGTGTACATACATGTACTATCACAACATAAAAAAAACATACTATAAAATATCCATTGAAATGGCTTAACTCAATCCTCAGTCTTAAGGCCTGTTGGCCCGAATTTGTCTCAATGTACGGTTTTCCTCTCTGGTGTTATTTCCTTGACATATTTTCTTCTCTGTGCTTTAAATTGGTATAAACTGGTTAAGATTGAGATCAAAAGACATATTAACAAAAGTGAACATACACTGAACAAAATTTGATCTATGACACAATGTAAATACAAAATCAATAAAATAAGGCGTGAGATGTTAAACAATTTCTGATAACCATAATAAATGTATATGGGTTGCAACCTCTAAATTTGGGGCCTAAAGTAAATGATTGCATGGTTATTTATAGATTATGATAAAACTTAGTTGTTCTTTATTTTTCAGTAAATTCCTTGTGTTTTCCTGCCTACTACTATTTTCATTCTTGTTCGCTCTAAGATTAGACAATACAATCGAATGGAGTTATTGGGTGATATTCTTACCGATATGGATCTGGAAGATTGTGGTAATGGCGGGTGCAGGTGTTGGCAGTTATATTTGGTGGAAAAATCCACAATACAGGTGACATAAATATTTTACAATACTTTAATAAAATTGAGAAGGGCAATGAGGAATATGTCAAAGAGACAACAACAGAACCAAAGAGCAGGCAACAGCCGAAGGCCACCAATGGGTCTTCAACACCGTGAGAAAATCACTCACAGTGGTCCTCAACTGGCACACATGTACATGTAGAGTTAAAAACTGAAGAAATGAAAAGAAATTTGGAATTTTACAAATCTATTACTGTACATGATTATTCAGAAAGTTTGTGTGACTTTATTATTGTAAATGATATACAATGAACTAGAATTCAAGATTGATTTTTCCAATTTCGTATAAAGCTGATGAATAAAAAAAATGCAAAATTTTCAAAAAACTTTCACATAAAAAACATTAAAAAGGACAAGAACATGCACTAGAACAAGAAGAAAAATGTTATTTATTGACACATTAATACAATTAATTGTATATGAATGATGACAAAATAGAAAATTATTGTGCATGTAAAATGCAAGGAGTCAATTTCGTATTTTATAAGGAAAGCTGATGAATGTTAATAGAAAAAAAGGAGGATTTTCAAAAAACTTTCACATAAAAAAGTACAGGAACATGCATCAGAAAGAGAAAAAAATATTGTTTATTGACACAATAATAATTTTATTTGATATAAATAATGATGATTAATTTGAGAATTAGTGTGTATGTTAAAATGCAGAGATTTATGGCTATTAATTTGCAGGAGCTTCAAAAATTTTCACACAAAGAAGTACAAGACCATGCATCAGAAAGAGAAAAAAAATATTATTTATTGACACAGTAATAATTCGAGAATTAGTGTGCATGTTAAAATGCAAGGAGTCAATTTCATATTTGAAAATACAGAAAAAAACTGAGATGTCATTTACTTGTTGTTCAATGCATTTGTCACTCAAACAAAAGTGACATCTATTATTATGAAACATAATATCTATTTGATATAATGTGGAAATGTTTTACTTGTTAAGAATTAAAATTGAATGACTGAGGTTGTACATTGTATTTGGTAGTTAGAACATACTTAATTGTCATAAATGATGAAAAAAAGGACCACTTAATTGTCATAAATGATGAAAAAAAGGACCACTTAATTGTCATAAATGATGAAAAAAAAGGACCACTTAATTGTCATAAATGATGAAAAAAAAGGACCACTTAATTGTCATAAATGATGAAAAAAAGGACCACTAAGTCTTAATTGTCATAAATGATGAAAAAAAAGGACCACTTAATTGTCATAAATGATGAATAAAAGGATCAGACACATGATTTTTTCAACTTTGAAAAGTCTGCTCCATTCTATACGATTATATAACTTAAGATAATCAGGTACATGTGAATAACATCATTCATGTCATATTTGCCCCATTTTGGTGATATGTTATATATAATTATGGTAGAAATGATGATAAATGGTAAATATAAATATATCTATCATATAAATATAAGAAGATGTGGTATGAATGCAAATGAGACAACTCTCCATCCAAGTTACAATTTGTAAAAGAAAAACCATTATAGTTAAAAGTATGGTCTTCAACATGGAGCCTAGGCTCACACCAAACAGCAAGCTATAAAGCGCCCTAAAAATGACTAGTGTAAAACCATTGAAACGGGAAAACCAATGGTGTATTCTATATACAAAATGAGATACACTCATGAAACACATCAACAAATGACAACTACTGAACATTCACAGTATTCAACATTGCATTTTTTTATGTACAATTGAAGGCAGCTCCTATTTTCAATATAATCCCATACTATTGTGCGTTATACTGAAGGTCAGTGTTTTTCTCTTCAGTAATTCTGGCTTCCTTACCAACAAAAACTGACCCTCACAAATTAGCACTATTGTGCTAATTGTGCTGAAAGTGGCATTAAACACCAATCAACCAATCAAACAATCAACAGTGTTAATTAAGGTGGTACCTAACACTACAGGGAGATAACTCTGTAATATCAGCTAAACGTTTAATTACATTGTATTGTTAAGGAAATATTGAGCTTCATAGTGATCAAAATAAGTGTTTTTTCAAACTGCTATTTATCCAACCATATTTTTCTGAGAAAATGCTTGGTTCAAGTTTTTTGAAATTTTTATATTTTGTCAAAATTTTATGAAAATCAAATGAGCCAAATTTATTTTAGTCAAGGTGTTAGGTACCACCTTAAACTTTTGTGTGCATGTATTATTGGCTCATTAAAACAAAATTAATAATGATTGGGTTTTTATGAAAATCTGTATACAAATATATGTAACAAATTTGGATGCAAGTTCCTTTCATTATGGCACTCACCTGGTCACTTTTTTTGCATTAATAAAAGCCTCACAATAAATTCTAAATTTAAATTTACAACTTATATTTTGATGATAAACGGCACTATTTGCATATGTTTTATGATCTTGAAAGGGACTTATAGACCCTATTGGTCAGGTGTATGTTATTGTTTATAATGTATTTGTATTTTGTTAAACTGTTTTACTTACTTACTTTCTTAGTATAATTCCAGTATAAAGCTATATGGTTGATATTCTATATTTCAGAATGGAAGGCAATGGCTATGTCCAATATAAAGCTATGGTGATATGTACTGGACTTCACCTGCTATTGCTGATGTTTGAAATTTTAGCCTGTGATAATTTAGAGACTGAGCACCATTCCTGGATACTTGTTTTTATACCTTTAATGTTTATGTCAGTTGTATCTATTGGTATTTGTGTATGGGCTGTAAAAAATGAACGCTCTTTCGAGGTAGGTCGTCAATTGGTATTTGTATATGGGCTGTAAAAAATGAACAGTCAACACTCTTTTGAGATAGGTTGTCTATTGGTATTTGTGTATGGGCTGTAAAAAATGAACGCTCTTTTGAGGTAGGTTGTCTATTGATATTTGTGTATGGGCTGTAAAAAATGAACACTCTTTTGAGGTAGGTTGTTCATTGATATTTGTGTATGGGCTGTAAAAAACGAACACTCTTTTGAGGTAGGTTGTCTATTGATATTTGTGTATGGGCTTTTTACTTTACATGTTTATTAACCACCACCAGAGGGCGTGTCATGATGTATGTACAACTTCCTAGGTCAAAGGTCAAGGTCAAAAAACTGGTTTCAGTTGACAACCCCGTGTCCTGTGGTGAAGATCGTGTCCGCTCTATATCTTGAGAACTGTTATGATTTCAAAGTTTATACTTGACATGTATATGAACCAACACCAGAGGGTGTGTCATAATTTATGAACGACTGCCTAGGGCAAAGTTCAAGGTCAAAAACTTTGGTTTCAGTTGACAACCCCATGTCCTATGGTAAAGATTGTGTCCGCTCTATATCTTGAGAACCGTTATCATTTCAAAGTTTATACTTGACATGTATATAAACCAACACCAAAGGGTGTGTCATAATTTATGTGCAACTTCCTAGGTCAAAGGTCAAGGTCAAAAACTTTGGTTTCAGTTGACAACCCCATGTCCTATGGTAAAGATCGTGTCCGCTCTATATCTTGAGAACCGTTATCATTTCAAAGTTTATACTTGACATGTTTATAAACCAACACCAAAGGGTGTGTAATAATTTATTTACAACTTCCTAGGTCAAAGGTCAAGGTCAAAAACTTTGATTTCAGTTGACAAACCCATGTCCTATGGTAAAGATACAATTTTTTAATGCACATTATTCACAGCGGGGCCCACAGAGATGGCTCCCATCTCAATGATATCTAGTTGCATATGTATGTGTGCTGTAAAAACATGAACACTCTTGTGCGGTTGCTTAATTTTGTCAGAGATATATTGATAGGTTTTAATGAAGAAAGTGCTAGCTTAGATGATGGTTTAAGGCAGGGTTTCCCCTGGCGGTCGCCATTTTTGCGAAAAAATAGTAATTGTGGCAATTTAAATTCATCATTGGCGAAAGAATTTGGGGAAAGAAATATATAACGATTTATTTTCAACCATCTTGTTTATTTACTTTTTTCGGGGTTTCTCGGACTTTACCTGATCGGAAAATACTGGAAATTCACCTTGAAGTCGTTAAGATTTTGACAGAAAATCAATAATCAGCTGATTGGATTTTCAAGCTATCGATAACAAAGGACTAATTAATAAAAGTGTTGATTGTACATGTATTGTTTGACAAAATGATATGGTTAAATGGCATCCGTCACATGTCACATAAAGGATTTATTAACCACTTTGCGACGCACGTGTTTGAAACAAACTTTTGACTTCTCCTCTCCTTCTTTTAATGATAGTCCAGAAAAGAAAACTGTTATTATGACGAAAAGTGTTCAAAAGCAAGATTTAAAACTTTATTTTTCGACTTTGATATAGATAATTGATTTGAGTGGGTGCTTTAAAGTCGTTTCAGTGACACACATGTTTTAACCATAGTTTTACTTCTCAACTTTTTCATTTACAACGGTCTGGAAAAGAAAACTATCGTTATAAAGAAATGTATTCAAAAGGTTGGGAAGATCTGGGAACAACGTACCCCTCGATTGAGAGTAACCCTTCAATGTAATGACTACACCTTAAATGAGGGATCAATTTCTAGTGATCAAAACCTTTGTTTTGTTGTAAAAACCACTTCTAAGTACAAAAGAGCAAACATTTTTATTTTGAAGAAACTTTTTATTTTGAAGAAACTTTCCCAAAGAACTGTCACTTTTCCGGTATTATATGGTTAAAACATGCCCAAGAATTTTGTTATATTCCGGGACTTATATCTTCTTTTTTTTTAAAGTAACTGGCCCCTTCTTTTAAAATATAATGAATTTTTCCCTTTTTAAGTTAAAAATAAAGTTCTTCTTTTTAAAAGTAAATGTCTAGTGTGTATTCATTACAATGTAGACTCTAAGATAAGTTTAAGAGAATAATCATAGACAATAATTAATTTTAAACAAAAAATTTATATATGTTACTTGGCGAAAAAAATAATAAAGTGGCGAAAAATATATTTTTTTTGGGAAAGAGGTGGCGAAAAATAATTGACCCAGGGGAAACCCTGGTTTAAGGTTTGACTGAAAGTTATGAGAAAATTCAGAAACCTGGTTCTGTGTATTTTTAGTACAACATCTACCAAATTAAAGTTAATAGAGGCTGTTAAAGATGTCCAGTTTATGACCCAAACTGATTTCAGACATGGCCATAAAAGAAAATAAGAGCAGAATTTGAACAATAATAAAACATTTGGTAAATTCAAACTCTGCCAGTTATGGGTATTTAACATTTTATTATCTCCATTAGACTCGTGATTTATTTGCAAAATTATCTTTATGGCCAAGAATTCTTAGTAGTACTCACATACTGTATCTCTATCCTGTCAATACTGAGGCTGTGAGTTTGAACCCAACACGTGGCAGGAACATTAGCCTTTACTCTTGAGGCTCCCACAGGGTATCCCCCTCAGGTCGCAAGGTCACTTTTAAATTTGTCGAGAGGTTGTTTTTAAGGGAAATGTATAGGTCGCAGGTCGTTTTCCCAACACAGTGGACGGAAGTCGTCCGGAGGTCGTTTTTTTCCAAATTTTACAGGTGGCAGGTTGTTTTTAAAAGGACCTCAGGTCGGAAGTCGCCTCTAAAAATCCTAGAGGTCGCAGGTTGTTTTTGACCCTGCGGGAGCCTCACTCTTGATTGACTAGGATTGTTAGTTTTACTGCTAATGGTGGTTGTTCATTCTGGGCACTCCAACTTATTTCACCAATAAAAATTGATTCCACATTAAAACCAAGTCAGCAGTGCTGAAAGTAGTGTTGAACACCCACAATCGATCATTCTGTTTCTAGATAATTTGAGGTGTAATGTCACTCGAGAAAATAACAATTTTATGCACTTGCAATAGCCTAAAAGCCTGAACGGATTTTAATCAAGATTGAAATGAATAAAAAATGACAAAATTTAGTTAAATGGTTTTAATTTATATATCCTATCAATACATTTTTCACACAGTTTATTTTTTTAATCATGATATTTCTTTTTCAGATGGAGCTGTTTTGTTCTGTAAATATTCTACAATTTATATTTCTATCTCTGAGATTAGATAAAGTCATCCAATGGAGCTGGGTGGTATGTACAAATTGTAGAGTTTGAATATATTTAAACTAAAAATTAAATTAAATGTATTCAAAAAGAAAAATTACCAAAATAAGGGAAGATATCATGAAGCATTAAAAAACTGGAAATAATGTCATGAATGTGGCAAAAATAAGAAAGATGAACAGACAAACAACAGTCCAAATAACGTGCACTACCACAGAAAAAGAAATTTGAGCAAAATGAACCCCATGTTACCAAAATCTTGGGGGAACTCAGGTGCTTCATAAGTGACGGAAGTTCCTGCACCATAAGTTGCACCAGCCATGTTACTTCTGTTAAAAATGGAAAAGATAAATTGAGAAAAAAATTTGTGAAAAAGAGAAAGCAGATAAAGGATGAAACACTGAAATGAAAAACATGTAAAATAACAAAAATACCGAACTCCAAGCAAAATTCAAATTGGAAAGGTGCTTATCAAATGATAAAATCAAAATCTCAAACTCTTCAAACGAATTTAAAACAATTGTCATATTCCTGATGAAAAGGTAGATAAACTTTATTGACCGTGATTAAGGTAACAGGATGTAAGCACAGCTTGTCATTTCTGACTTTTAGAGCTAATTTCCTAATGCTTGTAGAGTTAGACTTTGGTTGGCTTGCTTGCATAGATTGTATAAACATTTACCCAAGATTTGTAAGTAAGATCTTCAAACAATATATGTAGGCATAGTAAAATCTGTATATATTATATTTAAATTTGTTTGGACATTATCCCAATTATGATTGTACAATATAAAAACAAAGCAAGCAAGCTAACCAAAGTCTTGCTCTACATAGATTAGGAAATTAGCTCTAATACTATTATCATTTCTGTCCTCTAATGAAGTTTTGTTTGTTTTCTCTTTTATAGATCGTTTTCATTCCAATTTGGATTTTGATGTGTACAGCCATGATAGGAGTACTATATGCTATTATTCTAGCCATAATATTAATCAAATCGCCAGACATTATTCCACAACAAAGACGTGGGAATATTTCATCTGCCATAGGTTATTCATTAATGGTTGTACCATTACTTGTATTTGAGGTAAGACAATAAAAATTAGTTTTTTTTTATTCAGGTTATCTTTCCTCTAAGTTATCTCCCTTTGGTGTTATACAGACATGTGTTGTTAATCTTTTTTTTTCATTGGGCGTTTAGGGTCATGTGACCTATAACCATCACTTTGAAATCATCATTGTTTTTTCTAAAAAGATAACATTCTCTTTATAAAACTCAGAACCAGCTTAAACCAATCTTGACATGATTGATTCCTTTATGGTTAAAACACTGTAATTCCGAAACTTGTTCGAGGTTTTTATTCATAGGAATAATGGGACTGAATGAGTATCTCAAAAGTAAAAACTTGCATTCTGATTTCTAATACATATTGATATGTGAGTTGATTTTTGGGTAAAATAGCAATTATAAGCCTATGGTACTGACTTGATATCTAAATTTTCCAAGGTTTATCACAAAATATAGTTCATTCATCATAAAATTTTATATATCCTATCAAAAAACATTTCCTGAAATTTATCAATGAAATATATGTTCAGAATATTCAAATCACAAAAGTGATGATATACTTGTCAAAAAATTACAAAACTTTTGCTCATTTTCAATCTGGATATTAGAAAATTTTTTGACACATAAAAATCAAAAAGCAACAAGCATTGAGTTGATGTTCTTAAATGAGTATACAATAAGTACAGATAAATAAGATATCTTGATTTTTATACGACCGCAAAAAAATTTTGAGTCATATGATGGTATGATGTTGTTGTCGGAGTGGTCATCGTCTGAAGATGCATTCAGTTTCGGGACAATAACTTTAGTTTTAGTTAATGGATCTCTATAAATTTTTTTAAAAGAAGGTTCAATACCACTAAAGGACGGTTGGGGTTGATTTTGGGGGTTGTGGTCCTAATAGTTTAGGAATTAGGGGCCAAAAAAGGACTCAAATAAGCATTTTTCTTGGTTTTCGCACAATAACTTGAGTATAAGTATATAGAAATCTTTGAAATTTAAACATAAGGTTAATGACCACAATTGGAAGGTAAAGATTGATTTTTAGAGTTTTAGTCCGAACTGTTAAGAAATAAGGGGCCCTAAAAGGTCTGAAATAAGCATTTTTCTTGGTTTTCGCACATTAACTTTATTATGAATGAAAAGAAATCTATGACATTTAAACACAAGGTTACTAACCACAAAAGGAAGGTTGGGATTAATTTTTGAAGTTTTGGTCCCAACAGTTAAGGAATTGGGGGTCAAAGGGGTCCAAAATTAAACTTTGTTTGATTTCATCAAAAATTGAATTATTGGGGTTCCTTGATATGCTGAATCTAACCGTGTATTTAGAATCTTAATAATTGGTCCTGTTTTCAAATTGGTCTACATTCAGATCCAATTTAAATTTAGTTTGATTTTAACAAAAATTGAATTTTTGGGGTTCTTAAGTTAATGATATGCTTAATCTTAACATGTACTTAGATTTTTTGTTATGAGGGCAGTTTTCAAGTTAGTCCAAATCGAGGTAAAAAATTAAACTTTGTTTGATTACAACAAAAATTGAATATATGGCGTCCTTTGATGTGCTGAATCTAACCATATGTATGTAGATTTTTGATATTTGGGCCCAGTTATCAAATTGGTAGAGTTCAAAATTAAACTTTATTAGATTTCTTCAAAAATTGAATTCTTGGGGTTCTTTGATATGCTGAATCTAACCATGTATTTTGATTTTGGATATTGGACCATAGTAGGTAAATGTTCAATTTAAAAGTTTTTAAATTTAAGTTCTTAGACCACATTCATTCTGTGTCAGAAACCTATGTTGTGTCAACTATTTAATCACAATCTAAATTCTGAGCTGTATCCATCAAACTTAAATGTTGTGTCCATACTTGCCCCAACTGTTTAGGGTTCTACTTCTGCAGTCGTATAAAGCTGCGTCCTGTGAAGCACCTGGTTATAATTACAGGTTAAAGCAATTTTTTACACTTTGCTTAAATTTTTATGTTCATTCAGGAATATTATATCTTTGTATTCAATTCAGTATCAGCATACAGTTTTGGACTTCATGAAAAGTAAATATCTAAGATTATTAAATCTTGAAAAGGTTAATTTTTCGCTGTCCTTCATGTATGAACCTCGAGAATATGACCTTTCCTCGATTTAATAATTTTGGATGTTCACTATTCAGGAAATAACCTTTCGAGACATAATAATTTTGGATATTAACTTTTCAGAAAATAACCTTTCTTAGATTTGATTATTTTGTTTTATTAATTTTTCATGAATGCCATAGCTGTATAAAAAGCTGCATTATGCAATAAAGCAGATTGGGTTGAATGACATGTTAATATGATAGAGCTTATGGACACATATTCTTGTATGTATAACCATTTATATTGTCTCTTTCCAGGTACTATTAGCCAATCGTTTAGACGGTGACAATCATTTTAAATATACTGCCATTACAGTGCCATTGTTTATATCTCTCGTAACATTGATCTGTCTCTCATTTGGTGCTAAGGGAGGTAACCAATGTAAGTAATGATATACATATATATTATTTTTTTAAAAATTATACATACGTTATTGAAAACTTTCACATTTGTTAGTTTTGATACAGAAAGTATTAATATATTGCTTATTACCACAAAATACAGATCAAGTTTGAATTTTGGGGTTGTCACTTAATTTTCCAGAGGTATGCCCCTTTACAAATGGAAAAATAAGTGAATTTATAGTTTCCGTTTTTGTTTCGCCTTGACAGAGTCAAAAAGCGAGACATAGATATGCTGTTTCCGGCGACAGTGATGGCGGCGTCAACAATGTATTAGTTTGTGATTAGGTCTAGTTGATGGTGAACCACAAGTGATAGGTCAATCATATTTGGTATGCAGTTGTATAAGCATTGCCACATCTTATTTCCATGGAGATTATGTAGCCGGGCCCCCTCAGTCATGGTCTATTTACTTTGAAAATTTGGTTATTTTACATGTATTAGTTTGTGATTAGGTCAGTTTATGGGGAATCACACTTAATAGGTCAATGACATTTGGTTTGCAGTTGTGCAAGCATCGGCATACATGTACCTCATTTCCATGGAGATAAATTAGCATGGAGAATATTTGGCCTCACCCCTCAGTCACAGTCTATTGACTTTGAAACTTATCTTAGTTTACATGTATTAGTTTGTGATTAGATTAGTTTAAGATGAACTGCTAATGTTAAGTCAATGATATTTAGTATGCAAATTTATTGTCATTTGCAAGTATCGTTTCCATGGAGATTATATAGCCCCACCCCCTCTTATTGACTTTGATACTTTTCTATAGTTTACTAGTTAATGTTTGTATTTAGATTTGGGAACAACTTATGATGAGTCAATGGTCATGATGGTATTTGGTATGCAGTTGTATAAGCATTGGCACATCTCATTAACATGGAGATTGTTTAACCATGTAACTCAGTCATGGTTCGTTGACTTTGAATATTTTCATAATTTGTGTAAGATGTTAAAGTATTGCTATTTGATTTCAATATTTGCATAATCAAAATTACAAAAAGGCTAGACATATCTCTATGATAACAGTTTATCTAAATTAAGTTTGCATCAACTTAATTTTATGAAACTTATACAAAATACTTATTACCACAAAACTCAGATCAAGTACACATTTGGGTAGGGTCACTTTTACTGTTCTTCAGTTATGTCCCTTTATAACTTTATATGATATGCAAGCAAAAGGCGGGGGAATGGGGGTGGGGGGTCATCTGTGTGCCAGCCCATGTACACATTCCCCATTTATGTTGAAGAAATTTTAACTGTAAATCTTAAGGGATTGATGAAATTACAAGCCAGCCATGTATTTATTGAACTTTTCAGGTTTGTGAGTAATCTGTTACAAAATGTATGTGTACAGTAACTATTATGTCTATTTTCAGGGTGGTTTGGAATCAGGAAAGACTTCTGTCAGTTTCTATTAGGAATTTGTCCATTACTGCAAGAGTATGGAAATATTTCATATACAATTCATAAAGACAATAGTTTCACTGTGGAATCAAGGCCACCACCACCTGACAAGGCGGACAGATTACCAAGTAAAAAATACATACATGACGAACAACCCAAACCAATAGTTCCTGTGATATCTATTGAAACACCAGACTGAAACTCAAATCATTTTCTTTTATGTGTTCTTGTCTGCCATGTAAATTATGGAAGGCTAGTTATAGATATTGTTTTTCACTTTTACCGGTGTCTTAAAAGTCCACCATAAGTTCTGTGATTTAGCAATCGTAAATAAAACTCAGAGTTGCACAAGGGTTTGAATGGGGTTAACAGAATGATGGGCAAAAAGTGCAGGATAAAAGCCTTTAAAAAATGAAGAATACAGAAAAGAGATCCAAAATGTAAAGAAAAAAGAAAAATGAACAAAATAGATATTTAATAATGAAAAATTGTCCAAAAAAAGGTATGAAGGACCCCATCCAGTCCCTCTTGACTTAGTATGTTGTTCTATTTGCATCTTCAAATATGTTGTATGTTAGTATCAATGCCTTACAATCTCAGCCATGCCTCATTGACGTTGCAGAAGTACAGGCGAGACATACTTGTGTGTCCACAATCCACAGTATATGTTTGCATAATTATATATTAAATACAGGGTTATAAAAATGATGAAGGAATTTCCTTAATCTTTTAATCATGTTTATTGAAGGAATAAAATTATGAAACTCTAAACGAGTTTGTATTCTATGTGTTCATTGATATCCCTGCAAAGCCAATGCAAGTATTCAGTTTTCAATTATAATATAGGGGAAAAACCATGAATTTGAATACAGTAAACAAACTAATAATTGTAATATATCTTATTTTTGGCATGTCTCCTTTCAAGCTAATTTTATGTTTGGGTTCTTTGTATTTACCTTATTTATCGACTCTTAAAAATTGCATAAACATAATTGCTTACCAAAATTAATGTAGTTTGAACAAATAATTCAGACACTGTGAAAAGAGCATATGATGAAACATAAAATAAGAAACCCTTAAAAAATTTTTTTTTTGGGGGGGGGTTTTAAAAAATATTGATAGAGAAATCAAATAATTGAATCCGTAGTATATTTGAGTATGTATCTCTGTAAAAATTTTGTTCGTCAGAAATTTGCTTATTCTTCTGACAATACAATGGACTAAGGGAGATAACTCTATTCACAAAAGTACCTAGATATTTTTTGTGGATAATGCACCCAATTTGTAATTTAAAATTCACTCTCGCATATTTGTAAGAAATATTTTGCTACTAAATGCTCACAAACACTATGATTATTTTCAATAATTCTGATCATCTTCAATTGTCCTTTGAAAAGAAAAAGATTCATTACTGTTACTTAAATAGTACAATAGCAAAAGCTATGTCTTGTCTTGTTATGTAGTTTTGAGCTGTGATTTTTTGCAATAAATGAAGAAAAATACAGGTTGAATTGACAATTAATTGCTATGTCTTGCTAAGAATGAACATATACTACAGAAAGGAGTAGGGAAACCAAGGCCTGGTTTTGACCCAAGAAAATCAAATGTTTGATAACTATTGGCACATAATGTTTAGAAATGCATAGGGTCAAGAAATATTATAGAAAAATATAAAACGTCAACAAGAGCAAAGCTAAAATCAAGGAAATTTACAAAATATGCAAATTAAGTCATGATTTGTTGCCATGATTACTTGTTCAATGTCAAATTTATTTTATGTTTCTGATTATATTACTTTGTACCTTAGTTAAGTTTTCAGTAATTTAAGAATATGGATGATAACTTTTAAATTTGCAGTAATTTTTGGACCAAATAAGGGCATTATTGCCCCAACTCCTTTGTCATGAAATTGTTAAAGTAAGTCTGAATAGATGTACCCTTTGTACATATCAAGAGTACTAGAAATGTAATATATTATCTGAAATCAAAACATATAAAATCACAGCTTTAGTATTTATTGTGTCATGTTAACAGCTGAGTAAAATATGATATACATTTATCTTAAACAATCTGGATATGTGATTTTTTCTGTGTTCTGGTGAAAATGATAATGCCTTAAATAATTTTCTAATGTTTTTTTTTCGAAAGAATCCCTAAATAATTAGTCAAACAAGAATTTTTGAACTTATAATCCAATTTTCAACTGCAGAATTTCAATTTTGGTATCCATGATGAGGTGATTGTTAACTAAGATACTAATGTGATAATATGATGAATTTATATATATATATATATGATATGAATAAAATATTGATAAAGCATTGTTTTTGTTCTTAAATATACATATTTGAAGCCAGTTTAAGGTATTTGATTGTAATTGGTTTGCCTCCCTCACCTAGAATAACTTTGCAGGATGGAGTCAAATTACCAATCCTATGGAAATAACTAGTTGCACAAATCTTAGAGACAATTTAGCATAAAAAGTTAATTAACCATAATACCGAACGCTGATGAAAATTCAAAAATAGAAAGTTTCAAATCAAATGGAAAAATCAAAAGCTCAAACACATCAAACAACTGTCATATTGCTGACTTGGTACAGGTATTTTCTTATGTAAAAAACCTGGTTTAATAGCTAGCTTAACCTGTCTCTTGTATATGACAGTTGCATATAATTCCTTTATCTTGACAACTATTTCGGTCATGTCATAGATTTTTATACGACCGCAAAATTTGAAAAATTTTTCGTCGTATATTGCTATCACGTTGGCGTCGGCGTCGTCGTCGTCGTCCGAATACTTTTAGTTTTCGCACTCTAACTTTAGTAAAAGTGAATGGAAATCTATGAAATTTTAACACAAGGTTTATGACCACAAAAGGAAGGTTGGTATTGATTTTGGGAGTTTTGGTCCCAACATTTTATATGCAGTTATATGATTTTGGAATAACACGATAGCTATCTTTTTTTATTTTTATACGACCGCAAAATTTAAAAAATTTTTGGTCGTATATTGGTATCATGTTGGCGTCGTCGTTTGCGTCGTCGTCATTGTTGTCCGAATACTTTTAGTTTTCGCACTGTAACTTAAGTAAAAGTGAATAGAAATCTATGAAATTTTAACACAAGGTTTATGACCACAAAAGAACGGTTGAGATTGATTTTGGGAGTTTTGGTTTCAACAGTTTAGGAATTAGGGGCCAAAAAAGGGCCCAAATAAGCATTATTCTTGGTTTTTGCACAATAACTTTAGTTTAAGTAAATAGAAATCAATGAAATTTAAACACAATGTTAATGACTACAAAAGGAAGGTTGGTATTGATTTTGGGAGTTTAGGTCCCAACAGTTTAGGAATTAGGGGCCAAAAAGGGACCCAAATAAGCATTTTTCTTGGTTTTCGCACCATAACGTTAGTATAAGTAAATAGAAATCTATGAAATTTAAACACAAGGTTTATGACCATAAAAGGAAGGTTGGTATTGATTTTGGGAGTTTTGGTCCCAACAGAATAAGGGGCCCAAAGGGTCCAAAATTAAACTTTGTTTGATTTCATCAAAATTGAATAATTGGGGTTCTTTGATATGCCGAATCTAACTATGTATGTAGATTCTTAATTTTTGGTCCCGTTTTCAAATTGGTCTACATTAAGGTCCACAGGGTCCAAAATTAAACTTAGTTTGATTTTAACAAAAATTGAATCCTTGGGGTTCTTTAATATGCTGAATTTAAAAATGTACTTAGATCTTTAATTATTGGCCTAGTTTTCAAGTTGGTCCAAATGGGGGTCCAAAATTAAACTTTGTTTGATTTCATCAAAAATTGAATAAATTGGTTCTTTGATATGCCAAATCTAACTGTGTATGTAGATTCTTAATTTTTGGTCCAGTTTTCAAATTGGTCTACATTATAAGGTCCAAAGGGTCCAAAATTAAACTAAGTTTGATTTTAACAAAAATTAAATTCTTGGGCTTATTTGATATGCTTTATCTAAATATGTACTTTGATTTTTGATTATGGGCCCAGTTTTCAAGTTGGTCCAAATCAGGATTCCATATCAAGTATTGTGCAATAGCAAGAAATTTTCAATTGCACAGTATTGCACAATAGCAAGAAATATCTAATTGCACAATATTGTGCAATAGCAATTAATTTTCAATTGGAGTTATCTTTCTTTGTATAGAATAGTAGTTGATAATATATGTT
This sequence comes from Mytilus galloprovincialis, assembly GCF_965363235.1. Classification (NCBI taxonomy): domain Eukaryota; kingdom Metazoa; phylum Mollusca; class Bivalvia; order Mytilida; family Mytilidae; genus Mytilus; species Mytilus galloprovincialis. The sequence goes on from NC_134850.1 coordinate 31,028,200, forward strand.
GGAAATTTGCCAGACATGACTATGATGTCATTTTCTATTTTTATTTGCCAATAACTTTATGTAAATAACTACATTGGAAATTTGCCAATATAAAATGTTGCTGATCAAGCTTTTTTTCCTTATCTTATCTAAAATGTTTTTAGATAATGTATGTTGGACATTTGCCAGACATGACTATGATGTCATTTTCTATTTTTATTTGCCAATAACTTTATGTAAATAACTTCATTGGAAATTTGCCAATATAAAATGTTGCGGATGAAGTTTTTTTTATTGTTTTATACAATAAACAATGTATATTCTCTTTTACTACCAACCAATCTTTACCATTCAGTGATAACAAGCACTTTATTTTACATTTTAATATTTTATGATGTATTTAAAAGAGTAGTTATTGTTGCAAACTCCATTAGAAATTTGAATTGATATCAGTTTTGGAAAAAGGGAAACGGGGATGTGAAAAAAAAGGGGGGGGTAAATTTTTCTCATTTCAGATTTCATAAATAAAAAGAAAATTTCTTCAAACATTTTTTTGAGAGGATTAATATTCAACAGCATAGTGAATTGCTCAAAGGCAAAAAAAAAAAGTTCATTAGACCACATTCATTCTGTGTCAGAAACCTATGCTGTGTCAACTATTTATTTTTAGATTTAAAAAGTTTGAAGAAGAAATCTTTAATTGATTTGTAAAATCTTGACATTTGTTTTGTGTAAAAAAAAACCATGTAATGTCAAAAATTTGATCACAATCCAAATTCAGAGCTGTATCACGCTTGAATGTTTTGTCCATACTTGCCCCAACTGTTCAGGGTTCGACCTCTGCGGTCGTATAAAGCTGCGCCCTGCAGAGCACCTGGTTAAATTTCACATACAACTGTGGTATGAAAATTAAACTGAAAATAAATAATAAGAAAAGTAAAATTCAGAACGGAAATGAGGAATGTGTTAAAGAGACAACAACCCGACAATAGAGCAGACAACAGTCAATTGGTCTTTAATGCAGCGAGAAAATCCGGCAACCAGAGGCGTGCTTGTGGCTTTGTATCTTCCCTTGCCACTAATGAGTCATATATAGATGGAAGGACATCTAGCAAACCAAATTATAAGCCTGGTATTATTGATGGATTGTTTAAACTACTCTGTCTATGCAACCTCTGATGAACGTTTCGTAAAAAAACGTATCACCAGCTTTTATATTCACATGATATTAAAGCAGTGTCTCGAGTACTTGTCAGGAATCCAAGCTTGGAGTTTGTAACATAGTTTGAATGTTTAGAAAGGGGTATTGCTTCATATTTGTAATTTAGTATTGCCGACCACACTCCCTGCATTATTGTATTAACAAATCCGTCACCTTGTCTATTAAAAAAATCATCAAAAATCCACGTCTACAACTTGATGAAGTTCCGATTATTTTGGATTTTTCGTGTATTTTTTCACCTAGTACACCACTTTGCGCGATGTATACAGTAAAAAAGATCCTTTCATTATTTTACATCATTAAAGCAGAAATTTTGGTATGAATAACACAGTTTTTTAAGAAAAATATATGGAGTAAAATTTGGAAATTTGATGATTTGAAGACAAATTTAAGATCCTTTTCAACGATTTTATGTGCTTTCTATTCAAATGGAAACCTGATTTGAAAGAAGCCAGTCAGTAATATTTAAGGGAAGAAAAGAGATAAAAGCATTCTGTTTCGATGTTCAGATACAGTTCAACGAGGCAAATGTGTATGCCAAATTTTAAGAAAATCTGTGACATAGCCCATTTTTAGTAACTTGACCTTAAAGAGTTAAGGACTGGATTGAACCGAATGGCAAGTGCATTTAGGGACAACATCAAAAGTTCAATGTAGGATAAAAAAAAACTTAATTCACATAGTTTTTTTTACTGACCCCCCACCCACCCTCTTAACTTAATTTGGGAAAAATTGATTTACCTATATGGATATATGTAAAATCGATTTTGGATTAACAAAACTTGCAGCAATGTTGACCCCCCCCCCACACACACACACACCCCGCCCCCACCCCAAACTATTTGATTTAAGTTTTTTTTATCCTACATCGATCTTTTGATGTCGTACCTTACAATTAATGTACGATTATAAGACTGCATTGGTAGACTGAGGAAAATTTATTCATGTGCAGTTATATGATTTTGGAATAACACGATAGCTATCTTTTTTTATTTTTATACGACCGCAAAATTTAAAAAATTTTTGGTCGTATATTGGTATCATGTTGGCGTCGTCGTTTGCGTCGTCGTCATTGTTGTCCGAATACTTTTAGTTTTCGCACTGTAACTTAAGTAAAAGTGAATAGAAATCTATGAAATTTTAACACAAGGTTTATGAACACAAAAGGAAGGTTGGGATTGATTTTGGGAGTTTTGGTTCCAACATTTTAGGAAATAGGGGCCAAAAAGGGCCCAAATAAGCAATTTCTTGGTTTTCGCACTATAACTTTAGTTTAAGTAGATAGAAATCTATGAAATTTTGACACAAGGTTTATGACCACAAAAGGAAGGTTGGGATAGATTTTGGGAGTTTTAGTTGAAACAGTTTAGGAAGTAGGGGCCAAAAAGGGCCCAAAAAAGCATTATTCTTGGTTTTCGCACAATAACTTTAGTATAAGTAAATAGAAATCAATGAAATTTAAACACAAGGTTTATGACCACAAAAGGAAGGTTGGGATTGATTTTGGGAGTTGAGGACTGAACAGTTTAGGAATCAAGGGCCAAAAAGGGGCCCAAGTAAGCATTATTCTTGGTTTTCGCACCATAACTTTAGTATAAGTAAATAGAAATCTATGAAATTTAAACACAAGGTTTATGATCACTAAAGGAAGGTTGGGTTTGATTTTGGGAGTTTTGGTCCCAACAGTTTAGGAATAAGGGGCCCAAAGGGTCCAAAATTGAACTTTGTTTGATTTCATCAAAAATTGAATAATTGGGTTTCTTTGATATGCCGAATCTGACTGTGTATGTAGATTCTTAATTTTTGGTCCCGTTTTCAAATTGGTCTATATTAAGGTCCAAAGGGTCCAAAATTAAACTTAGTTTGATTTTAACAAAAATTGAATCCTTTGGGTTCTTTGATATGCTGAATCTAAACATGTACTTAGATTTTTAATTATGGGCCCAGTTTTTAAGTTGGTTCAAAACAGGATCCAAAATTATTATATTAAGTACTATGCAATAGCAAGAAATTTTCAATTGCTACAGTATTCAGCAATAGCAAGAAATCTTCAATTGCACAGTATTGCGCAATAGCAAGAAATTTTCAATTGCACAGTATTGTGCAATAGCAAGAAATCTTCAATTGCACAGTATTGTGCAATAGCAAATATTTTCAATTGCACAGTATTGCACAATAGCAAGAAATATCTAATTGCATGTATTGTGCAATAGCAAGAAATTTTCAATTGATTGGAGTTATCTCTCTTTGTCCAGAATAGTAGTTGAATCAACTTAAATCATTGTTTTATACAATAAACAATGTATATTCACTTTTACTACCAACTGATAAATTAAAACAATCTTTACCATTCAGTGATAACAAGCACCTTTTGTTACATTTTAATATTTTATGATGTATTTAAATGAGTAGTTATTGTTTCAAACTCCATTAGAAATTTGAATTGAGATCAGTTTTGGAAAAAGGGAAAGGGGGATGTGAAAGAAAAATGGGGGAGGGGGGTTAAATTTTTCTCATTTCAGATTTCATAAATAAAAAGAAAATTTCTTCAAACATTTTTTTGAGAGGATTAATATTCAACAGCATAGTGAATTGCTCAAAGGCAAACAAAATATTTTAAGTTCATTAGACCACATTCATTCTGTGTCCTAAACCTATGCTGTGTCAACTATTTAATCACAATCCAAATTTAGAGCTGAATCCAGCTTGAATGTTGTGTCCATACTTGCCCCAACCGTTCAGGGTTCAACCTCTGCGGTCGTATAAAGCTGCGCCCTGCGGAGCATCTGGTTGTCTTATGGCAACCATGCTCGTCCATGCAGAACAACGGATAGACAAGGATGTTATTTGTAAAAATTATACATTGGAAATCATTGAGCAATAAAAAAAAAAACAACGCTGAAAATTTTAGCAAAAGCTCTATGAACTCTTTAAAACAAATTAATGTACTCAGAATCTCCGGAAAATCGAACAGTTCCTGAACCACTAGAAGCACTTGTCATGATAAAGGCAAAAAAAATTAGGCCAAAAGTCTTATTCAGTGAAGTATCTTTTAAGGAAAAGTGGACCGGATTGTGGCATTGACCAATGAAACTATCTCTAACGCAGATATTCTATAACAGTATAGCATAGAATAGACTAGAACATTTAATTTTTAGTCGTGTTTTGCTCGAACATTACAAACAGAGTTAGTTTGGACATTTTTATAGCAAGTCAAAATAACAAAAGTTCACCTTTAGCAAGGTTATGACTACAATATACCCATACAAACTGATAAACTTAATTTGTCACAACATCACTAAAGTGGATCGAGTTAAAGTCTTATAGGAATAAAGATAATAAAGACTTATATGATTGTAAGTATGTTTTATTATATCACCTTGCACTTTCATGACTTGGTTGTGGTTTTCTGCAGTAGTTACTTCAAATTTCTGACCAGTTGAACAGTTTGATTTTATAAAACAGAAATTTAAATAAGTTGCAATTGGTGAAGACCAACACTCACAGTCAAGTCACATTAATAGATTTCTTGTTATACGCATTCTTCTGTAAATGTGTAGAAACACTATTAAATTCGGCCCAGTCAGATAGATCACATAAGAAAGTGGTATCTTTTACATCTGGTACATCTTTTAAACAAAATTGTAAAATATTTTTTATAATTTTCGTATCAAATGAAAGTTTAAGGAATTGGGATCACTGTAGAACCCTTGTTACCAGTTTCTTTTGAATAATTAGAAAGTTTGAAATTAAGATATGAGGGCATACTTGCCCTGTTGCTCAGATCAGAAGTATCTGTTTTTGCACTACACAACTTCCGGGAACCAGTGTGCTCTAATAAACAATAAAAAGTTCTTTCGATTTGTATAGCACTAGTTAGAATAAGCATGAACAATGATGAAATGACTTTCACTTCATTCAAATTTAAGATAAGTGAGCTATGAATGCTTGCAGAATTTTAAAATTCGAAAATAAGGGGCTATGAATTAGTGGTATTATTCTTAAAAGAAATCCCAATTTTTATGCCTAATCATCGTGATGGTGATCGTATACCACGGATTGGATGGAAGTACATATACATCTGCTCTTTAAGTATGTAAAATTTAATAAAAAGATAATTTGCTTTGAGGTTGGGATTAATTTAGTACTATATATATTTATAAATGCTTTATAAATGCATATACATGTAGTATTAAACATTCATAGTTTTCCATGACACTTTAAGGTTATTCAAATGGGTACACAGACAACATTGTTTGAATTATTTCAAGGGCATACATGCGATATTGACAAGTATAGGCCAATGGCCTTAGATTAATAAATATATAAATCATAATATATAAAAAATGTTAATACACATTAATATTTTGATAGATATATATTTGTATGCACAAAAAAGTTTCCCTAGACGTAAACTGAACATTTTTTTTTGAATGTCATACAAAGGTCTAATTTGCTATAAAACCAAGTTCAATCCACCATTTTCTACGTAAGAAATGCCTGTTCCAAGTCAAGAATATGACAGTTGGTATCCATTCGTTTGATGTGTTTCAGCTTTTGATTTTCCATATGATTAGGGACTTTCCATTTCAAAGTTTCTTCGGAGTTCAGATTTTGGAATTTTCCTTTTCCTTTTGTGAGATCATTGACTTATGGTTGCTTCTTACGTTGACGTGGAAGCTATTGAAATAATGGTTTCAAATTGGAAAATCAAGTCATGGCTTCGAGAGCTTTATGGACTCATACCCCCAATTATCAAATGCAAAGCAAGTTGAATTGAAAGAATGAAGAGAGATTAAGACTGTAATTGGTTAACATAGCCGTGGTGTGCCGACAATGCACGATAAAACAATATAAAGATACTTATAGAATATCTTCACAGAATAGAGTTTGAATATTATTGTATGATATACATGTAGAACAAAACTTTCAAATTTTAGTTAATATTTAAATGAAGGCAGTTTAAACCATTTACTACTTATTAGAAAATTAATGCTATTTATACTTTTTGTTGAGCCTACGACTTTTGTCGAAAAGCCAGACATAGTGAACCTACATTCCATCGTCGTCGTCGGCGGCGGCGTCCACAAATATTCACTCTGTGGTTAAAGTTTTTGAAATTTTAATAACTCTTTTAAACTAGCCTGGATTTCTACCAAACTTGGACAGAAGCTTGTTTTTGATAGTATCCAGTAATAATTTTGTAATAAATTTTTTTCCGTATTTTACTTATAAATGGACTTAGATTTTCTGTCAGGAAACATTACATTCACTCTGAGGTTAAAGTTTATAAAATTTTAATAACTTTCTTAAACTCTCCTGGATTTGTACTAAATTTAGACAAAAGCTTGTTTATGATCATAAAATAGTATCCAGAGGAAATTTTAATAAAAAAACCCACCCCATTTTTTCCGTATTTAAATTATAGATGGACTTAGTTTTTCTGCCAGGAAATATTACATTCACTCTGTGGTTAAAGTTTTAATTTTTTTTTATAACTTTCTTAAACTATCCTGGATTTGTACCAAACTTGGACAGGAGTTTAAGATCAAAAGCTGATATCTAGAAGGAAATTTTGTTAAATTTTTTACCGGTTTTTCTGTATTATACCTATGAATGGACTTTGTTTTTCTTCCAATTAACAGTACATACAGTCTGAAGTTAAAGTTTTTAAACATTTATTTGATTCATAAACCATCCTGCATTTTTACCAAACTTGGACAGAAGCTTCTAACAATCAAAATACGGTATCGAGAGGAATATATTTATAAAGTATTTCCTCATTTTTGTTGGGCCTGCGACTAACAACAAAAGTCGGCGAGACAATTGGTTCCGCGGAACCCTTACTCATTTTTTATATAATAAATAATCATTCACTGCTTGAAAAAAAGGATTTTTAATAATTTTGACATTGATCGTTTGTTCAATGAATAAAAAAAGTTATTAATGAATTTAAATGAGTTAAATATTCACCGACTTGTCCTCTCGGTACTGCTGTGCTAACTAATCATATATTAATTCAAAAAATAATCTTTCGTATAATTTCTTACTTATCAGATATACGAGTTTATCAATCTGAACCATTGAACTGTGAGTATGTATTGCAAACCATCGTTCATGTCCTTGAAATACTACGAAGAATGGCTTTTGTTCACCTATTTGACTAACCTAATTACAATGTCATGGGAAACTATTTATCTTTTGGAGTATTCTAATGTCCCATTGTAGTTGGATTATCACATCCGGGACTTCAAAATAATAAAATGGTTGGTTACCATTGTAGTTGGATTATCCCAGCCCGGACTTGAAAATAATAAAATGATTGGTTACCTTTTTGTACATAGAATGAATGATCTGATTTATATATTCCATCCCATCAAAGTATATAGTGTATATTTACAATTGTAGAAGAAAAAGAATTGAGTATTATTTTGCAACCCGAACGACCATATACATACCATACAAAAACCAATTATATACCATAAACATACCATATAATACCAGTTTACAACATAGTCAGCTAACCAAATATGCTTATGATGAACTTTCTAGTAGACTAAGTGTTTACCTTTTCTAAATGCTTGAAAATAAGTTCTATTATCGCTATTTTGTGCATTTTTCTTTTGATCTTTTTTTGTGATAATTTTCATATCATGCTTCTTGCTTGAGATGGAAAAATTATCGCTAGAAACTAAGGACACGTGGCGTTGCTAACGAAATTGACATGAAATTGACAACGTCGTCATAGGTAAAATAGCGATAAACAGATTATCATTGTTCATCGCAACTCGATTGCTTTTCTCACTTTCGCTGTACCAGCTCAAGCGAGAAAATCAATCTCGTTGAGATGATCAACGATAATCTATAAATATCGATTAAATTGTTGTTATCAAATCAGAGAAACGAAAATACATTTACAAACTAATGGTAATGAGATTTACTTTGTAGAGTTTAGCACAATTACGACGTTGATTGTTTCTTCATAATTTAAGTCAGTAATAAATATTGCTACAATTTTATAATCATTACTACTATTGTTTTGTTTGTTAATTTATATATAAGGTAGGAAAGGAGCTCGTCTTCAATTTGGCTACATATAAACATCAATGATGGTAAATTAATCCTCCGTCCTATACAAAAGAACATATAGTTCATTAAAAACCAGGGTGAACCCACAATTTTTCTTAAAATGCCCTGTACCAAGTCAGGACAGATACATCCGTGATTTCAAGTTGTTGTTGTTAAATAAGTGTCTTATATAAGGAATTGCTCATGAATGTAAAATGTTTAATTTTGGCAATACAAAAAGTAGAAAACAACCCAATTAGTACATGCTGCTTTCATTCAACCCATAACATACTAGTGTTATTAGCTTCTCATCAGAAACATCGTCCCCACCCACATTCACGAATGTGACGTAAACGAGTAAGTACTTAAAGTCTTATCATTAATCGAAATATTAACCTTTACAAATTGCTGAATGCTGGATTATGTACTCTCTGAACTTTTTAACGTTTAAAGGTTAAAAACGAACCCTATCAAAAACTGGATTGAAAACTATATCACAAAAATAATAACTGTATGCGCATCTGGTGCAGAAAAAAAATGGTACCGTTTATGTTACTATCTTATATACATCTTTTAGGCTTTGAAACTACATAATACGAAAAATATGAATTGTAATTATATAAATAATTTTAGTATAAAAATTATCCCCCATGTCATTCTCAAACCCTTCGTCAATTATCTTTATTTCTTTTTTGACTCGAGCGTCATTGATGAGTCTTTTAAATACCAAACGCTCGTCGAGCTTAAACAATATAATCATGGTATATATGACGAGTTTATCATATTTCATGTATGTTGGTTTGTAAAGCAAAATATTGTCCTATGAAATATTGAACCACAAGACAATATTTCATAACTATGTATTATGAAATATTGTCCTTGTCTATGTAAAAATGTCCAGTGAAATTTTGTCTTTATATAGACAATATTTCACTGATGAATACTATGGAATTTTGTCTTGTTTATCAACATATATTCATGCAAGAGAGGGTATATAGGATTTTTTTTCCTGCGACACGTGCCTGTGTATATATTTACAAAATAAGTGATTGTCAGTACATTACTTATATTTGTACCGTTATAATGTAATACAATGGCATATACTTGTGACAATTCTTTATTCTATAATTAACCATTTGTAATGTATCTATGCAAATTTGAAACTCACTATTAGTAATACTATAAATTTCTTGTTACACAAAACCATTTCAGTTATAAATAATAATAATAAAAAAAAAAAAAACGTGCATGATGAATGCTTGTGCAATATTTCTAATTGTGTACTAATTCGATTAAAAATATTTTCAAAGCCAGTATTTCATAGTGAAGTATTGTCATGAACAGAATTTTATAGTGAAATATTGTCCAGAAGGAGGTGGCAAAATTTCATGGACAAAGACTCTTTTTCATAATGAAATATTGAGCAAGACAATATTTCATTGTGAAATACTGTCAGTGGACAATATTTTATATAAAATTTTGTCCGACAGACAATATTTCATGGGGGACAATATTTTATGTTACAGAAACACTAAATAACATTGTACGCACTTTACGCTAAAAAAATGCAGATTCAGACAACACACCATAATCTCCCTTAAAGTAAAATGGTTGATCCCTTACAGAAAAAATCATTGGATATACAGCAGTTTGAAACACCCTAATTTTGATCATTGAGGAGCTTAACATTTCCTTAACAATAGAACGTTTAGCCGATGTTAACAGGGTTATCTCCCTGTGATTGTATGTACTACCTTAATTGCTCATTCTTTGTAAGTTTCGATTTTTTCAGTATTTGTAAGAGAACTGTACCTGTTCAGCAATTTCCGATTTTTTTCTACTATCAAAACAACTGAAAAAAAACATGGATATGTAACGTTTTCTGTTTACATCTTTAAAACAAAATTTATTATCGACTTTTAAAACAAAAATGATGATTCGCTATATTTTTGTAAGCATCGCATCTTGACTTTTTTTGTCATTGTATCTATGATCTTTATCGACACGATCACATTTAAAGTTATTTAAAAATCTGACACTTTTATTTTCTATTTTAAGCTACTTCATTGAACAAGATTCGATTTCTTTAAAATGGGGCTCAAAGGAGCTTGAATTTCTTGAATATAACCGAATGCAATTGATAAAGGACATCTTAAATCAAGGGTTCACATTTTTTTAATGTAGAACTCGTTGTTAATTGGGAAAGCATAAGATCAAAAATATAAGTAGTCAATAACACTTATTTTTAAAAACTTATAGTTGATATATGAGTATTTTGTTTTTCCAAAATATATGATAGTATTTTTTTTTGCGCACAATTACACTTTTAAAATTTATAGTTATCTAAAATGGAGGTTCTCAAAGAAAAAAATAACCAACTGAAAATAATAACTAAAAATGTATTTTCGTCTGAGTTTAATTCACTTTATCTTAGTTTTTCATTGATAAAAAAAATAGAGATGTCACATTTTCTTGCTTCCTTCTAAATTTTCTTATTATTACGACAATGTCTGCTGACGTCACACAGACAAAAAAACGACTTTTTTGCATCTCATTAAAAAAAAGACAAAATGGCTGACATAGCATCTAAAAATCATTAGAGAAACAAGCTAAACAACTTTTAAACCTGGCGTCTATCGGGGCTCAGTTTTCATATATTTATACCACGGAATATATTACTTCACTAAATGCAAAAATGTTCGCTTGCTTCTATGTTTAATTAAGTTTTTGTTTCTCAGTTCTTATTTTGTTTGTATCATATACACAAGAGTTCCTTGACATATCTTTTTGTCTAAATGATATCTGTTTAAACGTTTGTTTTCTTAGTATTAGTTGATTCGTTCTGATATTGCCATTGCGAATTCGATTTTACTTATCTTCAATTCCAGTTTGATACTTATTTTAACGCGTCTGAATTTATAATCCTTAGGTTTTAACAACCACTGATTGTCGATGTCACTTGTGGTGTACGTTTCGTTCCCGAATGGATCAGTCAATGGTTGACATGACATGTCTTTGAGACGACTATTTTCTATATATATATACTGTTCATAAAATGTGGAGATATTTTAAATATTCACGTTTTTTCACCACAGGAATAGATGGCGTTAGTCAGACTTTTCATACTATTCTTTTGTAACTTTTCTATTTCAATTTTAATCAGCAAAATATTCAGCTTTTGGAAAAAAAACCAGAAGGATAAAGATAGTAAAGCGACTCAAATACAAAAAACATTGATAAAGTATCAATTAAGATTTCATTCCAAATTCAAAAACTATAAAATTTTCCGAAAGTTTTACTGCATTTGGAATATTTAAAATAATGACACTTTTCCTTGTTTTATCGAACCTAATTGTTTTTTAAGAACACCAAGAATAAAAATAACAAATAATTACTTCTATATAAATCAAATATAGTAGTCTCATATCTTCGTGGCTAACACCCCTTAAATATAAGAAGGCTACATCTAAATAAACTCATCATAGATACCAGGACTAAATTTTATATATACGCCAGACGCGCGTTTCGTCTACAAAAGACTCATCAGTGAAAAAAACAGTTTGATACGAGTACTATTGGTGGATTTTATTAATAAAGAGCAAGAGTTTGGTGAATCAAATTAGATTCCTGGTAGCTATTTATAAGTTTTAGTGGACCCATTATGTGATTATTGTGTTCTATTCTTTTCACATTGTATAACATTCCCAGACTTTAAAATGCCATGCAGCAATTATGTAATAAACATTTTTACCGTACGCATATTTAAAGTTCTTAAATGACAAATTAAAGCTAAATAAAATCTAATACGGGTACTGTAAAATGATAAAGAAATTTCACGTGCACGTGCAGATAATTTTCCGTCATTTGCTATCTGTTATTCTTAACTAGTTTCAATAGGATCGTATTCATAATTACTCTTTAAAAAAAAGCCTGCTATGCCGTCTACCGTCTGTTCTTTTTATTCCCGTCTGCTGTAAAATCTTTATTTAATCAACAGGTATTAGTCAGGTGTCGAGGTTGAGAAGCCATGTGGCCAACGAGAAATTTTTACCTGTTGAATGATATTGGTAATATCTATTGTTACACTTCACTAGTCTGTAAATAAACTTCATAAAATCTCCCTTACTTCTTAAATTAATTCAGTGAACCCAGCAATAAAAAGCTATTCAGTTAAAAATTTGATAACATTGAAATTTTATTTATTTCTGCAGCATCATTTAAGGATAGAGCTTGTATTTTATTCTTGCAATGGGAAAACGAATGATTCTTTATTAAAAAGAATTAAATTTATTTTCTTAGGAAAAAACGGTGATGAAATATAAAAAGAATCTTAGTTTTAATATTCAGGTAAGTCATTGTAATTGTATATATCTTTATAATGTATGTATTTATTTAAATCTACATTTTATTTTCTATTAATACTGATACTATTTCTTTCTAACTAGAAAAAAAGATCAATGATCAATAAACATAAAATAAGTCATACCAAGATTGTAATTTTGTAATTCATGAATGTTGGTACATCAAAGAAATGCCAAATTTTGTGTTGCTGTTAAAATTACCCATAGCTAATATACGCTTTTCTGAATTTCTGAAACATTTACGCCTTTATACTGTATATATCTATATAGAAAAATCTATGTTAACACCAGAAAAGAGGGGGGGATAGGAGGGGCCATGATCCCGAAATCCCGGGCTTAAAAACACGAAATCCCGAGGTCCCGAATTTAAATAAATAAAAATCCCGGATTCCGATATTCGAAAAAAAGAATTCCCGGATCCCGAAGGGTTAAATCCCGAAATCCCGAGCTTAAAAATACCCAATCCCGAAGTCCCGATAAAGGTCCTATCCCCCCTCAGAAAATAAAATAAAAGTAACTGGTGGTTGGTACACACCACACCAAAAAGTCGTTTAAAATATTTCATATTGATTTGGTTGATTGCTAAGGATATCAATTTTACAGATGACTGATATGTTTCAGTTGCCATTACCCCAATCTTGGCCTCTTTTCACTCGTCGAATAAGTTTTATCATCGAATTTGTACTGACATTAAAAACACGAGGGATGCTACACGTGGAGCAAAATATTTTAAACTTCCGGAATAATTAAAATCCATTTCGTTTTTTTATTTGGTTTGTCTTGACAAGTCTATAGGTTGCATTTCTGTAAATATTGACAATGCAATTTCCCATAGGAACTCCTTTTACCGCTAAAACTGTACAACTTTTACTATGAAGTTTTGAAAAAAATCTTATCCTAGAATTGAAAGTTCATATGCACTACAATTTTTTTCAAAGGTCAAAATATAGGGCTGTACGGCATATTTTCAACGTTTATATGCCCTGAATAATATTCAAGATCTCCCCAAAAGAGGCGTGGTTTGAGATACAGCTGTATTTACAAAGTGCAACCTTTAGGTGTCTGTGTTTTTTTCTTATGTTTTGTCTTGTGACTTTTTTTTTGTCTTGTTACTGTTGTTTTTTTATTTTGGTACTATTTTCCATGGCGTTGTAACTTTGCTTTTGACTTGTGAGGTTGAATGTACATTTGGTATATTCCGCCTCTCGTCTATTGAATTGAACTTATTGGTATTTACCTATGCCTTAACACATTAATTTATTTATACATGAAGATGTAGAAACGCTCATTGTTCCATCTTAGTTTAAATTCAAAGTGATATCCTGCTTTGAGTGGTAAAAGTCATCTCAATACTAAGATTGAAACTTGGTTCTACAGACACGCGTTTTGTCTTCATAAGATTAATCAGTGAAAGTGGTAGAACTCGAACACGAATGTGTTGTATATAAAATCATCATATTCATATATAAAATTCATATATTCACATAAATGAAGTGATGGTAGTATGATTGCCAATGAAAAAAATACCCACTAGCATAATTTAAGTAAATGCAACCAATAAACTCATTATAGATACCAAGGTTGAAAATGTGTACACCAGACGCAATTTCGTCTATAAAAGACTCCTCATTAATAAAGAGAGTTAAAAATAATCCTAATAAAGTGTGAAATTGAAGAGCAATGAGGACCCAAAATTCCCAAAAGTTTTGCCAAAGACAGTTAAGTAATCTATATCTGAGGTAGAAAATCCTTTGTATTTTGAAACTTCAAAGTTGTGTATACAGTAAGTTTATAATTATGATCATATCAATGATTATTCATGTTAACATATAAGCACTGACTGCTGGGGTGTCGACCATACAAGGATTAAAATTCATACGCGCGTTATATCGAAGATATCTTATTTCCTGTAAGCCGAATTCTCAATTTAAATTAGAAGTAATAAACGTAAACGTACATGTAGCAATTATGACAGAATTGTGAAATTTATAGTTATTTATGAAGCATGGCATTCTTGTAAATACCCCATACAAAAAATAACTATTATACCTGTATGCTCTGGGATTGTGTTACATACATGCCATAATGATGGACACTGCTTTGATTTCGTAGACACTTGTTTTGTGTTTCAGATACAAAGAGAATAAGGAGAAATCAAATTCACATTAAATATTGAGAACGTATAGAAAAATTGAGAAAATATACCCACATATGAGTCTTATGTAGTTAACGCGCGTCTGGCGTATAAAATTATAAGCCTGGTACCTTTAATAACTATTTTCACCACTGGGTCGATGCCACTTCTGGTGGACGTTTCGTCCCCGAGGGTATCACCAGCCCAGTAGTCAGCACATCGGTGTTGACATGAATATCAATTATTTCGTCATTTTTATTAATTTACTGGTTGCAAAAATTTAAATCATTCGAAATACTAAGGATTTTCTTATCCTAGGCATAGCTTTCCTTAGCCGTATTTGGCACACCTTTTTTGAATTTCTGGTCCTCAAAGCTCTTCAACTTTGTCATGTTTGTACTTGTTTTAGCTTTCAAACTATTTAATTTGAGCGTCACTGATGAGTCTTATTCAGACGAAACGCACGTCTGGCGTATACAATTATAAGCCTGGTACCTTCGATAACTATTGAGAAGCTGTATGTTCCTGTTTAAGAGAATTTTATGACCAGACACAATGAAAGGATTAAAACAGGAAACGAATTCAGAAACTTAAGCAGACTGAACTTTACTGAATGAAGTTTAGACAAATGATTTTCATCAAAATGCATTATCAAGTGTCTAATCAAAATAACAATATATCATGAGAATTAAAAAAAAATAGTTTTTTTCTTTCTCAATGAAGTAGTTTGTAACTAAGTTGTGTTCCGGAATTATACTGGCAATCAGTGTCTTTGCTAGGCATATGCAAACATACACATTATTGAGTTTTTTTGAATGAAACAAACAGGAGTGAAGGGCCTAAATATCAATAATGTATTGTCGGTGAAATATCTTAAATTATACTTATCAGTTTAATCCGTAAACATGGTTTCGTTTTTTTGAGAGAGACAAGGTCAGATATTAATAGCCGAGACAAGGTCAGATAATAATAGCCTCTTTTTCATTTGTTTTATTTTCTAGTCTTTGATTCTACTTCTTTTAACATTTTATAGTGATCACATTAGCACAAGACTTTTTGACCAAACTGGTAGTTTTCTTGGCATACAATAAAAAAAAAAAAAAAAAAAAAAAAAAAAAAAAAAAAAAAAACACACAATAAACAGAGGGTTGAATTAATTTAAACAATTGAACGAATAAAATCATATTTTCCATGTATATAATACAACATTTGATTTGAAGTATAATGCATTCGCTGAAGGAGGACGACTGCATTATTTTTAATAAAAGAGAGATGAACAATACTTAAGAGCTATACATGTTCCAGACCGTATGAGTATTTGGACCGTACGCGTACGGTCATGACCGTATGCGTACTTTTTCAAAATACTCATACAGTCGGACCGTACGCATACGGTCCGACTTAAAATTAATAATTTGATCAAGTTTATTAATTACAAATGCATATAACAGATCAACTAAATTTAACTCTCAAATTAATATAAAAAAGTTCAATTGTAATTGAAATTAAAACTTTATATTCTAACTATTTAAAAAAATCACGCTTATCAACTCTGTTAATCTCTTGTATTTAGAATGTCGATCAGTTATACATTAATTGAATTATGATCACTGAAATTGAAGATATCTGAAGTAAACATAATATGAGAGGACAGTTGTTTTAGAATGTTTAGCAACTTTACAAAAAATATGCAAATGCAAAAGCACATGCATGAACTGCAAACATGTACATTTTTAAATGTAAAAAATATTACGTTACTTGTTGTAGCAAGTGTCACATTGGGCGAGTGTAATGTAATAATAACAATTTGTAAAACGAAAAATAAAGATTGTGATAAATTTAAATATAACCCATATGACCCAATCACATGTATGGTCAGCTAATACTGGACCATACGCGTATACTCCTACGGTCCGACCGTACGCGTATGGCCGAACCGAACGAGTATACGTATGCGTTCCGGACCGTATGTGTACAGTTCAAATAATCATATGGTCTGGAACATACACACTAAAGTCGAAAAAAAATTAAAACGCCATGGCAAAAGATGAAAAAGACAACATGACAAACAACAGTACACAAATCACAGCCTAAAAAGTTTAAAACTGAGTAACAGTAATCCCTACAAAAAATCGGAGGATTATGGGTGCTCTGGGATGGTTTAGTAAATCCGTCCCCACGTACTCCAACCGTCAAAATTTGATAAATCACTTACAGATTGAAGCATAATTAAGATTTTTGTATATCATAAATTGTTCAAAGCAAGACGACGCTGTCAATTTCGCCAGATACTGTAGCTAAATTTAGCTTTTTATTATTTTTTCAAAAGAAACTGCATATGTATGAGTTTTGTGTGACGTCCAATTTAATCGAACTAGTACATATTATGTTAAAGGGCCAGTTGAAATCCGCCTCCGTGTTCAGGATTCCCTATTGGTGGCCTTCGGCTGTTTTCTGTTCTTTGGTCGGGTTGTTGCCTCTTTGAGTAATTCTCTATTTTCATTCTCAATTTTACTAATCTGTTTGTTAGCAATGTTCTTGATAAAATAGAATCTTAAAAAGCAATGAGGTGTCCTCAAATTCGATTTTTTTTAATTACCTGAATAATTTTGTATCATCAGCATTATATTATGCTCGAACAAAATTATGAGGTGGACAGATTAAATTTGACACTCCGTAAATTTTATGGACACCATCACGAATTGGTTGATCCATACGATGTGTCTTTGACCAAACTAGCTAAGGACATTTTTACCACATGGTAGATTGTGGTTTGTCATTACGTCTAATCTTTTAATTACCGAACGTGACTTATTCACGGTGGTGACTGTTTTGCGAATTTGCATTACTATAAAAGAGGGACAAAAGATACCAAAGGGACAGTCAAACTCATAAATCTAAAACAGACTAACAACGCCATGGCTAAAAATGAAAAAGACAAACAAAAAACATCACACACGACACAACATAGAAAACTAAAGAATAAACAACACGAACCCCCCAAAAAACTAGGGGTGATCTCAGGTGCTCATGAAGAGTAAGCAGATCCTGCTCCACATGTGGCACCCGTTGTGTTGCTTATGTGATAACAAATCCGGTAAATAGTCTAATTCGGTAGGTCACATTTATGAAAGGGAAGGGGATTGTAGTTACGACGTAAGGGACATATCCGATATCATTTGTGAAACGGTTATTCCATAACGGTCAACCAACGTGATGGCGTCCGTAAAATTTACGAAGGCATGATTTCAACTTCACCATTTGAAACTCTATAAGACGTGTAACGGTACTTGTCTATCCCAAATTCATGTATTTAGGTTGATGTTATATTTGTAATTCTCGTCGGATTTTGTCAAATGTGTTTACGTCTTTTCTATTATATTCATGTGTTATGGTATAGAAAATTAATCACCACCTTCATTTACTAGATTTGATTTGGTTCAACGTAATTTGTACGATGTCTTACGTTTGCAGTTAAGATTCAAAACAAACCGGACAAAGCTATATAATATAGTTAATTGCTACCTCAGTTTTTATATTCATTTGATAAAATTTACTGTTTGCAATAGCAGTAATTGTTCTAAATAATAAGGATGTTCTTATCCCAAGCAGAAAACCCTAGCCGTATTTGGCACAATCTTTTTGAACTTTTGATCCTCAGTGCTGTGCAACTTTGTACTTGTTTTGATTTTCGAACTTTTATATCTGGGTGTCACTGGTAAGACTTGTATGGACGAGGCGCGCTTCTGCCGTATTGAATTTTAAACCTTATGACTTTTGTTAGCTATTATTCATGTGTTTCTTTGTCTAATATGTTCTCCTATCTATTTGTATTGTAGTCTTGTAATGTTATGTTGTCATTTTATTTAACATTGTCATTAAAGCGGGAGGTTTGGCATGCCACAAAACCAGGTTCAACCTACCATTTTTTTCTTTAAAAATGTCCTGTACCATGTCAAGAATATGGCCTTTGTTATATTATATTTCGTTTCTGTGTGTGTTACATTTTAACGTTGTGTCGTTTGTTTTCTCTTATATTTGAGTGTGAATTAACATTACTATAAGACGTGTCACGGTACTTTTCTATCCCAAATTCATGTATTTGGTTTTGATGTTATATTTGTTATTCGCATCGGATTTTGTCTAATGCTAAGTCAGTTTCTGTGTGTGTTACATTTTAATGTTGTGTCGTTGTTCTCCTCTTATATTCAATGTGTTTCCTTCGGTTTTAGTTTGTTACCCCGATTTTGTTTTTGGTCCATCGATTTACGAGTTTTGAACAGCAGTATACTACTGTTGCCTTTATTTGACATAGATGAATAAATTTAAAATTATTAAAATCAAATATAAATCATTATCTTAGCTATTCTGTTACTGCTAATATTGTTATAGACACCCCGCTAATATACAGTGTTATCTGAATAAAAAAGAATAAAACCAATGAATGTTTTAATATGATATATGCATTATTACAACTGGTAAAATATAGATTTCAGACATAATTTAACTCAACAGTAATTTACTTTGATATTGCAATATCTGGATTGCATGGCTGCATGGAGTATTTATTCGTACATTAAGTTTTGCATGAATATGATTTAAGTCATAAAAACACTGAATACTACTTTTTTATATAAACTAAGCGTGTGCGATGCCCGTTTTAAGATTGAACTAGACGAGGAACGCTCCTGACTAAAATGATCATAGACGGATGAATAACTAAAATTACGCGAGGAGTAATACCAATAGATGTATCAGAATAGACAGTTGTATCCAAAGGAGACACTTCCAGGAGGGAGAACAGTAAATACACAAATGTCCAAGGCGATCTTGGTTTTAACAAGCCGTGGATCAACACCACGACCACTCGGAATAGGCGCAATCATGCTAGCTACAGTCCACTGTGGTAGATTTTGGTTATATTGCTTTCCAAGATATTTTTTGACAAAAAGAAAAATCGCAGAACTCAAAATGGAAAATTACACGCACACAATGTACTGTTTTCAATATAGAATGCCTGATAAGGTATTATAATGCAACATCGTTTGTAACAGTCATTTTGATTGAATAACGTCACTAATTTTCATGGCATGAATTTTCAACTGATGCCATGAAAGCATACAAGCAATCAAAGACAACGTATGACAGATTCTAAATGTATGGTTGATTTGATTTCTGTCAGTTTTGTTAGAATGGAGATACCATTGTTGTATTTAAAACTTCAGTTATCTCCTACATGTGTGGCATAGCAGATTCATTTCACGTGGTTTTATTAGAGAATTCCTTAACAGACGTTAAATATTCATAAAAAAATGATGACATGATGTTTTCTGGTCTGTGCTTCCGTCCGTTCGCTCGTCTGTTAGTTCGTCCGTTCGTTTGACCGTTCGTTCGTCCGTTCGCTTGACCGTTCGTTCGTCCGTTCGTGCGTCCGTCCGTTCATCCGTCTGTCCCGCTGCAGGTTAAAATTTTTTAGTCAAGTTTTTGATGAATCAACTTGAAACTTTAATAGTACACTTGTTGCTTATGATATGATCTTTCTAATTTTAAAGCCAAATTAGACTGTTGACCCAATTTCACGGTCTATTGAACATGGAAATTGATAGTGCGAGTGGGGCATCCGTGTACCTTGGAGACATTCTTGTTTTATAAGTAAAAATAAAACGACAGATAAACACAAAAGTGGGGTAAAATAAAGCAGAACACCTTGAGAAGTGTTAATTTTAAATTCATCA
Organism: Mytilus galloprovincialis; assembly: GCF_965363235.1. Taxonomy (NCBI): domain Eukaryota; kingdom Metazoa; phylum Mollusca; class Bivalvia; order Mytilida; family Mytilidae; genus Mytilus; species Mytilus galloprovincialis. The sequence goes on from NC_134850.1 coordinate 31,048,699, forward strand.
AGCAGAATTGTTTGTCTTTTTCTGCTTGTCAAATTAAATCAGCTAAATGTATTCCAATAAATTAAACGTCACTTCACTGATATATATGCAAAATATGCAGATAAATATGTATCTACATGAATAGTTGTTGGACATAGAAAACTTATAAAAAAGATAATTTTCATTTTCATGTGCACTGTAATCGCATGTTACATGTCACCAATTTCCTGTGAAAGGAATCATGTTGTTGACAAAAACTGCACTTCTATTTAAAGATTGAAATATTTAAATTTAATTTGCATTCATTATTCTGTATATCATTGAAAAGTTATTTAATTAAATTGCAAATTTGGTCTCACATATTCGTGTGAAGTTTCATGTCATGAATAAAGTGTTTTTTTATGAGTTTTTTTCTCTCTCTCGATATCATGTTAGTGACCGAGGCTAGATGCAAAAATACTTACGGTAATTAATAAACATAGGTGACAAATTGTAATTTGGACTCTACTGGACAATTCATGTGTTGGGGGTTAATGTATTATCTTTTTGAAAACTGTTCCCATGTAACCGTTCATTTAAAAACAAATGTAATCCATCCAGATGAATTGTATATTAATACAAGATATATATATTGTCGTTCTGTACCAAGTCAAAAAAATGAAAGTTGTTATCCATTTGTTTGATGTGTTTGAGCTTTTGATGTTGCCATTGAGACTTTCCTTTTTGAATTTTCCTCGGAGTTCAGTATTTTTGTGATTTTACTTCTGACTATGTAATGTTTTAAGCTGGACGTCACCACTTTTATCAGTTTCGTTGTGGTACACTATTACTTAATCGAAGGCTAAATTAATTGAAATTGAAACAATGACATTAATTATAAATAATCTAAATAACCACTGTAATTTATTCATATTGATTAGTTGTAAATAAGTATATCCTTTAACCTTATGTTTTCAATTGAAATGAAAATGAATATATTTTTTTAATTTTTGTTATTCAAATAAATATATATTTGTATATGTAAGTTTATTAATTTTGCAGACACGAGACGACTTGGAGCCGCTTTTTACACTGGACAAAGAAAGCTTTCCAATGCATATCAAATATATAAGCATTCACGTGCCACATCATATTGTAATAGAAAGGAATAAACAAAGACGAAATGTGCTGTGTGTATGTGGTTTCATTATGACAATGATTATCGCTATTTCGATAACTGTCAGCGTTGTTATTCAGAAAACAAACAATCATCATTCACAACTTGTGACCGATATTTCTTCAGAGGTATGTAAATTTTACAATCTATATGTTTAGCTCACCTGGCCCACAGGCCAATTGAGCTTTTCCCATCACTTGGTGTCCGTCGTCTGTCGTCGTTTTTACGTTTTACAAATATTCTCTTCTCAAAAACTACTAGGTCGAAAACCAAACCTGACCACTATCAATTTTGAAATATTTAGTTTGATAAATGTGTTCGATGACCGCGCTTGTCACCATGATTTCGTGATTCGAATAATGTGTGTAGTTGAAGGACAAATCTTACTGTGGGTTCTTTTCTTGTGAGCTAGCATGTTTGACAATCTTATTCAACGTGTCGGTATTGTCTAAATAGTATTTTTTCCTAATGGCATTGGAATTCGAAAAATGTGTATAAGTTGTGTAGTTGAAAGTAAAACGCCTACCACTAAAGCCATTATTAATTCTGTTAATCGTATTTTTACTGTTCGAATTTAATTAAAATTGTTATATTTCATGTTTACTAATACGACTTCTATTAAAGAAACCTATTGAACCATACATGATTGATGAGCTTCTCTTGGTGTGTAATTATGTGATGAACATACATTTGCACGTCTTGTGACAAATACGCTTTAGCATGCGAAATCAGATAAAATAAAAACTTCATCAAAGATACAAGGCTTCATATAGCTGTACGCTAAGTGCGTGTTTCGGTTACAAAAGACCCATCAATGTCGAATAATTTACACTCGATTAAAAAGAGCACTGAAATAAGTTACCTTATTCACAGTACTTCATAAATGAGTTTTAATATCGGTAAACCACTGTTGCCTTAATTAAGTAGAATTGTTGTTAAGTGATATTCCATTTCGACTATAAAGAACGTACTTTGGATTTATTTATTTTCGTGGGTACCAATTTTTGTGGTGAAGAAAACTTTATTCGTGGATATTTGATTTCGTAGTTTTCACCAAATTTGTATACATTCTTGTAAAAAAATTGTAACTCGTGCTACATTGGAATTCGTGGTTCAATGGTAACCATGAAATTCATTAAAATGGGTACCCAACGAATAAGAATGAATCAGTATGCATATATCGAGGGTCATGATTGTTGCCCACCCTTTCTGTAATCGTTGTGGTATCTTTTTTCTATTTTTCACATAACCATAGATTTTATCATTTTGCAATTTAAATTTATGGTCTTTTTAAACCTGATACCAACTAGTTTCAGAAGTTTGGCTAAGAAAGTCCTTTTTTCATATTTTTGGGTTGCTCAATTTTGGCTAAAAACTATAAAAACTGAAGTTATGAGATACACGAAGGCATATCTATTTATGCGAAAATGAGATAAAACCTTAACGAACACGTAAAATCAATACTAGCGTATATTTTGATAAAGCTTGAAGGTTAATTTAAAAGAAATTGCTACGGCTTGAAAGTAACCTGATAAATACCGATTTGACCAACATTTTTTCTGTAATATGAAAGTATATGAATATCAGCAACGTCAGTAAATAGATTTCGATTTATTTTCAGATGTTTCCATCGTCATTCACAGTCTAATACACACAAAAGTCTTCAAATAATTCTTTACAACAAAAACCGACACTTTTCTTATCTTCGTGTTTGTTTTTCCAATTATTTGATTACATTATCCTTTTTCAGAGAAACAATAATACAGGTCAGATTTCAAACATTACAAGCTACAGAAGAAGATATATTTCAAAAGGTATATTGATATCTTGAGCAAATAACCAATGGTCCATGAAACGGCTTGAATGTTCCAAGTACTATCATTTAAAGCTAGTTTAGCAATTGCAATAAAAAAGCCAACTGTTTTGAGGCATTAATTAAATTGTAGACATTTTTATTCATTTAAGAGGTCACTCTTACAAACGCATTTTTTGATGGACCCAACTCATTATATGCGAAAAACAAAAAAAAAAGACAAAAAGACAAAAAGACTACCAACTGAAACGTCTTACTTTGTATCTAATTGAATGCACTTTCTGCTCTTGTTGCTAGCATTAGAATGTTGTTTTTTTGGAAATTATAAGCTTTATCCTATTCTATTTTTACATTATACATCAGTATCCTGATATGAGAAAATGAAAGCGTATCATTATGGACATTATAATGTTCATAAATAATAATACAACTGGGCATCACGAATTGGTTCTTTTTTGTTTGGTAATAAAGTTCTTCAACTGTTTCGATTCTTATACATTATTAGCTTTCAAATATTCTGCTGTGAGTTTTCCTGACGAAATTTCATACAGAAAAGCGTGTTGCCTTAAGTTTTTGATTGTTATAAAATATCTGTTTCACAGAAAGCTTGAATGAGTATCACGCATGCAAACATCATAAGACTGTTAATCTGTAAGCGATCTGATATTGTTCAGAAGATGCTAACAAAAGAGGTAGGTTAAACTTTTGGAACTCCACTAATTTGCCAATTTTTTTTTTCATATGGTATCTGTTAAACAAAAGTTTTATTAGTCATTACTGCCTATTAAATTTCACGAAACAATAATATTTAATGCATGTAATTAAACAATAATGTTTTATTTTTTGCAGGTGCTGTCAATTCCTTTCAATCGTTAAACGACTTTATCCCATGCCAAACCTCGTGTAGGAGATATTCGGCATTTCGATTTGAATCCACATGTGAAAAAGGAAGATGTAAATGTAAAAATCAGTTTTACGACACCAATACATGTTTACGTGAGTAATAACACAATGTCAGCAAGTTACTTTAAAGTCATAGATTTCCCGCTCAGCTTCGTTCTACCATATACAAAAAAAAAAAAAAAAAAAAAAAAAAAAAAAAAAAAAACAACAACAATACCGAACTCCATGGGAAGATTAAAAACGTAAAGTCCTTTATCATATGGCAAAAAAAAAAGCTCGCACAAAGCTAACGAATTGAAAATGAAAGTCATATTCCTGACTTGCTACAGGCATTACCTTGTGTACAAAATGTTAGATTAAATCCGGTGTTATAGCTAGCTATACCTCTGACTTGTATGACAGTCAGCAATATCGGATGAGTTAAGAAAAAAAAAACTTTTGTATATTTAACATCTGTTCAAAATTATAACTAATTGAATTGTATTCGGAATGAAAAATGCAGGCGATGTGTATACATGTATACAGTTATAAAGAGTTTTATTGTCAAAAATTGATTAATCAAACAGGTACAGTAATGGAATCCCTATAAGAATAAGTACATTTGTATTTTTATGTTTTACTCTGCCTTTGCCAAATGGTACTGAAAAGTTTTGATCAAATTACAAAAATTATTAACTGCGTTTTAAAGATTACATAATTTACATTTAATAAAACGCACAATCTAATATTACCTCGTGTGAAAAACTTTAACATCGAATATCTAATATCTTGTTGGAATCAATGTCAGTGAAAATTAATCGTTTGCATCTTTTATTGTGCTATGAACACAAAACAGTAGGTACAAAAAAAAAACAATTTATGACAGAAGGCATGCGATGTTTTGATAGCCTTGTATGTTTGTAAATCTTTGAAATTTAAAATGTGAAATATAAATAAATATTTAAATTTGATTTCTTCAATTCATAGATAAATGAAAATTTCAGGTTTTATTTTTTTTTAAAATTAATAGTTTCTTGAATTACATTTACTTATTGAATATCTATTTTTACAGAATTATAATTTGAACTATCAATTACTTCACTAATATTTTTTTTAAATCATGTTTTTGATGCAATGTTTCGCCAATGAATTTATTTCGTAATGTTGGTGTTATTGAGTATTACGTTTTTGATCTGTCATTCATTTAAACAATTAAATTTAAAAAAATAAGTGGCAAAAGAAAATTCATTTAGTTTTAGATTTATAAAGAGTTGTTCAAATTTCACATAAAAGTTGGATATATGCAACAGTTAAATTGTGAGTTAATATATAAACATTAACATCTTTACATAACTTGTTTGAACATTCAAATAAACCATCATCCACTAACAAGCTTATTTCCCATTTAGTTAATTTAAAATAGAAGTTTTTATTTGTTTACTTAATTTAATTACCACGAAAATTTTTATCTACATGGCATTTTAAACTGAATAGCATTTACTTAATTTGATACACTAATATTAGTACTATATTTATAAATAGTACTCGTGTAATGTTGAGAACTTAATGCCAAGTTGAATAATGAATACTATTAGATTAAACATGGAAGAAACTGTAATGGGATTTAACGTTGCGTCGTTTGTTTTCTCTTATTTTTGAGTGTAAATTCACAATGCGATAAGACGTGTCACGGTACTTGTCTATCCCAAATTCATGTATTTGGTTTTGATGTTATATTTGTTATTCTCGTGGGATTTTGTCTGTTGCTTGGTCCGTTTCTGTGTGTGTTACATTGTAGTGTTGTGTCGTTGTTCTCCTCTTATATTTAATGCGTTTCCCTCAGTTTTAGTTTGTTACCCCGATTTTGTTTTTTGTCCATGGATTTATGAGTTTGAACATCGGTATACTACTGTTGCCTTTATTTAGAATAGGTATAGATTAAGATTTGGGAGTCTACAGTTACTAATATCGTAAAGAAAAAAATGCTGGCAATCATATTATTACATATTCATAACTGGATTTTAATTTTTAAAGGTATACATGTATCTTTTGTATTACAGCTGTTGTTAACGGGTGTGCTATTCGCAGAACAAAGAGACTAACAAAGCATATACCAAACGAAAAACGATCTACTTTTAGTTGTTACAAAGAGAGAGACATTGACAATAAGGACTCTGAAATACACGTCGTAAGCATGTATGGTCAGACTGGTCAAGAAAAATCTTTTCTTCAATTGAATCTGGCAAATAAATCCAGGAGAAAAGATGTAATACTAGTTCTAGCTAATTTTCTGAAAACGGAATGGATTTTACATGCTTCAGATTTGGTGAAGACGAATAAAATTTATATAGTAAGTTTTGTTGTTGTACAGTCAATGCATGTATTGTCAAATATGTAATGTTGCGCAGTATTAGAATGTTATAACTCAATCTTATTTTCTATTTATTGTTAATTCCCAAAAATATTTCGTCAAAGACTATTAACATTTACAAAGAAAAAAAGTAATTCCTCATCTCATATTTTTCAATTTCAATTTAAAAAAAAGGACTCATTCCAATTATCACTTATTTTTATCAATATTCAAGACATGTAATAATAATAATAAAAATATTAATAGTTATAAAAAGAAGTTTCTATAATGTACAAAAAGCAAAACTTTTAAGGAGACACTGAAACATTAAAAAGGTAAAAAAAAACGCAAATATATCGAACTCCAGAGGAAAACTCAAAACGAAAAGTCTTGAATCAAATGAACAAACCAAAAGCTGAAACACATCTAACGAATGGATATCAGCTGTCACATTCTTGATTTCGTACATGCATGTTCTTAATGTTCTTATGTAGAAAATTGTGGATTAAAAGCTAACTAATTCTCTCACTTGTTTGACGTCACATAAAATTCCATTATATTGAAAACAATTAGCTAATTAACATGATGACAGAATTCTCTCCGTACAATCCGTACAATACAAGATAATAGAACAAAATGGAACAAATACAACACCTACTGCTATTTATAAGGTATCGCAGAACTTTCTAATATAATAAAAACACGTAATTTAGAAATATTGAAAAAGCGAGTTCTCTCTGAAAAACAATTACCTATATACCTTAATTTACAGAAAACGTACTTAACTCATTAACGTTACATCTTTCAATATCTCATTTACTAGTTTTAAGTACATTGTGTCAATAAAAGTATATAGGCAAATAAAAATCAGAATATTATAATTTTGCTTTTATTTTCAGATATCAAATAAATATTTAGAGGAATCAAACATCAATATGAAACAACTCACCAGCAGTATTACTGTGACTAAACTTTACTCGCGAGTAGGATATGGTGATGATCGATATAACAGTTATACTGTAGATTTACTGCAGACTATTAATTCAAATATTGGACAAATAACATCTTTTCAGGGTGCAAAGTATTTACCAAAATGGAAAATAAATTTATGACTTCGTATAAATCTCAAAGTTCTTATTTTATTAAATACTGTACGAATGGTATGCATTTGATCATGACTGCATATAGAAAAAAGAACATGAGAGCATGAGACAACTCTTCATTCAAGTCATAATTTTGTAATTTTAAGCAAACCATTATAGGTCAAAGTACGGCCTTTAATACGGAGCTTTAGATCAAATCGAACAGCAAGCTATAATGGACTCTATAAATTATTAGTGTGAAACCATTCAAACGGTTTCTATACACTTGTTTAGTCTTCCGTAGTCAAATTTTGAAATATATGGAATGTTTTATTATCATTATACAATGATGACAATGGTAAAGATTAACATATGAAGACTTAATGAACTGATGTCCGTAAAAGCGAGATAGATACCGAAGTGATAGTTCAAACTCATAAGTCGAAAACAAACTTACAACGCCATAGCAAAAAAAGAACAACAACCATAAGACAGACTACACAATAGTTATCAAAGGTACAAGGCTTATAATTTAATGCGTCAAACGCGCGTTTCGTCTTCATAATAGTTATCAAAAGTACCAGGATTATAATTTAATACTTCAGACGCGCGTTTCGTCTTCATCAAACTGATTATGTGTAATTTTTTTCAATTTGGCACTCGCATAATTTTTAAAATGATATAGATAAAAGAAGATATGGTATGACTGCCAATGAGACAACTCTCCAACCAAGTACTATTAAAAAAAGAATATGTCCATAGTACACGAATGCTCCACTGGCACTACCATTTCTTATGTTGATTGGACCGTAAATTTAGAAAGATCATTTCATAAGGAACATATGTACTAAGTTTCAAGTTGATTGGATTCCAACTTCATCAAAAACTTATTTGACCAAAAACTCAAACATGTAGCGGAACAGACAGAAGAACGGAAGAACGACCAAACAGACAAACGAACGAATGGAAGCACATACCAAAAAACATGACTCTAAGTTGGGCATAAAAAGAACTTTGTTATTGTCAAACTTTTTAGATAATTCTAGATCAAACTCCTGTGTCAGCTCACCCGATAATGTTACAGTCCTTGATTGACAGTCATGTCGACCCTTCTATTTTGCTCCTATTTGAAATCCTCATTTTGCTCTCTCGATAGGATTGAATGGTCAAAATGGATTCAAAAATTATATATCGGTAATCTGCTGTTGCCGTTTATATTCACATTAGTGTTAAACATAGCGTCAACTGCTGGTTTTCAAAGGGTACCTGTCTTTGTTGAGCCATATTATAATATACAAATAGCATATAATGAGTTGAATTATCAAAGCAGATTGTCCATCTCTTCTGGGCGTCCATTATAGACTTTCTAAACATTTATTTGACTATATTTACCATAAAATAGATATATGAAGATGTGGTATGGGAGCCAATGAGACAACTCTCCATCCAAGTCACAATTTATAAAAGTTAACCATCATAGGTCAAGATGCGCTCTTCAACACGGGGCCTAGGCACTCACTGATCAGCAAGCTACAAAGGGCCCAAACAATTACTTGTGTTAAACCATTCAAACGGAAAAACCAACGGTCTTAAATAATAATAAACGAGAAACGAAAAACACGAACCACATCAACAGAAGACAACCACTGAACTATTTGATTCCATCTCCCATTTTTTAACAAGAATTTTAAGTTGAAAAAGAGAGGCAAAAGATACTAAAGGACATTCAAATTCATAAGTCGAAAATAGACTGACAAAGTCATATCTAAAAATGACATACAGACAAAAAATAGTACACAAAACAAAACAAAGAAAGTCGAAAATAGACTGACAATGCCATATCTAAAAATGACACAGAGACAAAAAATAGTACACAAAACAAAACAAAGTAAATCAAGGACTAAACAGCACTAGCCCCACTAAAAACTAAAGGGAAAACATTCTGAGGGGCCATTTCGTAAACTTGTGCAAATCTTAGAATAAAATCAGTCCATGTATAAAAAGAATGAAACAGACAATCCTAATAAAACAGACAACAGAAGAATTTAAATTGAGAAACACTACTCCCCTAAAAATAAGAATGAATAGAAAACGAGGGTTAACTCATGTGCATGCCCCGTGAAATTTTGAAATGAAAAATAAGGTTTTCCGGGATGAAAGCTGATAGACGATGACGAGACTTCTCCATGTATAGACGGCATAGACATTTAAAAAAAAGACAGCACAGAATAGCATATCAAAACAAAAACAAACCGAAACCCACTTATACAAAACTATGGGCCCCGGAGTACTCTTATTTCAAAAGAAGGTTCTGCAAGTAAAAAAATCATACTTTGAAATAATCTATACTATTAAACGAGAAGACCTCATATTGTATGTCGCTTCTCTTCCTTCCACAATAATTTATCACCATGCCTCTGTGTACTATAGGTACGACCATTAGTCGCATGTGCCATCCATTCTTATGATTATTCAGTTTTGATTTATTTTGGGTGATAAACAAAAATAAAAGCGTCCGGATATTATTTCCGTCGTCGTTAACTTAAACATAATTTTCAGAAGTACTCGGACAATTATTTTTCAGGTTTATATGCATGATTATACTATGATTATACTACTATAATATATAGAGACTCTCTACATAATATAGCAGTGATCGCCGTGGAATAGAAACATTGAACTGATAGTTAATAAAAAATACACTTTATTTATCAAAATCAAATCAAAAAATAATTTTATTTGTGTAAATTCCTACAATGGAATGATACAAGCTCACATTTACAAAATAAAATACAAAAATAGACAAAAATTAAAAACCAAAGAACAATTGAAGGTCTTTCCACTAGTAAAGGTCTATTTTGATATTGAAATATGAAAAATCAGTTTAAAATGTTAGTTCCTATGGCTTTATAATGTATTTATATGAATTTAAAGCAAAGGTCAAAATCTAGAACGTCCTTTTAACCTATGACCTTGACATAAATTTCAAGGTCACAAACCAAGGACCTTAAATCATAAGACCCTAGGTCTTTAATATGTTTGATTAATGAGTAATACCACTTTACGCGTAATTCTAAATGTAAGATGGACAAAAACTCCAATTTATTGTATGAGCACCCTTTCAACCAAAATATACAAGTAAGGACATGTCGCAACTAACAATTTAGGAAAAAATATTTGTCAATATGTCATACAGTATTTGAAAATAAGTGAAAATAAGCCAAAATCAACTTTTAGAATATGACCTTGACCTTTGACCTTGACCTAATTTTCATTTTTTTGGACCAAGGATCTCAAATTAAAAAACCCTAGGTCTCTATCACTTATGGTTTTCCAGTTTAAAATACATTTCAAAATTTCAAATACAAAAGGGGAACTAACTCTCATATGGAATCTCTATACGGCTTCGGTCAAAATGAAACAGAACATCCTGAGGATATAACGAGCAATTTGGTAAAATAAATTTGTCGTAATCTTTTACGGTTGCGAAGGAGAAGTGGTCACAAGAAAAACAGTGTTCGGGGAGATAACTCTTATATGGGAAAGTATTCAGTTAAGCAGAGTTGGTTTCAAAAGCGTATTACCTGTTCGATATCATATTCCAAATATCAAAACGACATCTTGCGAAACAAAAAAACAGCGAAGGAAAAAAATTAGGCGGAAGAAAAAAAAAAATAATTAAAAACCAATTGTTCAGAGAACAATTGAAGGTCTTTCCATTGAAAACAATGTATTTTAATATGAAAGTTGTAAAATTAAGTTTAAAATGTCATTTCAATCGTCAACTGATAGGTTATTGTACGCTGATTCCAGAAATATATGGTTTCTATACAATATTTTTTTAAATAAGGGAGATAATTTGTTACTTCCGGTTTGAAAAATGTTACTTCCGATAATATTTGAATATTTAATTGACACTGATTCCAAAATGATCTGGTTCTATATACTTTTTTATTAATTAAGTACAAAAAATAGCTACTTCCGGTTTACACAATGTCACTTCCGGTTGTTTTTTTCAAGGTTAAATGGTTTGATACCTTTTGCCAAAAGTCTCATGGCTATATCATGTATACATATGAGCTGAAAGCAAAGGTCAAAAACTAGAACGTCAAATTAATTTATGACCTTGAGATCAATTTCAAGGTCATAAACCAAGGACTTCAAATCAAAAGACCATAGGTTTTAATAATATTTGGTTAATCAGTTATATCACCAAACGCGTATTTTTAAATACAAGAGGGGAGAAAACTCACTTTTACGTTTAACGTACTCTTGCAATCAAAATTTATGTGTAACGACATGTCGCAACTTACAATTTAGAAAAAATAATATGTCGATATCTTATACGGTTTCTGGAAATTAGTGGAAATAAGCCAAATTCAAAAATTAAAATATGACCTTGACCTTTGACCTTGACCTAATTTTTATTTTTTTGGACCAAGGACCTCAAATCAAAAGATCCTTGGTCATTAGCACTTATGGTTTACAAGATAGAAATGCATATCACTTATATCAAATGCATAAGGGGAAATAACTCTCATATGGAGCGTTCATATCACTTCGGTCAAAATAGGACAAATCATGCGAAGGATATAACGAGCAATTTTGTAAAATAAATTTGTCATAATATTTTACGGTTGCGAAGGAGATGCGCTAACAAGGAAAACAGTGTTTGGGGAGATAACTCCTACAAAGAAAAGTATTCGTTTACGCAGGGTAAATTTCAAAAGCGCATAAACTGTTCGATATCATATACCAAATATCTAAGCGACATATTGCGAAACAAATGTTTATCGCAAGAAGAAAATTAGGCGGAAGAAAAAAAAAAAAAAAAAAAAATAATCAGAAGAAAAACAATAGGTCTTTCCACAGAAAAGTGGAAAGACCTAATAATCAGAAGAAATCCAATAGGTCTTTCCACGGAAAGGTGGAAAGACCTAATTAAAAACCAATTGTTCAGAGAACAATTGAAGGTCTTTCCACTAGTTAAGATCTATTTTGATATCGAAATATGAAAAATCAGTTTAAAATGTTAGTTCCTATGGCTTTATGATGTATTTATATGAATTTAAAGCAAAGGTCAAAATCTACAACGTCCTTTTAACCTATGACCTTGACCTCAATTGCAAGGTCACAAACCAAGGACCTTAAATCAAAATACCCTAGGTCTGTAATATGTATGGTTAATGAGTTATATCACTTTAGGCATGATTTTAAATATAAGATGGGCGAAAACTATCATTTATTGTTTACGCACCCTTCCAACCAAAATTTATAAGTTACAACATGTCGCAACTCACAATTTAGTAAAAACAATTTGTCAATATCTTTCATGGTTGTTGAAAATAAGATAAAATAAGCCAAAATCAAAATTTAGAATATGACCTTGACCTTTGACCTTGACCTGATTTTCATTTTTTGGACCAAGGAACTTAAATCCAAAGACCCTAGGCCTATATCACTGATGGTTTACCAGTTAGAAATGCATATTACTTATATCAAATGCATGAGGGGAAATAACTCTCATATGGAGTCTCCGAATAGCTTCAGTCCAAATAAATATCCTAATCCTGAAGAAGTAACGAGCAATTTGGTAAAATAAATTTGTCGTAATCTTTTATGGTTGTGAAGGAGTAGTGGCCACAAGAAAAACAGTGTTTGAGGAGATAACTCTTACAATGTAAAGTATTTTGGTATGCAGTTGTAAATTTTTAAAGCGTATAAACTATACGATACCATATTCCAAATATCTAAGGGACATCTTTTGAAACATCAATACTACGCAAGAAAAAAATTAGGCGGAAGAAAAAAAAAAAAAAAAAAAAAAAAATTAAAAACCAATAGTTCAAAGAACAATTGAAGGTCTTACCACAAATAAAGATCTATTTTATTATCAAAATATTAAAAATCAATCTAAAATGTCAGTTCCTATGACTTTATAATGTATAAATATGTATTTAAAGCAAAGGTCAAAATGTAGAACGTCCTATTAACCTTTGACCTTGACCTCAATTTCAAGGTCACCAACCAAGGACCTCACATAAAAAGACCCTAGGTCTGTAATATGTATGGTTAATGAGTTATATCACTTTAGGCATGATTTTAAATATAAGATGGGCGAAAACTCTCATTTATTGTTTACGCACCCTTCCAACCAAAATTTATAAGTTACAACATGTCGCAACTCACAATTTAGTAAAAATAATTTGTCAATATCTTTCACGGCTGTTGAAAATAAGAAAAGATAAGCCAAAATCAAAATTTAGAATATGACCTTGACCTTTGACCTTGACCTTATTTTCATTTTTTTGGACCAAGGAACTTATATCCAAAGACCCTAGGCCTATATCACTGATGGTTTACCAGTTAGAACTTATATCAAATGTATAAGGGGAAATAACTCTCATATGGAGTCTCCAGATAACTTTGATCCAATGAATATCCTAATCCTGAAAAGGTAACGAGCAATTTGGTAAAATAAATTTGTCGTAATCTTTTACGGTTGCGAAGGAGTAGTGGCCACAAGAAAAACAGTGTTTGGGGAGATAACTCTTACAATGTAACGTATTTTGTTACGCAGTTGTAAATTTTTAAAGGGTATAAACTATACGACATCATATTCGAAATATCTAAGTGACATCTTTTGAAACATCAATACTACGCAAGAAAAAAATTTAGGCGGAAGAAAAAAAAAAAAAAAAATTAAAAACCAATTGTTCAGAGAACAATTGTAGGTCTTTCCACTAGTAAAGATCTATTTTGATATTGAAATATGAAAAAATCAGTTTAAAATGTTAGTTCCTATGGCTTTATGATGTATTTATATGAATTTAAAGCAAAGGTCAAAATCTAGAACGTCATATTAACCTATGACCTTGACCTCAATTTCAAGGTCACAAACCAAGGACCTTAAATCAAAAGACCATAGGTCTTTAATATGTTTGGTTAATGAGTAATACCACTTTACGCGTAATTCTAAATGTAAGATGGACAAAAACTACCATTTCTTGTATGCGCACCCTTTCAACCAAAATATACAAGTAAGGACATGTCGCAACTAACAATTTATGAAAAATTATTTGTCAATATGTCATACGGTATTTGAAAAGAAGTGAAAATAAGCCAAAATCAAAATTTAGAATATGACCTTGACCTTTGACCTTGACCTCATTTTCATTTTTTTGGACCAAGGACCTCAAATCTGAAGACCCTAGGTCTTTATCACTTATGGTTCACCAGTTGAAAATGCATATCACTTGAATCAAATGAAAAAGGGGGAATAACTCTCATATGGAGTCTCCATATAGCTTCGGTCCAAATGAATATCCTTATCCTAAAGATGTAATGAGCAATTTGGTAAAATAAATTTGTCGTGATCTTTTACAGTTGCGAAGGAGTAGTGGCCACAAGAAAAACAGTGTTTGGGGAGATAACTCTTACAACCTAAAGTATTTTGTTATGCGGTTGTAAATTTTAAAAGCGTATAAACTATACAATATCATATTACAAATATCTAAGCAACATCTTATGAAACAACAAAACTACGCGAGAAAAAAATTTAGGCGGAAGAAGAAAAATAATAATTAAAAACCAATTGTTCAGAGAACAATTGAAGGTCTTTCCACTAGTAAAGATCTATTTTGATATTGAAATATGAAAAATCAGTTTAAAATGTGAGTCTCTATGGCTTTATGATGTATTTTTATGAATTCGAAGCAAAGGTCAAAATCTAGAACGTCCTTTTAACCTATAACCTTGACCTCAATTTCAAGGTCACAAACCAAGGACCTTAAATCAAAAGACCCTAGGTCTGTAATATGTATGGTTAATGAGTTATATCACTTTAGGCATGATTTTAAATATAAGATGGGCGAAAACTATCATTTATTGTTTACGCACCCTTCCAACCAAAATTTATAAGTTACAACATGTCGCAACTCACAATTTAGTAAAAATAATTTGTCAATATCTTGCACGGTTGTTGAAAATAAGAGAAAATAAGCCAAAATCAAAATTTAGAATATGACCTTGACCTTTGACCTTGACCTTATTTTCATTTTTTTGGACCAAGGAACTTAAATCCAAAGACCCTAGGCCTATATCACTGATGGTTTACCAGTTAGAATTGCATATTACTTATATCAAATGCATAAGGGGAAATAACTCTCATATGGAGTCTCCGGATAGCTTCGGTTCAAATGAATATCATAATCCTGAAGAAGTAACGAGCAATTTGGTAAAATAAATTTGTCGTAATTTTTTACGGTTGCGAAGGAGTAGTGGCCACAAGAAAAACAGTGTTTGGGGAGATAACTCTTACAACATAAAGTATTTTGTTACGCAGTTGTCAATTTTTAAAGCGTATAAACTATACGATACCATATTCCAAATATCTAAGCGACATCTTTTGAAACATCAATAATACGCAAGAAAAAAAATTAGGCGGAAGAAAAAAAAAAAAAAAAATAATAATAATAATAATAATCAGAACAAATTCAATAGGTCTTTCCACGGAAAGGTGGAAAGACCTAATAATCAGAACAAAATCAATAGGTCTTTCCACGGAAAAGTGGAAAGACCTAATAATAATAATCAGAACAAATTCAATAGGTCTTTCCACGGAAAGGTGGAAAGACCTAATAATAATCAGAACAAAATCAATAGGTCTTTCCACGGAAAGGTGGAAAGACCTCATAAACAAAAAAAACAAATATACAGAGACATATTTTCAAAATGAAAAGAGACACACATTTCAAATCTACATTGCGTGGAGGTGTTAATCATACTATATTATGTATAGTATACGTATGTTCATACTTTACAGAAACGCGAAAATAATGGAATAAAATGAAAACAAAAAATAACGAACTTTGGAAAAAAAGAGAATGCTTAGAAAAATCTCCACGCACCTATGAATTTTGATACCTTTTATGAAATTCTCCATACATAAAATCTGTTATCAAAATTCATTTTACAACAGTTAACTTAGTGACTTTTATACTTTCAACTAAGTTCTCAATGCACGCGATTTCAATAGTGTGTTTTAGTATAAATTAATTTTAGAAGATATGGATATATGTCTACGAGACAGTAATATTTTCCTTAGATAAGTTGTTTTCGAACATTCCTCTTGTATATATACATATAAGAAGATGTTAAGTGATTGCTAAAGACACAACTCTTCACAAGAGAAAATCGGCCCATAAATTAACAACTATGTGAATTTTTACAGCATTTTCTGTACCAATCAAAGCGGTTGAATTTCTTAAAATATTAATTTCGAATTATAAGCCTGGTACTTTTGATAACTATACACATGGAAAAAAGTATTGCAACACCTTGATTTTTTTAAACTTAAAAGATCAGCCTTTTATTTTGGATGGAATATTATAAAATATTTGTAAAATAATATTGAAACATAGTTTATGATTACATTGGCATTTTAACGAACAAAAAATGTTTGAAAAAAAAAGATTTATCTAACCACAATTTTAATAACTAAATGAAGTGTTTTTTGTACAAAAAAATGCAATTTACAACTTTTACTGTGGTCGAACTTTACAATGTTAGACATTTCAAAATTAATCTTAAGATGATTGTTCACATCATGGTTGATTGTTATACGCCAAAGAATTAGTACTTTGTGCGCATCCTCCATTCAAACGGTTAACCGTCACTTAACGTCTTCTGATTCCTGCCATAAATCGACTAATTTTTTGCTAACGTAGCAGCAACCATTTCTGATGTAGGGCATTGTTTATTTCATCACGTGTTTGGAATGAGGTGTCCTTTCCCGCACATTACGCCCAATAGTGTCCCATATATGCTCGATATGGTTCAAATCCGGGCTACGATCGGGCCAAGGAAGACAAACCTAATTCCATTGGAACAATGGATCTTCCTCCACGATGCTAATTTCCAAATTTGGCGAGCTCTGCACTACATTGGATACGGACAACTGTGTGTCTGTTCGTAGGCAAAGGTCCCCGAAATGGTCTATCGCAAGATAACCAGTAGCGATGAGTCGATCTCGAACAATTTTTGTTAAAAGGCTCCTGTATGCCCACCACTCTCTTTTCAGGATTGTATTATATGCAATGGTTTTCTTTCTGACCAAGCTTCATTATGCTTGATTTTTCCTAGCAGATGGCAAAGGGGGTCGTTTTGATCTCGGATAGTCTTTAACATCGTTTATTGCCTGATTTTTATTCTCAAAACGACTAATAGTGGAATGGTGAAGACCAACAATACGTACGGTTTTCACAGCGACATTCCTGCTTCTCCTATGCTGATAATCTGCCATCTTGCTGCAGTTAAGAGTTGTGGAGAACCCATTACAAGGTGTCAATCACATAACTTTATAAACTTGGTTATTTAAAGTGTTGAAAACAATGAGGATAAAAACACCTGTTTTGCTGTTTACGGGTACAGTAGCTGCGTGAGGAGATAAGAACTTATCGAGTCGATAATTATTGATTAAACTCAGGTGATACTTAAATAATGTTTAACTAGTTCTATTTTAACAAATTATATCACAAAAAAAAAAAGAGTGTTTTTTTTTAATTTCAATTTCAATTTGGTGTTGCAATACTTTTTTCCATGTGTATATTTACACTACTGGTTCGAAGCCAGTGCTGGTGGACGTTCCGTTCCCGAGGGTATCTCCAGCTCAGTAGTCAGCACTTCGGTGTTGACATGAATATCGACTTTATGATAATTTTTTATAAATTTACTGTTGACAAAATTATGAATTATTCGAAATACAGGTACTAAGGATGTACTTGTTTGGCTTTCTAACTATTTTGATTTAAACGTAACTAATGAGTCTTATGTAGACGAAACACGCGTCTGGGGTATCAAATAATAAGCCTGGTTGGTATCTTTGATAATTATTTAGTAACTTAAATGCACAAAAATGTGATCGACTGAGGTGAAAAAGCATACGTTTTCTATATATAATTCATGAGTGAGAATGAACGATTTTATCATATTTCGCAGTCCAACAACCGCTGTTACCAGTCTATAAACACTATGCGATCTTTTTTTAACGGACAAGTTAATTTTTATTTGAACAGGTCTTTAAAGACTTTATACTAAAATTTAAGATAATGTTCAGCCTTTCAATCAATTACAAGACTTATCTTCTGCGGTAAGTTCATGGCTGTTCCGGTAATACGCTTGCAGTTAATTCAGATCTGTTAAGACTATGTGTAGACTGTTCAGTATTTGTTATTTACCTGTACAGAACAAAGACATACTGAATATACTTTAATCCACTTAACATAACTAACTGGTCTGAATTTACTGAATTTACGAGAAGATATCTGAAAAATATCTTAAATTCTTGAAAGGCCTCATCATTTTATGTTCAGACTTTTTCGACCAAGATGACTGATTAAGACTAAAATTGATATACTACTGTTCTTTTTTTTCAAACTCCGTACAGTGATCGTTTCCGTTTTGGAACTAGTATGCAGATCAGAGCTGGGACTGCCGGGGAGTTTGGTGTTTTTAAGACTGATTATGTTGCAATGTTTTGGCAGGTGGGTGAAAGATAGATGTTCCGGTTGATTATTTTCTAACTGATTTTGTTTGTGAAACAAACATATGTTAACTCCCTCCAGCTTTCTATTTACTTAGTATCATTTCATATACTGAATATATTGTACATATTCAAACAATTTTGTAAACATATGAAAACACTATTATTCTATTTGATAAATTGATGAAATTTAACCTTTTACCTTGAAAATCATTTTTACTTCATCTTAAGATCAAGTTTCATGTTTCCATACAAAATTATTCTAGATAATAATCTGCTAAAATAAACTATCAAAATGTTTCAACAACGAGATGTCCTTGAAGGGAACGAAATGCAATCTTTCATAAGAGCTGCGTAGAAATAGAAAACGACCTTATGCAAGTTCATTTTTAAATGTACATATATCAGTATTCGATTGATTTTGGAACATTCAAATAAGTAATTAAAGATGATTGTACATGTAGGTCTATTATGTAGGGTTGTTATATCAACTTCATTTTCAAACAGTTACAGATTAAGCATAGGGATGATTTTCAGTTCGAAATATGTTAATAGATGTATGATGATTATTTTGCACAAGGTCGATTTCTATGCAACGCAGCTCATATAGTGACGACTATCTCTACTTTGGTTGATACATGATATGTAAGTTGTTAAAGGTTTTGAATAGGCTGTGAGTAACTGCGAGTCCGCTCAGAAGTCCTGTCTTGAAGAGAACAAAATTCCAATTTTTCATACATTGACGGCAATGTCTATTCGGTTGTATACAACAGTACACCCAAATAGATTTTCAATGTGCAGAAACGAGGAGGGGTCTTAATTAAATACATTATACGATAAAACTTTTTTAATACTATATCTTAAACCTATGGCTGGAAATGACTTCTTAACAATAAATCCATTTGATGTTGGATGTGTACTGATTGATATTTTAGTCTTAGATACATGAATTGTTAATTAGTTGTTTCAGACTTTATAATAGGCTGTCGATAACTTCGAGTACTCCCAGATCTTTTCTGGTGTGAGGGGTTCATAAATACTCTGCCACGTTCGGTCTTAAGATTTTCTGTTTTGTATCGCGTTTGATTGGTGTGTCCTTCCTAACCGATCTTCATTGTTTTGTCCTTATGATGTATTGTTACACCACCCAACTGGCATCGGTAATATGGGATTGGTGCCTTCAAACACGTCTTACCTTGCCACATTCTTTATTTGCATATGCTAAGTCAGGAATCTGTTGTTAAGTGGTTTTCGTTGGTTCGTGTCTGTCCTATTTGCTTTTATGTAATTGTTTTGTTATGAATTAGACCACAATAGTTTTCTCAATTAAATTGTTTCATATTTCTCTTGCCGGTGAATTTTTAAGACGACTTTACATTATGGGTTTTCTCATTGTTGAAGGCCATAGGTTGCCTAAAATTTCTTACATTCACTTTGGTGGGTTAACCAGTCATATCACATCTCCTAATCTTTATATATATACTTGCACTATAATATGTTGAAAAATATTGTAAAAATCCACAGGCCATCATATCCTATTTACATCTCTAGTACGAAACTTGTTTACTTTTACTGCATCTATAGCTAAACAAATGATGATGCTACTGCAAAAGCATGGGGGACATAAAGTCAACAATGAGCAAAAACCATGCCGAAAAAAAAGCTTAAATAAACCGGTTCGACCAAATGTTTAAATGGTCCAATCGAGAAAACCAAAGGACTCTTATGTTTAAATAAAAGTAAAATAACATGGCATGATTGACAGCAACCTACGATATCTAATGAATGACAGACTCCAGACTTTGGACAGGCATATGCAGAATGTGAATGGTTAAAACTTGGTTGCAAACGCTCATCCCTCCTTAAACCGGAAAAGTGGTGTAACAAAGTGCTTTATGAAGGGGCAAATTTCTGTACAGGTTTTTAAATGAACAGATTTCCGGTTTTTACAATTTTAAAAATCATGTGTCCTCTTACATGATTTGTAATCCCAGGGTTTTTTATATCATAATGTGTCCATTGGCGTAGGCGTAACGGTTACATGAATTTGTTTGAATGCTTGTCATATGATCTTCCATAGATACATTTAGCTGTCGCTAGCTATAAAACCAGGTTTAATCCACCATTTTCTACATAAGAAAATGCCTGTACCAAGTCAGAAATATGACATATGTAATCCATTCGTTTAAAATGTTTGAGCTTTTGATTTTGTCATTTCATTAGGGACTTTCCATTTTGAATTTATCTCGAAGTTAAGTATTTTTGTGATTTTACTTTTTATTCACAATCATATCACATCTTGTATTATATCTAATATTTTAGATTTATCAAATAGTGGTATTATTTAAGACTTAACATGATATTGCTATATATAATAAAAATGTGGAAATGTATTCCATGAGATCTCGATTCAACCTTTTCATATGCACGGGTGTCATTCGGTTTAACGAGAGAAATCATCGTGAAAGAATATCTAACGGGGGTCAAGTATTGCGAGACGATCGTAAAATCTCTGGTAACGGATCGTGAAAGATATTTAATCGAGAAGACATGTCAAAGGTCATTAAATAATGTAATTTAATTCATAACACAGACAAATTTACAACAAAATAAAACTGTCTGTCAAAATGGTCCAACATTATGATCAGTATGTGAGAAAATACAGTTTTAAAAGTACATAGTTTTCACAATACAACAAAAGGCAGATTGCTTCTTGACATTTCAATGACATAAAAAATGTAAACAAACATGACTTTTTCACAAATTCGAATAGAATAAACTACTTTTATCCGAATAAGGGCATTCTATTTGAATGGTACAAATGGTTCTCATAGTTATTTTGTATAAACATAATCTGAAACCAGGTAAAAAATTATTTTTTAAATATTTACACAAAATTGATTTTTCGGATCGTGAAAGATCACGTACCGCTTTTTTGAAGATCGTGAAAAGGATCGTGAAAGATCTGATGCTACGAGGACGTTCAAATTATTCTTCAATTATATGATAATTAATATTTGTTATTGTTATTGAGAAAAAACTAGATTGGCAAAGATCCTCAATAGATTTAAGCATTTTAAAGTATTAGTATTTTCACCTGACCTCGAGTTTGCCTCATTTAATGGATGAAGATTTAGTGTTGTGGTCAAGTCCGTATCACGGATTCGTTAAACTTTAGGATAACTGTCTGTTGTTATGATTGTAAGGTGTACATTTTCGGATTCTGCAAGGTTTCAAATAACATTGACCTTATTATCATGCATCATTTTGCAATGTTCGTTTTATGTTGTTTTGACTTTTGCTTATATACATTGTAGTTGTATGCTATAGCGCCACGGTATTTGGTGTATGGTATACATATAAAAAAGAAGATGTGGTATGATTGCCAATGAGAAAACTATCCACAAAAGACCAAAATGACACAGACATTAACAACTATAGGTCATCATACGGCCTTCAACAATGAGCAAAGCCCATACCGCATAGTCAGCTATAAAAGGTCCCGATAAGACAATGTAAAACAATTCAAACGAGAAAACTAACGGCCTTATCTATGTAAAAAATGAACATGTCTGTCTGCATGTTATATATATGACATCAATTGTATTTGATATATTGAATGATAATAAGATGTCTATGTCTGACTGTCGATCAGGGTTCATATACTTTCGACCTTATGTTGCGAATTAATTGGCCAAACATAACTTTTACATTTGTCAGTTTCTAAGGTACTGTAAGGATTGGAACACATGTATTTGGTGTACGTGATGTGTGTAGAGATCTGTATGGCATGGTTATCTGACCTTGACCTCTTTTTTTGAATCATTCACAATCTTAAGCGTATTTGACAATTGTAGTAAAATCATTAATATATATTACAAACGTTCAACAAATATATATACTATCATAAGTAAAGCAGATGAGACATTTCAGCATTTGCGCTCTGGTATTCTTTTGTCTGTAGTATATAGTTATCTCATTGGAAATCAATCCACATCTGCTACGTTGTATATAAAGATACATAGAAACCAGTTTTGGGATGAAACGGGTTATGTTCTTCTCATATATGTTATGATGGTATGATACTAAACCCCCTAACGGGAAGGATTGTGCCTGATATTCATATGATGAAATCATAATCTTTCAATCAGTTTAATTGAAGTCTGGAGCTGGCATGTGCGTTAACTGCTAGTAGTCTGTTGTTATTTATGTATTATTGTCATTTTGTTTATTTTCTTTGGTTACATCTTCTGACATCAGACTCGGACTTCTCTTGAACTGAATTTTAAATGTGCGTATTGTTATGCGTTTACTTTTCTACATTGGCTAGAGGTATAGGGGGAGGGTTGCGATCCCATAAACATGTTTAACCCCTCCGCAGTTTTGCGCCTGTCCCAAGTCAGGCGCCTCTGGCCTTCGTTAGTCTTGTATTTTTTTAATTTTAGTTTCTCGTGTACAATTTGGAAATTAGTATGGCGTTCATTATCACTAAACTAGTATACGTGTATATTTGTTTAGAGGCAAGCTAAAGGACGCCTCCGGGTGCGGGAATTTCTCGCTACATTGAAGATCTGTTGGTAACCTTCTGCTGTTGTTTTTTTCTATGGTCGGGTTGTTGTCTCTTTGACATATTCCCCATATCCATTCTCAATTTTATTAAAAAAGTACTGTTGCACAAAATGTTGGTTATCTCAAATTGTTTATAAAGATGCTAGCTGTTTTTGCTATAAGTTTTTGATTGATGGTTAACATTTTGATTTAAACGTTGCATACCCATATCATTGGCCAAATAGTGGCGGTCTGTCTGAAATGTTCTAGCCCGATTCTCAGAGCTAAATTTTTCACACTGATTTAGACACGTTTTTAGTTTGTTTTTTTTTTAACTTTCGAGGTAAAGTGTTGAATTACAAAAAAAAAATAACAGTTTAAATGTTCATTCTTATCAAAATACTTACAGGCTTCAACCATCTGTAGGTATATCAAATGGTAATAGAAGTACTGATTTCTCTTAACTAGTATTAAGTCTGGTCACGCATTATCTTTCACTATCAAAATAATGCGTTGCCTAATCTTTCACGATCAAGTTTGATGAAAATTCAACAAAATCAGGGTTTTCATCAACAAATTAACACTTTTAAGGGAAGAGCATACTTTTATTTTACTGTACTAACAGATACACCAAAGATTAAATTTCAAATATGTCATGATATATTGAAATATGACCATTTTAGGTACAAATATCGTGTTTTTTAAAATTAAATCCATAGACATACATTGCGCTTTTTGAGTTTTTTTTCATAAGTACTCCATATTTTCTTTATCTTATAACACAGTAATGTTGAGGAAGTTGAACCATTTTGACAGACATAATTTTTTTTTTCGGATTTGTTCCGCGTTTTGAAAATTAAGCGATTTTTTCACAAATTCTGAACTAGAATTTACATTAAAATTCTTTCACGATCCGGTACCAGAGCTTTCACGATCGTCTCTCAATACTTAGATACGTTAGATATTCTTTCACGATCATTTCTCTCGTTAAACCGAATGACACCCATGATATGGAAATATATATGAAACATAGTTGACCTGGTACCGTATGTTTCCTTTTTGAATTTTCCTTCGAGCCAGGTGTTCTTGTTTTTTACTACTTTCAAGGAATTGGTCAATGAATGGTAGAGCCAATATTGAGAAGAAAAAAAAAACCCACATATTTGCTTTCAACATAGTTTTATTATCTCAATAGCCAGACCAGTCATTTTCCTTAAAAGATATGACAATATTCCATGAATTACTTGACTTACTTGACATAATCCACTTTGTTCCATGGGGGACATAGGGCGACCACAGTAGCTTTCCATCTTTTCCTGTCCTTAGCTATTTTCTTTACTGTTCACCATGTTTTCCCAATTTTCTGTAAATCAGACGTTAGATCTCTGCGCTAGGTGAATTTCGCCCTCTTTTACGATGGCCATGAGGATTCAAATCTAATGCCTGTCTAGTTATATTTGTGTTGTTTTACGTAACGTGTGTCCAAGCCAATTCCATCTCGAGTCGTAATTGTTCTTTCTATTGGTTCTTGTCTTGTCATTTTCCATAGTTCTTTGTTGCTAATGGTGTTAGGACATTTGATTCCAATGATGTTTCTAAGACACCTGTTCATGAAAACTTGTAATGTTTTATAAGACACAGCTGTTAGTCTCCAAGTTTCTGACCAATAGAGAAGTATTGACTTTACATTGGAGTTAAAGATCCTGATTTTGGTGTTTGTTCTGAGTGCTTTGCTCCACCAGACTGGTTTAAGGATTGCAAAGGCTTGTTGTGTTCTATGACAAGATACGTAAATTTACAACTTAATAAATCAATCCTGTTCGCTATACATTTTGTACCAGTTACGATATCAGGTGCAAAGATGCATAAATCTGCGAGAGAAAAAAAACCAACGTTGTAATTCTCATGAGTTGTCTTTCTTCCATCCTGACAAATTCTCGTAAAACAGATTACTCCAAATGAATGAATAATTTGACGAATGAGTGAATGAATTAACAAATTGACGAATGAACATATTAAATACCCAAACAAAGCTTTCAAATTAGAAAACATATATTTTAAGGATAGACTTGCAGCCCAGCTTTTCTACGTTCCAACAACTTTAGAGAGAGAAAATTATCTATTCTATTACATTATTTATAGCAACAGAGACTACTATTCCAGTAAACATATTTTATAAAAGAAATCGTTATATTTAGCTACAAAGGTAAAGACATAAATACTAAATATACAAAAAAAAAAAATCAACAATTGGGATTAGGAAATAAGAACAGTGCTCTTACATAAATCCGTCTCACTAAATTCAAAAATGAAATTACAAGCTATGAACACATGCTGAATAGCTAACGAATATGTATGTAACAAAATACAGTCAATGATTACAATAACATAAAGAAAATTCATAAGAAAAAAATATATTACATAGTATTCTCAGATAGCAAGTCAATGAATTTGACATATTCCTGTTTTCAAACACACATTCCTTTTCGTGTGTGCAACAACTCAGTCATCACATCATGAGAATGTTCAATCTAAATCATTTCGTAACCGCAACAAGATAGAACAGTACTACATAAGTGTCTATAATAATATAAATTGTGAAATTCACTTTTTTCCGTCATAGACAAGAAATATTAGAAAATCAAAACAGTTAAGTCTAAACGCCATATGTCAGATAAATTTAAATGTATTTTTGTTTGAATTCTGCATTATTTAATCCTGCGGTATAAAATAGCAATTCAAACATGAATCAATATAGTGGTAAAGCGTTCACTAGAATCACACCACCCAGGTTATTGTTTTCACGTCCTGGCCTAAAGACAATACATACCAAACCCGTGTCTGGTAGTCCTCATTCTCGCAAGCCGCTTTATATACATTTTTTCATGTGTTATTCTAGCTAGAACTTTGTGACATGCTTTAAGATTGTCTAATATTACTTTGATATCTACACTGTGTTGATGTTCACTGAAGAGAAGCACGAAGATGCATTTTTTAATATGATATGTATTTTTGATCCCCTGATACAAACTAGAACTGTTATCACCCTCCTTCCACACACGAACTTCCATGTTGTACAAGCGTTTCTGAATATATAACTAGCTAAATGGTAACCTCTTTGTATACCACAGTTGTCTACTTGTATGTTTTTATAATTGCATAAGAACGCAATAAACACGAGCAGAGCGTTCAAAGAACCTATACTGCAAACGTATTGATCAGAGAACAATCTTGTTGCTAACTAGTTATGGACTTTTTATTTTGCTTTGTCGTATTTAAACGGATTCAAGACTTTAAAAGAACGTAACAAGGTCGAGTTGGGTCTCTAAATGAAAGGAATGAGAGTGCTTTAAACAGACTCGGTCTGTGTACACAGATACATCCAATTGACGCAAAACCAAACTCTGTCATAGCACGTCCTTACTACGTTCCAAATACGGCTTAAGCAATTTATTTGTTATATCATTTAAATTGTTTACATCGATGATTTGAAACACGAGATATTATAATATCGAAATAAAGCAATATGTTAACTATCTCGACCCTTCAGTGAAGATTAATAGAATGCAATGCCCATTATTATGCAATACATTTTTGTTTTAATTAATTGAAGATTTAAGCTTGCACAATTCTGCACCCATCCCTTTGTTGCATATAGCTTCCACGTTTCTCTTGATTTCGAGTAAAAATAATTTAGTTTATTACATAATTGGGTGATTAATAGATCCCATTCAATGGCAACAAGTTCAAGGGGAATTCTTGCATAGTTTTTTTTGTCTTTATCTTTCAGGTAACATCACATAAAACGGTTTCATTAACCTTATAACAAAATAAGAATAGACAAGGGTATAATTTGATGGAATGTTTATCATTAACAAAGAACGGTTTAGATAAAACGTGCGTTAATTTACACAAAGTACCTACCTAAAAGTATTGAAAGGGTAATTAATCGCTGTCACTCAAAGACAACACGTAGTGACTTTACACTAAACTGGCTCATCTCACACCTCTAGTTTCATCGTAATAATATTTATAATGGTGCCTTAATTCTTTCTTCCGTCTTTTAATCGGATTTTGTGCCAAATATTGCATTTTCTCTGGTTACTTAGTACTGATTATAACACGGAAAGATCGACCTCATAGTAGGTGCTACTGGATTTAAACACTTTGATGACATAGATACAGACAGACGGGGAGACATTATTTCCTGATACCTCTATCATTCGGATGATGTTAAGACATCTTTATCGATATGGACGAATTGATCTCTGGTAAATGTTTAAGTCATGGTACTAATGAACAAAGTTTACATGTACTTTAATTCTGCACTTTACACTATTTAAATACTATTAAAGGTAACTTAAACTCCTACAATCCCCTTAGAGTTGAAACATGTTTAAAGGATGGCCATACCGACAACGGTCAACCCAAAATGATGGCGCTGTTAAGCTTTCGAAGATACAATGATCAATACCTTTAAATAAAGCATCAATTTCATGTGAAATACAATCATATAATGCTATTGTAAACTTTTTAAAAGTCACCATTAACAAGAAAAATCTCAATCTGTAGTCTTTAGCTATAAATCATGAGTTTAATCAGTTGTACATATAAATAAGAATAGAATTGCCTGTCTACAAATATAACGATATA
Organism: Mytilus galloprovincialis; assembly: GCF_965363235.1. Lineage (NCBI taxonomy): Eukaryota > Metazoa > Mollusca > Bivalvia > Mytilida > Mytilidae > Mytilus > Mytilus galloprovincialis. The sequence continues at coordinate 31,076,704 of NC_134850.1, forward strand.
AACAACCCAAAAAGTCACTCTTTTGTTTTCAAACTATTTAGAATTGGAAGAATTCGGATGGATGGATTGATAGATTTATTAATTGATGCATGTGTAACGTCCAGTGTCAAATATTACATGCATATCCGGACGAAGACAGTACTTGATCTTTCTCCTTAATTTACCATGCTTAATGGAGCAGAAAATACAACCAGTGAAGAGGTTGGTTCAAAGATATATACACTGGTATTAAAGAGATAATCGTAACTGCAATTACGATTATCCCAATATGGCGACGGTAGATATAGGTAAAATCTTTACACTCATTTTTCTTGATTGTAGCATGTTTTTGTCAATAGTTACTCAGCTGCAAGGTTTATTTATACAATTTCATCATATTTGAATCGTAATGGTTCACTGGAATTGTCTAATCGCTTTGAAAATAGCCGTTGAAAAATTCGGGATGATAATCGTAACTCGGAAAAAAGATAATCGTAATTATGGTATTTAAAAATAAAAAAGATAATCGTAACTGGAAACTGTTTTATTGATATTGACACTAAAAACGTATATCTGATAGCATATTATGAAATTATGGCGATGAATTATTTACGAAACGTCCCAACATCTTATGACATTTCTTTTTATGCATATATAATTAATTGTTCTTATGAAAACAGCTACATACTAGTATATTATAAAATTGGAAGGGTGAACAAGCTTCAAGAAATTTGGAAATGGGAAAACACGAACTTTGTTAATATACAGAAATTTATTAAACTAGGTATGCCACAAAATATGTGAATGAGCGATGGAAATTATGATACATGACAATAATTGTCAGGCGACACGCATGTGTCACCTTACATCAGATTTCTGATTAAGACAGTAAACAAAAAATAATTTATCCTGAAGTAAATAGTAAATATAGTTAATATTGTTTAAATTATTTTATTGTAGGTGGTTATATGTGCTATTTCTGCCCCCGGGAAGCCACTGCTGATTTAATTCCAGAACATACCCTATTATGCCATAACGAAGTAGGAAAGACATTTAGTATTCGTCAAAAACCGTTTGACGAGAAATTAGTGGCTACAGTTTTCATGTCACTTCGATCATTTTTCATGGATGATATCACAACTTAAAAGTTATGATGAACAAGGGATAACTTTGAAAAGTGTTTTACAGTGTCATTTCTTTTATAGCTGACTATGCGGTATGGGCTTTGTTCATTGTTAAAGACCGTACGGTGACCTATATTTGTTAATTTCTGAGTCATGTTGGTCTCTTGTGGAAAGTTGTCTCATTGGCAAACATACCACATCTTTTTATTCATATTAGCTACTTCATGACTGTCACTGAAATTTCAGTATCTCAGATATAAACTATAAACAACACAAATTCAATTTTGAATTATGATAATATGACATCCTTAAAACGTTTAATGCTATATAAGACTAGAGGATGTTTGGCCCTAAATGGGATTCTTTGTGTATTATGAAATTAAGTAACGTGGAGTTCATTGACAAACATGGATTTGTGTTCTTTTATAGTTTGGCCAAAAGCCCGAAAATCAAAAAATAAAATTGATGTAGCTTTAAATTTTCTTACAAGAAATACTTATTCAAAGAATGACTGCAAAGATGAGAATAAAATAACGCATATTCCGCAAAATTAGAAACAAACTTATTAAAAATTCATAAATACTCGGTCATATGAAAAGTATGCTGCATACATATGCATGGAAGATATTGTAGAGAAAAATATTGAAGGTACTAAACAAGGAACATTTTTGTATTTGCATACTTGCCATATAATTAGTACTTTTCTATTAAATGAAAACATAAATTAGCCTTTCCTAATTTTCATGCATTTTTCTGAAGCACAAAATATTTGTTTTAAAATCTATAAAAATCTTTGTAATTAAACCAGTTCCGACTGTGATAATCTACATGTTTGGCCCTTTGATGTAATTTATCAATATACATATTTGTGGTTTTTTTTCGTCTGTCAAATGCTTCGTAAGACTATAGGTAAGGCTAATAAAAACAAAAAATAAAAGTAACAATAAACAAAAGTAACAATAAACAAAAGTAACAAAAAACAAAAGTGACAATAAACAATAGTAACAATAAACTGGTATAACTATTCTAGATCCTTTACCATCCACACTGTTTAAAGAAACGTTCTAAAATACATGGGAATTTGATCAAAACATTTGAATTTAATTTTTAAAATCATATATCAGTATAAAATAGAAAAAAGTGAATCCAAAGGAAAAATATGGACGGCTGAATTTATTGATAAGAACTAAATCATCAGCGTATAACAGATATGATATATCATTATCATTTAACTTGGGTGGTTCACATGTTGAGTCAAAAATAGATGGTAAATCATTAATATATAAAGAAAATAATGTAGGGCTTAAAATACACCCTTGTTTTACCCCAACTGAGGAATTCAAAAAATCAGTGATACCTTCCGAGATCTTTACCAAGTACAAAACCTCTTTATACATATCTTTCATTATACTAAAAAAAAAGGACCATCTATGTTGTAATAAGACAATTTGTAAAAGAGGGCATCTCTATTAATAGTATCAAATGCCTTCCTGAAATCAATGAAACAGGCATATATCTTTTTTGACATATGAAAATGTGGTATACGTGACTTTCATTTTGAGCAATGAATTGAAAGGATTGCACTTTTGGAATATGGGATATAGCTAATCCATCCTTTTTCTCATCAATTAGAGATATATAGGTAAATTTATCCTAGATATTAACCTGTAAGTTTCTTCATTTATTTTTATATGCGTTAATGTCATCGTTTAACTGGGCATTTTCATTTTTAACACACAAAATACCATTGAAATGCTGAAAGACACATTTATTATGTTTCAGTTACTATTATCATATAAAGAAAATTACGATTATCAAAGAAGAAAAATACCATAGAGTTACGATTATCATCCCGAATTTTTCAACGGCTATTTTCACTGCTCTTAGACAATTCCAGTGCACCGTTACGATTCAAATATGATGCAATGGTATAGATAAACCTTGCAGCTGAGTAACTATTGACAAAAACATGCTACATTTAAGAAAAACGAGTGTAAAGATTTTACCTATATCTACCGTCGCCATATTGGGATAATCGTAATTGCAGTTACTATTATCTCTTTAATACCAGTGATATAGAAGATATCAATTATTAATCATTATGTTGAAGGGCTAAATAAGAAGATCAAATATGGAACACGGTAAATACAAATCAAATGAAACAAGTATAATTCAATGAAAACATACGATTAATATTAAAACGAATTTTGTTTTCTCTCACTTATTCTCACTCATCTATCGCACTAGTATATTATTGTCCAATCTAACCAAACTTTTCCAAATTCGTTTTGAAAAGCTCAATCACCAATTAAGGAAAGCCAGTAAGATCTACTAGAGACATTATATGTTTTGTATGTCTCTGGATCTACCATTATGATTAAAGCCGCAGGGAGTCTAATTTTGTTTTACAGAATGCGGTCATAAGAATGGTTAAGTATGTCCTATGTCAAACCAGTTTGTATTTCTGGGTTAAAAGCTTACAATGGAAATAGTTACAGGACATTTTTTATAAGTTGCTTGTAACAAGCAAAAACGACGAGCCTCTCGTTGCTTAACCTCCTGCAACATTTAATGGCAGATCTTGTTTATTAACTTATAAAGTTAGCGTAACCTTGCCTTTTTGTACAAAAAAAATACTTATAAATACAGGTATACATCTTTTCACTATTCCGGCTGACCCGGGAATCTGTCCCGCTTAAACTATTGACGTCATATAAGTGAACAATCACTTTTCCATTTTGGCGTCAGATATTTTGTATTAATATGACGTCAAAATTTTGCGGGAACCTGTGTGATATCCAGTAATTGCGGACATATAGCGATATTAAAGGTGTATTCAGGCATCACATCCTTTTGTTGTATAATTTGCGACGGCTGTTATTAGTATCTTATTTGTAAAAATAATGCTGCTGGTAAACAAAATTAATATGACAGGATATTACAAAATCTTCTATTTCGTGTCGTACAGGTAAATAGAACTTTAAAAACATTGCAAAAAATATACACCTGTACATAAAAACTCAGAATAGTTCGAACATTATCCTGGTTCCCGATACTAGGTTCCAGGTATTAGCTATTAGCCATACTCTCTCACGAGGTATTTGTATATGTGTAACATACTGAATATTGCGATCGGGAACCAGTCTATTCGAACATCATCTGGTGAGCTTATGTATACCCTTCTTTCTAAATCATCCCCCCCTTATTTGTAAAATTTGTCTTCTAATGTTGGTAGTTACTCGATCTATTGGTAGCAAGATTGGTAGCAGGATTGTGAATTATGTTGTTTCCTTTTACGACATAGGTTCTAGAACAAAATTAATTATTTGAGGAGAGGGGTTGTCCACCACATTTTTATGACGTAATGTTCACGTAAAACTAGTTATTGTATTAAGTGATGGCTATCGTGATCATGGGTTGTTCTTTGTTATTGTTGTTTGCTTTTTATATCTGTGTTTGTTTGTTTGTCCTTTTGTCAGGTGAGTCGTTAATTTGTGATTGTTATGATATGTTTTGATATGATATAGCTGATATTTTTGGTAATTCCTGATAACAGTCATGTAAGTAAAAGTTTGCAGGTATATGTCAATAAAACACGTTCAACAAATAGATGGCCTACATGATAAAATATAAAACATTAATCAGACAAAAACAAAACAAAACGGTTGAATTATGATAATTGTCATTTGATTGTCTTGGTTTTTCAATCATATTCTAGCTAACATATATTTCAGATTGCATTAGATTTTTTGTTTACTAATGCGAATATTTAAAAATGTTATGCTTATTACGTTATACAAATCAGGTTTTTCATTTTCTATAAAATAAATATTTTTTTTTACCACAGATATTGTCGAAAAAGTCATGATAGAATGCCTATAATCTTTGCAAATTATATCTAAAATACAATTTCAAGTGAAAAATAAGTGAAATAATTTCTTACTGCGATGCTGATTTTATAAAAACCTTGAACGAAATAAAATTGAAATTCAATGGTTCCTGAAAAATTAAGAATCATGAATTAAATATTAACAGAAATTTTGCAATGATGTTTATTTTGTAAACTTGATAACATTAAATGCCAAAAACATATATTTAATATTATAGATATAAGTAGTTTTGATATCAACACTTTAAGACAAAACGTAAAAAAAATCACTCTGCTTGTAAAGTACGGATAAACGGCATAGGGAAGATACGATGTAAATATTAACTAGACGGCAACCAACAGTGAAAATAAGTAAAAGATAAAGGGTAACAGACAGTCTTTTTGTCATTTGGTGAGTTGTCTCATTGGCAATCATCTTTATCTTCTTATTTTTATAATTAACATTAGACAGCTATCTTTACAATATAACAATCCTTTTCTCGTCCAGAATTTCCAAACCTTGGGAATACATTAGGCAGAATCTATCTTAGATCTATACCATCATTTGACCTTGACCTTTTGCTGTAACAATCATTACTCGGTTCGTCTTCAGAAACTAGATACACTATTGTATCTCTTGTTCAAGATTGAAGACAATAACAATCAAAACCAAGGAGTAAATAAAGACTCGCAAAATCAAAGGACATTTACATCAACAGTTATAAATAATAAATAAGAAACAACACGAACTCCACTTAAAACCTGGAGTAAAATTAGGTGCTCCGGAAGGGTAAGCATTTCATGCACCGTATACGGCACCTGTCGTGTTATTTCTTTGTTCAATTTGGTAATAATGGAAGGTTATTATGACTGAGGAAGAATATCAGATACGATATCTGACACACTTTTGTCATAATGATCAATCAG